>NC_058381.1:6291250-6625625 GCF_018350175.1 Felis catus
CCAGGGTGCCTTCAGCCGAGTTCACGGAGCCCGGTTTTCTTTAGCAAAGGATTCCGTGTAGCTCTTGCAGGAAGTCGATGCAGGACAAAGGTGGGGTGCTTCCCAGGCTGGATGGGCCCTGCTGGGTTTCAGTGGGTCTCACAGGAGATGGGAGGAGCGTCCTCTGGTTTCAAGACTTTTCTGTTATCTAAAACAACCTGCCCCTCGCTGCCCCAGTGCTGGACTCCCAGGAAACACTGTTGACTTTTCTGGCTGGTGACGGAGTCTCTGATTGCAGGCATTGGGGTGCGTGGGAATCCTGGGGCGAGGGAGCAGATGTACCAGGTACCGTCTGGTGCCTTTGCCCGACAGAGACTCAAGCCTCACTGTGTCGGGCCTCCAGCCTCTATCGAGGGAGAACACCCTGTTTGTCTGTCACGGGTGTCTGCTGGGAAGCAAATGCATTTACAGATACTGTCAACGAGAACGATGCTTTTCTGCAATTAAAAAAAAAAAAAAGATTTCAGCCCTACGATGCCATATCCATTGCTATTTTTGCAATGCTGGTTCCTGAAGCCAGTCTTCAAATCCCTTTAAAGAAGCAGTTCAAAATATGCTATATGTGTGTTCAGCGTTCGGCAGCTTGCAGAAATCGATTCTGAGGCGTCCAACGGGGGGCAGCTTTGAGCTCAAACGATTGCCGGGCTCTGTGGAACCAATGGCTAATGGATGTTAACCGGTGACCTCAAACTCCTCTCCTTCCTTCCTTCCCTCTGGGCCTTCCTCTCTTCCTAGCTTTCCTTTCCAGGATCCCCACGCATCTCACAGCACCCAGAAAACTAAGACCCTGTGAAAGTTTGGGGTCCTAGTGTGAAAGTCGAATGTGTTCCTCTTTCGTGTTCCCTACGCAGACAGACGTGAACCCGTCTCTCTGTCCAACTGTTAGCAGATGATTCTTGCTGACGTACAGCCACGAGGGTTTATCTCATCCCTCTTCCTCAAAGTCTTCCCGATTGCATATGGTGGATGATTCGTGTTTCTCAACGTGCGTTCAGTGCCCTCCACCTGCCCGCTCCAGCTTCCCTTTCCAGGTTCCCCTTCTCCGCAAATACTTTCTACTTCTGTGTCTCACTGGTATTAATTCTTCTGTCTACAGTGCCCTTCACTTCCCCTTCTGGTTTTCAAAAGATGACTCGTTTCTCAAAGCCATGCACAAATTTCTGTCTTCTTGGGGAATCCTTTGAATTTCATGGCTCGAATCAATCTTAGCTTTCTCTGTTCTCACAGCATCTTGTAAGTACTTATCTTATAGCCCTCATATAGTAGGGGCTTGGCAATGTTTGTTGACTAGTGAGTCAGTTATTTGTGTACACGTCTAATTAATTACTGAAGTTCAGGGACTATGGTCTTGCTTGTCTTTGGGACCTTTCCTTTAAACCCAACAGATGCTCAGTAATTGTGTGGATTATTACCAAATGATGGTCATTACCACACATATTTCTTTCTGTCCGAAATTGCTTTATAGTATCTTGAAAAAATGTTTATAATCTTAAACTATTTTGATAAAGCCTCATATTTTTGCTATTCAAAAGTAGACAACCTTGGCTCATATACTGTATTTGTTGAATAGGTGGCCCATGAATCCCAGGCACAGATTAGGTGGATTTTTAATGGGAGCATGGCATTGACCACCACTTGGTGGCACTGTACCCCAGTTACAAGACCTTGCCAAAGAGAATACCGGTCCCTGATAAGTGCTAAAATTACAAACCAGAAGTCAAGGAGTGACAGTTACAGCCCGTATCTAGATTCTATTTTGGTGACAGAGATTCTAGGACAGTACCATGTCCATGTACTTAAATACTTTCTAAAGTCAACCTCTTTGGGTATGTCACTATTCCCCTGATGAACACGTATTCATTTTCCTTTACTTATGGATGAAGAGTAGAGATAATGAGGACCTTGTGAAGAAAAGGCAGAAAGTTAATCACTAGCAGCAGTAACACCACCACCCCACTTTCCATTAACGTGTTCTTTTCATTAGAAAAATTAAGTTTTATTATGTATGTTTAAATGTTAAAATAAGGTGTTTATATATGGGTAGGCAGGTTTAACCCCTCAATGTGATTTTTTTCAAAGTTTATGTATTTTGAGAGAGAGAACATGCACATGTGTGCGAGCAGGGGAGGGGCAGAGAGAGAGAGAGAGAGAGAGAGAGAGAGAATCCCAAGCAGGCTCTGCAACTATGAGTGCAGAGCCTGATGTGGGGCTCGATCTCATGGACTGTGAGATCATGACCCCAGCTGAAATCAAGAGTCAGATGCTTAACTAACTGACTAGCCACGCAGGCACCCCTTCCCTTCCATGTGGTTTTTAAAATCTGGGGGCACCTGGGTGGCTCAGGGGGTTGAGGGTCTGACTTAGGTTCAGGTCATGATCTCACGGTTCGTGGTTCGAGCCCCGCCTTGGGCTCTGTGCTGACAGCTGGGAGCCTGGAGCCTGCTTCACATTCTGTGTCCCCCTCTCTCCCTGCCCCTCCCCCACTCATGCTCTGTCTGTCTCTCAAAAATGAATAAATGTTAAACAAAATTTTTTTTTAAAATCTGTGCATCAGGAAAAGTTCTATGTAAAGTTTTATATTCATCCAGAAAGCAATTCAAATGCAATTCTGAAAGCAACAAGGGACTCTTTTATCTCTGAGAAAATCTAAACCCACAAGTCCGGGAAACATCAGCTGGGAGTGTCACCTGCAGTGGCACTGGGATAGGATCGGGGAGGAAGAGGGGGTGGCTTTGGAATCTGGTCACATTATCTGAACACATGTGTTTGGTGCTGTACGTGCTCCTTTAATCACGGAACTAAGCTTGTGACCAGAAAAGATGAAGCTGTGTTTTGCATTTGAAGGGAGAGTTAGGGATACCAGTGGAGCTGCAGGAGCAGACCAGGGACCTGGCCAATCAAGCAGACTGGGCCACTGGGCAGAGTGCATGTCCTGGCTGCCCCCTTTCATGGGAGACCCTTGCTCCTACAGGTGTGGGCAGACAGTGCTGCTTAATAGCACCTTTATTTATAAACCCAACTTCTGAGCCAGGGTTAATGGGAGCTCAGAAGGCAATGGGGACACTGGGGGTAGAGGTGACTTAATTTCTGCAAGGTTACCAAGGACCTTGCCTCTTTGCTTAATAGGAAGAGAATGCGACTGTATGTTTGATATGTGGAGGACCCTGGTTGCAGGAAACACTCTGGATGGCTTCACTGATAAGTAAGGTTTATTTATTTATAGTTTTATTTATTATTAGAATTTTAATAAATGCATAATCTATTTTGTGATTTTATTTTATTCATTATTTAATTATAATTAAGAGGGTAGCTTTGGGTTGAGAAAGATGGGCTCTTACAAGGATAACTTTTCCTAAGGTCAGGATGGACAGTTTACAAGACCTGTTTTGAGTTGAGCATCATTTAGTTAGAATCCTTCTGGCTAATGGATCTTGCATCAAAAGGTACAATAACAGGGGTGCCTGGGTGGCTCAGTTGGTTGGGCATCTGACTCTTGATTTTGGCTCAGGTCATGATCCCAGGGTCATGGGACCAAACCCTTCATCAGGCTCTGTGTTGAGTGTGGAGCCTGGTTGAGATTCTCTGTCTCTTTCTCTGTCCCTCTCCCCCAACTCATGCTCTCTCTGTCTCTCTAAAATAAAAACTAAAAAAAAAAAATATTTTTAAGTGGAATAACAACAAAAATTTCGACTCATATGGAATTACTAATGTTATTACCAGACTCTTATGAGTCGTATTACATAGTCATTTCACTTAATCCTTCCATTACTTGTATGTGACAATTATGATTATCTCTCTTGTAAAGATTAATAATTCAAGGCCCAGGGAAGTTAAAGAACTAGGTGAAGTTTAGACAGTCCGTTGTGGGGCTGGGACCCAAAACCTAGTTTCTGGTCCGTCTTGATTTCCCCAAGGCAATCAGCCCTTGGGGACAAATGGGCCACAGAAGAAAGTGAGCAAAGATTTGTCCAGCAGATGTGGTCCACATAGATGACTACAGGGCATGCTCTATTCTAAGAATGGTGCCCCTGGCGTTGTGCAGAACTGTGGGGCTGTTTGACTGCCTTCTCACGTAATAGAGATAATCCAACTGGTTTCCCATTTTGAGATGTTGTAAGTTATATCACCAGAACCTAGTAAATAATGATGCCCACCTCTCTGGAGTACTGAGGTGTTTCGGTGACCAGAGTCTTGATTTAATCTACCTTCTGGGTCCTGGAAGCTTGCCTGTTTGAGCTTCTCTTGGCCAGAGTCTACGGTGCCATTCCTCATATGTGCAGGCCCCACTAAGAGTAAAGTTAACGATTAACATGTAATCATTGTTCAACATATGCCAAGCACTTTCCATATATTGTCACGTTCGATCATTACCATGAATTTTTATTTAAATCTTTATTTTATGGATGAGGGAATGGGATCCCTGAGAGACAAACAGGGCACTCAGTGACGGAGCCAGGGCTTGAACCCAGGACACATGATTCCACAGCCATCTTTAATCAGTCATCTCTACTGTGTTGGTTAGCAGTGCAACCTTATATAAGGAGATGGTCATGATATTGTTGGAAAGGGCTCACTAGCTCTAGGGAAACTGTCCTTCTGGCTTAGGAAATCTAGCTCAGAAAAATTTTCAACCATACTAAACTGGCTAAAAATCCATTCCTTACCAGCTGTATGATCTTGGGCAAATTATTTAACTTTCCTATTTTCTCATCTATAAAGTAGGGCTAATAATAGCAGCTAACCTCTTAATATTATTATGGGGTGTAAATGAGGCAATGTATGTAAAACACTTAGCAGAATCGTGGCATATAGTAAGTGGTCAATAAACGCTCGCTATCATCATCAGCTACATCATCATCATCATCATCATCAGGTGAACACTCTTTTCATTTCAGCTACTGCCCTCAAGAAGAAGCAAGAAGAAAAGCAAGAAAAGCCAATAAACCTAAAGCACAATAGCAATGCCTTTTGAGATTTGATAGGTAAACAGTGAGGCTCTTCATGCATGCAGCTCTGGCCTTCATGCCACAAGGACCCCTTAACTGTTCTCTCCAGAGGACAGGCTGCCCTTCCCCCTATAGACTGGAGCATGGATAACCATGCTCTCTACCAAAAAGAGATCTGCCATTTATGCTTTCCTTTTGGTTGTCTAAGCAGGGCCACATTTAGCCTTTGCTAGACCTTGGAGTTCTTGGAAGGGATCACCTGGGACAATTCAGAAAAGTCTGCATAGTAGGGCCAGGCAGGAGGGAAATCAGGGGACCAAGCAAGGGCTCTATTGTGGCTTATAGAGGCCACAGAATTTTCCATTTAGGCCTGATTCATATTCTCTCTTAGACCAAATGGAGGCATTACTCCTTCGATAGATGTGAGAGCTCACGTAGGGAGCCCCTGGATGCCTTGGAGGTTTGGAAGGGAATCTGGTTCAGAGGGGAAACTGCCAACTTCTACTATGAAAAGTCTTCCACACTCTTGCTTTGGTGCTTGAGATGCCAAAATGTAAGCTCATTCATAGATTCATGGTATCTTTTCTGCGCTTCCTGATCTGAACTGATTGTTGTTTTTTTCCTAAACCCAACTTAAAAAAATTGTTTTTAACTGTGACAAAATACATCTAATATAAAATTTACCATTGTTACCATTTATTTATTTATTTATTTTAGTGTTTATTTATTTTTGAGAGAGACACAGAGACAGAGCATGAGTGGGGGAGGGGCAGAGAGAGAGGGAGACACAGAATCTGACACAGGCTCCAGGCTCCCAGCTGTCAGCACAGAGCCTCACGTGGGGCTCGAACTCACAATCCGCAAGATCATGATCTGAGCCGAAGTCGGACACTTAACCGACTGAGCCACCCAGACACCCCACATTCTACATTCTTTTCGTGCAGCCATTACTGCCATCTACCTCCAGAGATCTTTTCATCCTGCAAAACTGAAACTCTGTCCCCATTAAACAATAACTCCCCCTTCCCCTCTGCCCCCATACGAAGCCCTTGGAACCACCATTCAATCTTCTGTTTCTACGAATGTGACTATTTTAGATAGAGTCATCCTCATATGAATGGAATCAAGCAATGTTTGTCCTTTTGTGACTTTGGGTGAATGCCTTATTTTTACTCAGCATAATGTCCTCAAGGTTCATCTATGTTGGAGCAGGTGTCAGGATTTCCTCCCCCCACCTTTTTAAAAAAAATTTTAATGTTTAGTTTTGAGAGGGAGGGAGAGAGAGAGAGAGAGCACAAGTGGGGGAGATGCAGGGAGAAAAGGGAACAGAGGATCCAAAGTGGGCTCTGCACTGAGGCCAATGTGGGATTTGAACCCATGAACCATGTATCATGACCTCAGTCAGACACTTAACTGACTGAGCCACCCAGGTGCCCCAGGATTTCCTTCCTTTTTAAGGCAGGTACTGTTCTGTTGTGTGTATATAGCACATTTTTCTTATCCATTAATCTCTTGATGGACATTTGAGTTGCTTCCACTTTTTGGTCATTATAAATAATGCTACTATTGAATGCAATTTTTTATTGCCTTGTTTGGTAGTTGTGTTTCCTCCTAAAGGGAACATTAATCAGCCAGAAAGATAGGATTGAAGCTTAAGGCATGAAGAGAGAGGGAAATTTACTCTTCAGGGCTAGGGACTGGTTTTCTTCTAGAAACTACCACACTCCCTCCAAGAATCCAGGTGCCCCAGAATGTTCTTATTCCTCAGCCATGGTCGTTCTTACATCTGGGCAGCTTGACTTAGCTGTGTCCCTTTGTGTTGATTTCTCATCCAGGAAAAGAAAAGAAAACTGGTAAACATATGACTCACCAAGTAGCTGCTGGTACAACAGGGGTATGGTAGTTGACATTCATTGTGTTGACTTTAAAGTTTGAGACTCTTTTTTTAAGATTTTATTTTTTTTAAAGTAATCTCCACCCCTCAACGTGAGTGAGTAGGGGCTCGAACTCACAACCCTACAATCAAGAGTCTCATGCTCTTCTGACTGAACCAGCCAGGTGTCCCAAAAGTTTGACACTCTCTGAGTCCTTTTAGGTTTAGGATTTGATTTTCCCAGAGATTTTGGATGGTATGAACCAAGTTGCAAACTTGCAGTACAGTTGAGAAGAAACAGTTATGGGAAAAGACTGGCAATCTTTCTGTTTTTCTTCATCAAGTTTATATCAGAGTATTTCTTTTTACCAGATTCTCATCTTTGAATCTTAATCCAGTAATCTTATGGGGATTTAAGAAACTAAGGGGCTGGAGAATTTGCAGGCAAAGCTAAACTTTTATGAAGAGGGGAGAAGCACTGAGGAAAACACTTTAAACACACACAATATGCATGGGGAGAGTAGCAGTTTGGTTGGGGGAGTGGCCAGTTAAAGATTTAAGAGCAATGACAAGGAAGTTCATTGAGATTAATTGGCTCACGAATGCCCTGGGACATAATGTAGAATAAAAAATAAGAATTCTCAGGTCTCATTCTCTTTCATACGATAAGGAAATGATTGGTCTAGTCTGGAAGGAAAGATAATTGAAGCATGACTGCTGGGGCGGGGGAAGAATCCTCAGGCTAATTATTAAGGATTTTAGAAAAAGATTGAGTCTGGGGTGGATATGAAGTGTAAGAGAGAATGTGTGTCTGTCTCCAAACACATTTCCTTTGTCTTATTCACAGTGAAGTCACAGTGCTTGGCTGAGCTCCTCATAGAGACAGCTAAAGTTTGATTAAGGAACTTATTCATTCCCTTATTTATTCATTCAACAAATATTTATTGAGCGTGTCCTAGCAGTAGGCAATTTTTGAGGCTCTGGGAACGTAGCCGGCAACTTTTGAAGCTCTGCGAATATCTATATCTATATCTATATCATCTATATCTATATCATCTATATCTATATCTATATCTATATCTAATCTATCTTTATCTCAGAGAATATAGTTCTTCCTGTCTTCTATAAGGAAATAGTTCTTGATGAAGGCAGTCAATAAACACATATAATACAATACAGATCAGATGGTTGTGTGGTCTAGAGAAAGAAGGAAATCTGGGGTGATTGCATTAGTTTCCTTTGGACTGCTGTAACAAAGGACCACAGACTAAGTGGCTTGAACAACAGAAATCTATTGTCACAGTTCTGGAGGCCAGAAGTCCAAGATCAAGGGGTTGACAGTGTCTCTGTTGCTTTAACAGTGCTAGGGAAGGATCTGTTTCTCCCAGTGTCTGTTCTTTCCATGACTTGTGGCAATGTAATTCCAATCTCTATGTGGTGCGTTCCCTGTGTCTCTGAATTAAAATTTTCTCTTTCTTTCTTTCTTTCTTTCTTTCTTTCTTTCTTTCTTTCTCTCCTTTTTTCCATTCTATAATATATTTTTTTAAATGTTCATTTAGTTTTGAGAGAGACAGAGAGAGAGACAGTGTGAGTGGGGGTGGGGGGCAGAGAGAGGGAGACACAGAATCTGAAGCAGGCTCTAGGCTCTGAGCTGTTAGCACAGAGCCTGATGTGGGGCTCGAACTTGCAAACTGCAAGATCATGACCTGAGCTAAAGTCGGACGCTCAACCGACTGAGCCACCCAGGTGCCCCAAATTTCCCCTCTTTAGAAGGACATCAGTCATATTGCATATTGGATTAGCGCCCACCCCAGTGACCTCATCTTACCTCGATCATCTGCCAAGACCCTATTTCCAAACAAGGTCACATTCACTGGGGGTTAGGACTTAACCTATTTTGGGGAGACACCATTCAACCCATAACAAGGGCTATGGGTTTGCTGCTGCTTTATATGGGTGGTCAGGTGAGGCCTGATAAAGTGACATTTGACTGTGGGCATGAAGAAATTGAGGCAGTGAGCCATGCACATATATCCACTTTCTGGGCAGAGTCCAGAAAGGGAGAATGCTGCTCATGTTCCAGGAACAACAGGAGGTCCAAGTGATGGAAGCCAGCTGAGAGAGTGAGAGACAGAGAGACAAAAATGGGATCTAAGAAATTGTGGGGTTTTCCCTGTAAGGAAACTAGAGAGTCATTGAAAGGATTCTTCCAACAGCTCTGTTGCACTGTAGACAGAGGAGGCGTGTTGGAAACGGGGGTGGAGGGGTGGGGGTGGCAACATTGCTCAGGGAATTAATGGCAGCCTGGACCAGAGCTGGAGTGATACAAGGGGAAGGGAGAGATGGTCAGATTCAGGACATGTCTTCAAGGAAGAGTGAATGGGATTGTAGAGGTAGTAGGATATGGGCCGAAAGAGCAAGAAGAGGTTGAAGGATGATGCTTAGGCTTTTGGCTTCTGTAGCTGACAGGATAGATTTGCCATTTGTTGAAATGGGGAGATAAAGTTATTGTTGGCATAGAAATAAGAATTTGATTTAAGATGTGTTGAGTTCGAGATGATTTGGGGGCATCCTAGTAGAGATAGCGAGTAGATGTTCAGAGAGATGAATCTAGAGTTCAGGAAGTTGTCAAACATGATGGTATATAAAGCCCTGTTTGGGATTAAATCATCCAGTGAACAAACAGAGCTGGAGAAGAGAAAGGTTCTAAGACAGACCCTTGGGTCCTCCAGCATTTAGGCTGGGGAGAAGCAGCAGTACAAGTGAAGGAGATGAAACATGCATGGCAGAAGGGTAGGAGGAGAACCAGGGAGAGTGGATTCCATGAAGTTAAGTGAAGAGAGTGTTTGGGGATGGGGTTGGGGAATCTGTGGCCAGCACGACAGCCACTGGGAACTGGCCATGATGTTTGGTAATGTGGGCCCAGAGTGGCTGTTATATGGGCGTTTTGGGGAGTAAATGGAAAGAAAGCCAGGTTATAGCAGGGGCAATAGGGCCTGGGTGAGGGATTGCCCTTACTCAGTATCTCCGATTCCTTCAAGAATTTACCTTTATGGGTGGGGTGCCTGGGTGACTCAGTTAGTTGAGCATCTGACTCTTGATTTTGGCTCAGGTCATGGTCTCACGGTTCATGAAATCAAGCCCTGCAACAGGCTCTGAGCTGACAGTGAGGAGCCTGTTTGGGATTGTCTCTCTCCTTCTCTCTCTGCCCCTCCCCTATTCTCTCTTGTACTCACTCATATATTCTCTCTCTCTCTCTCTCTCTCTCTCTCTCTCTCTCTCTCTCATAAATAAACTTAAAAACAATTTACCTTTATGGAAAGCATAAGTGTTGGTGATGGTGAATGTAGGGTCGAGGGAGGGATTCTTTTTTTTTAATGGAAGATAATATAGCATTTTATATTCTAATGGAGGCAACGCAGTAGAGAGGGAAAATTAATGATGGGGAGAGATGGCAGAATTGTTGAAGTTACAGCTTTGAGTAGGTGAGAAGTTGTGGGATCCAGTATCAAGATTGGATATATTCAGGAGTACAGACAATTAGTCCGTAATGAACAGGAAGTAGGCGAGGGAAGGAGGTTTAAATGGGTACAGATATAAGTAGCTTGGTAAATGGGGTGGTAAGAGTGTACAGAAGGATTTTTTTATTTGGTTCTTGTTTCTTTTGTCAGACAAATTAGAAGCAAGGGCACTAGCAGAGAATGGAGGGAGATGTTTAGGATTTGAAGACAGAAGTGATGATGTGAAAGAGTCCCTGGGGCGCACGGGAGCACGACTGGTTTAGGGAAGTATGGTGGATGGCTGAACAACACCAAGCACCCACTTGAAACAGGTGACCATTAATTGAAGGTGACTCTGGTCATCATGATGGGATGTTTTCCTCCAGCCATGTTCAAATGCACAGGTTAACACTCAGAGAAGGAGAAGAGGGCAATTAGCAAAGAGAAAAGAAGAAAAGGACTTGAGGGAATATGCAAGTATGTGATTGTAATGGTGGACTGTAGGATCTAAGCCAGGTAAAAGGGGAAGTAAGGGCACGAGTAGCGTGAGGGACAGAAGAGAGTTCACTGGATGAATGGACTGAGGTCCTGGTGGAGTCTCAGGATTCTTGGATTTGGGGAAAATGAACTGAGAAGTAGATGGCAGTCATGAGGGAGTCATCAGGTAGAAGCACTTAGGATTGTGGAGGGTGGGGGCAGTTATAGGTAATAACCAGGTATACAGCCACAAAGTGGGTGGCTGAGAAAAGGCAGAGGACAATACAAGTGGAGGCAAGGAGAATAAGGGTATGAGAGACCAAGGTTTTGGAAGGACCACCCACCTAGATGGTGCAATAACCAGGAGTTTTAGAAGTCTGTGGAAGACTGAGGCATGACGACTTTCCCAGTGGTAAAATCTGTAGGCATGAGCTTTTCAGTTGGGTGTTAGGGAGGAGAGAGGGAAAATGGCTTGAGAAAAGCCTGGGAGAGCAGGAAGGACATAACCCCACCTTCAGGTCCAGTAGCATGAACCGTGTGAAGGAGACTGTGCTTAATTAACACTTTGGAGGGCCACAAGGAAGGCTGTGTCCTAGGGGGTGAGCCAGGTTTTAGTTACAGCAAGAAGGGGATGGGAATGTTCAGAAGGTTCAGAATGTAGAGAATTTGCTAGAGTTGGGTGAGTGTAAGAAGGTGGGGAAGTGTGAGAGATGGGGTTGGGCTCAAGGATGTCCAGAGTGGAGATGCAATGAGGGATGAAGAAGCCCTGGAGAGCCTTGGACTTCCTGCAGTTATCAACTTCAACGGGGAGGCAGACCAGAATGCGCTCTAGGGAAGATTGTGGTAGTGAGGCCGCTGGAGTGGAATGGGGTCGTGTTGGGTGGGAGCTTGATTCTGCTCCTCGTGTTTGCAGCCTGGAGGGCCTTAAGTTACAGTTTTGAACTCTGGGACCCTCCTTCATGGCTGCTGCTGGCTGCATTAGGGCCACAGAGGGAGGTTGCCCACACCCCCAAACTTCTGCAGAGATGACAGAGCCTCCTTTTTGGAGGTTCATTTTTTAAAAAGATGGTTTTGTTGAAAAGTAATTATTGGCTGGCTCGGGAGGTAAGCTCATAGGTATGTATCAGGTCTCATGTTTAGTTACTGCCATTTGTAAATGGACTTTGAGATTTTACCCCATTACCTAAGTCAATGCCAACTATTCAAATAGATTTACAATTTTTTTTTATGATTTGAATATAAAAGATCATTTGCCCCCTAATGATCCTCAAGAAGAAAGTTTTTTCAGCTGGATAAAAGATTAAACTATTCTTCATTGTGTTTTGTCTTCAAAGCTCTGATAGAAGAAACTTTGGTTCTTACCATTTATAGCTATGTAAAAAAAGGTAGAGTTTTGGGTAAGTACAGTTTATGGAAGAAATTTCAACACGTGTGACTTGAATAGAAAAAGCAAAAAGGTCTGTTCTACAGAAGGGCTAAAATATCTTTTCTAGGCTTTTCTTCTTTTTCTAATGACTTCAGAAGAGAGAATCACTATGATTTCTAGATTAACGAAAGGAAGGGATTAGGAGGAGATAAATTTTGAAATGGGACTTTAAAATTTTTTTTAATGTTTATTTATTTTTGAGAGAGAGAGAGAGAGAGAGAGAGAGAGAGAGAGAGAGAGAGAGAGAGAGAATAAGCCAAGAAGGGGCAGAGGAGAGAGGGAGACACAGAATCTGAAGCAGGCTCCAGGCTCTGATGTGTCAGCACAGAGCCTGACGTGGGGCTCGAACCCACAAACTGTGAGATCATGACCTGAGCCAAAGTCTGGCACTCAACCAACTGAGCCACCCAAGTGCCACTTTTCAGGGTGAGAAGCATTTAGGATAGTGTCTGGGAATTACATGGGGGAAGATAGGGTAGTAGAATTTTAATAGATAGAAATAGAAAGTGGGTTTTATTAAGTTTATTTATTTTTGAGAAAGAGAGAGGGCGCGAGGGCAGGGGTGGGGCAGAGACAGAGGGAGAGGAATAGAGAATCCCAAGCAGGCTCTGAGCTGTCAGTGCAGAGCCTGATGTGGGGCTCGATTCCACGAACCACAAGATCATGACCTGAGCTGAAATCAAGGGTCGGATGCTTAACTGACTGAGCCACCCAGGTGCCCCAAAGTGTCTTATCAAGCCTCCTACAAACAAGTTTTAGATGTATTATTATTCTTTTCCTAATAGAAAAGCAGTGCGTGGAAGGTGTTGCCAACAAATTGGTGGATCTACCTGACTTGGACAAGGGATCCCTTTTGTGTCACAAATGCATAAAAATTCTGCATGCATGATTAAAAAAGATATTTTGTAAGCCCTAATCAAGTTAGAAGAAAGAGGAGGAAGTCACAAGATGACAGAAATGAAGAGATAGATCTAGGCCAGAACATTAAGTAGAAGTGGCAAGGCACTGTGAGCCCTACATACAGTACTGACCCCCCATGCAGGGACAGGAGGGATGGGTGGGACCCGCTGAAGGGCAGCTGGAGTAGATCTTCCTGTGGAGAGCCTGGAGCCTCTAGGGGCCCCTCCTTTATAAAAACCTCTCTGGCTGCTCTCTGGGGAAGCAGCAAGGCAGTTGCACCTGGAGGTCAAACCCCAAGCTTGTACCACCATGTAAATGTAAGCGATAGAAGATTACTTGGTGTGAGAAGAATAAGCCAAGAAATTAACAGAAAAACTCTTCTAGAAGGAATGGAACCTCCAGGGTTACAGCATAAGCACACCCAGTACTGCTCCATCAGGTTGGTTTCACACAATTAGTGGCACAGTGTCCACAGGGGGGTGATGAAGAATGGTACACTATGAGGGAGCGTCTATATATACTTAAGAAAATGATAAATCCCACCCACTGTGTAGGTGATATCATACAGTATTATTTAAATACTCCCATTATGCGCTGACTTCCACATTTAGGTCACCAGCTTGAACCTCTCTCTCCTCTTAACTCCAGATGGTCCTCAAGTCCAGATGACCTTCAAGAGAGCTGCCCTGAGGCATCAGAGAAGAACTTCGAGTGTGATGTGTGTGGCACCTAGCCCCCAGGATGGCCCAGAAGATCTGGGCTCCTGGCATTTGTAACCTGAGCAGCCCCTCCCATGCCACACTGGGGGCTAGTTAGTGGGATCAATGGAGGATGGCAGGAGAGACATTATTTCCCTTCTGGTTGTAAAAACATCGTGGCTTTTCTTTGGGCTCCTCTTGCTTCTTGCTGTCCCATACTCTCTCTTGGGTCTCTTGCTCTGGAGGAAGCCACCTGCCAGGTGTTGACACTCAGGTAGCTCATGTAGTGAGGCACCGAGGCCTCATGAACAACAGCCAGCACGAACATCACAGGCATGTGAACCAGCCCCGGTCATGTGTCCAGCCCTGGTCGAAGCTTAATGCAATTTGGTGAGCCATCCCAAGGCAGAACCAGCCATGTAAGCTGAGGTCATATTCCCTACCCTCAGACCCTGAGACATAATAAGGGTTTGTTGTTCCTGCTGCTAAATTTGGGGCCAACTTTTTATGCTGCAATGGATAATGAATACAGTGCATCCAAAACAAACTCCCTATCTTCCCCCAAACCTTGTCCTCTTAGAGGCTTTCCTGCCTCTGTAATTGGTAACTCCGTCCTTTCAACATCTCAGGCCAAAACCTTGGAGTCATCTTTGAATGATTGATTAATAGGTAGAGAATCATGCCTGTGTTTCTCACAATCCACATCTGATTTTTCAGCAAATCTCTGTTGGCTCTTTTTTCTTTTTCTTTATTTGAGAAAGAGACAGAGAGACAGAGAGCATGAGTGCAAGTGGAGGAGAGGGACAGAGGGAGAGAGAGAATCTCAAGCAGGCTCCACCTCAGCATGGAGCCCAATGTGGGACTCGATCCCATGACCCTGGGATCATGACCTGAGCTGAAACCAAGAGTTGGGTGTTTATCTATTTCTGAGAAAGAGAGACAGAGCATGAGAGAAGGAGGGGCAGAGAGAGAGAGAGGGAGACACAGAATAGGAAGCAGGCTCCAGGCTCTGAGCTGTCAGCACAGATCCTGACACGGGGCTTGAACTCACAAACCACCAGATCATGACCTGAACTGAAGTCAGATGCTTAACCAACAGAGCCACCCAGGTGCCCCTATCTTTAAAATGTATGCATAATATGACTCCTTCTTACTCCCCATAGACGCTATCCTGGTCTGAGCCATGATCATTTCTCAACCGGATTAGTGCAGTAACTCCTATTGGTCTTCCTGATTCTGACCTGTTTCAGTCTATCCACAACAAAGCAGCCAGAGTTATCATTTAACATTACAGATCAGATTATGTCACTCCTCTGACCAAATCCCTCACATGGCTTCCAGTATCACATAAGTTAAAAGCCAAGGTCTTTCCAGGGGCTCTGATGTCAGGTTTGGCCTTCCTCTGACCTCACCTTCTACTGTCCATCTGGCTCCCTATCCTCCAGCAACACTGGTATCATAATTTTTACTCCAACAGGCAAGGAATAGTCTTGTCTTAGGGCTTTTACACTCATAGTCCCCTCTTCCAGGAGTGTCCTCTTTGACAACTGTAGGGCTTGTTTTCTTGTTCCCCTCCTTATCCAGTTCTCGTCCATGAGAGCCCCATTTAAATTATAGCCTCCATTCCTGTCCCCACCTTCCCTGCTTTATTTTCTCCCTCACTTTATCATCTCACATACTCTATATTTCACATAGCTTATATATTGCCTCTCTTTCACTAGACTGTGAGTCTGATGAAGACAGGACATTTTGTTGGTTCTGTTCACTGATGCATTTCAAGTCTTAAGAACAATGCCTGGCACCTGGCAGGCATTCAAATATTTTTTTGAGGAAGCAAATACAGAAACAGGAGACATAATATGACAGTATTTGGAAAAGATAGGAAAAGTTGAAAGAGACTATAAAATAAATATGTTTAAAATTATTAAAAGGAAAGGAGTGAGTATAAAGCAAACAAAGGCATTCTTCAAATCAGTCAGATTTTGAAAAACAACTGATTCACTTTAGGAAATGAAGAACAGGGGCGCCTGGGTGGCTCAGTCGGTTAAGCATCCGACTTCAGCTCAGGTCATGATCTCACAGTCTGTGAGTTCGAGCCCCGCGTTGGGCTCTGTGCCAACAGCTCAGAGCCTGGAGTCTGCTTCGGATTCTGTGTGTGTCTCTCTCTGACTTTCCCCATTCATGCTCTGTCTCTCTCTGTCTCAAAAATAAATAAACATTAAAAAAAAAAAAGAAGTGAAGAATATAATGACTTAAAAAAACCCTGAAACATAATGGATCAGTTAGATTTAGAAGACAGAGGTGCCTGGGTGGCTCAGTCTGTTAAGCGTCCGACTTCGGCTCAGGTCAAGGTCTCACAGTTCATGGGTTTGAGCCCCACATTGGGTCCTGTGCTGACAGCTCAGAGCCTGGAGCCTGCTTTGGGTTATGTGTCTCCCTTTCTCTCTGCCCCTCCCCACTAGCACTCTATCTCTCTTTCTCAAAAATAAATAAACATTAAAAAAATTTAGAAGACCAATCTGAGGTCTCAATGGGGCACAGAGATAGGATGAGATAGAAATTATAAAAAAGAAGTTAACACTTGGAATGAGATGGCCTGGCATGTGTTTAATAGGTGTTCCAAAGGGAAAAAAATAGTGGAGAGGAGAGGTGGTATTTAAAACAAACAAACAAACAAACAAACAAACAAACAAAACAATGGCAGAGACTTTTCCAGATTTGAAAAACAAAACAAAATATAAATCTTCAGATTAAAATAATATATAGAGTCCCAAGCAGGATTAAAAAGTAATTTATATGTAGATACATTGGGGTAAAACTGTAAAACACTGGGAAGGGAAAAATTCTAAATATAGTCAGAGAATGAAAGAATATTCTCAAGGGAACAACTATGGCACTGACAGCAGACTTTTCATAAGTAACAATATATGTCAGAATGCAGCGTATTTTTACCTGCAGTCCACTAATGGAAAGAACCACCATCGTAGAATTCTATACCCAGCTAAAAGTATCATTCAAGAGTGAGGGCCAGGGGCACCGGGGTGGCTCAGTTGGTTAAGTGTCCGACTTTGGCTCAAGTCATGATCTTGTGGTTTGTGAGTTTGAGCCTCATGTCAGGCTCTGTGCTGACAGCTTGAAGCCTGGAGCCCACTTCAGATTCTATGTCTCCCTATCTCTCTGCTCCTCCCCTGTTCACACTCTGCCTCTCTCTCTCTCTCTCTCTCTCTCTCTCTCTCTCTCTCAAAAATAAATAAACATTAAAAAAAATTTTTTTTTAAAGAGTGAGGGCCAAATGAAAACATTTTCAAAAGAACCCTTATTGACCATTGCCTGAAATAACCACTAAAATGTGTTTATCAGTAAGGAGAAAATTGAACACAGAAGATTGGAGAGGGATTGGCGTTACAATGGAATGAAAGAAATTGGTGAACATTTTTATTACTCCAGATAAACATTCATTTATAAACGAGAGACTAATTTGGAAGAGAGGGTTAAAAACAAAGAGAAATTAAAATACTAAACAATAAGATGGCAGATGGGAGGAGGGAGATCAGAATTGGACTGTTTCATGACCTGGAAGATACAGATTTTGACTGCCTTTTTAATGTCAAGTATGTGTTTTAAGTATCTAAAAGAATGAAATATAAGGTGTAATTTTCAAGCTACTAAAGGGGAAAAGGAAAATGAAAAATGCTTAATCCATTTAATAGAAGTCAGGAGAGGAGAAAAGAGATTGAAGATTAAGAGGAGAAAAAAACAGGTATCAGTACAACACCGAACAAAAGGAAATTTGGTTAGTGATATTCTTAGACAAAATTAATTGTAAGGCAAAATGCATTGATACAGATAAAGAAGAGTATACTGAATGATATGTGAAAAAATCCACAAGATGCAGCAATCCTAGTCTGATGATCTAGACTCAAATATATAAGGGGAAAAAAATGACGAAACTACAAAGAAAAAGTAACAAGTTCACAATTATAGTAAAAGATGTTAAATATCTGTATCAGACACTAATGAAAAAGAAGACAAAATATTAGGAAGGCTATACCAGATATGAAAAACATGATGAACAAAGATGACTTAATGTTTAAGTCATGATTAACAAAGATGACTTCATGTCAAAATACATATTCCTGGACACAACCTTCCCCATTTTTTTAAAAGTGCACAGGACCCTTATGTTTACTGACTACACACACCACATAATTGATAACATACAGAGTATATCCCTCGACCACAGCGCACAATTTTGAAAAATTAAAAATAAAAATCCCTTGTTCTTTGGAAACTAAATAAATACATTTACAAGGAGTGGTTAAAGTGCATTGGAAATTCTGAAATAACTAGAATCACATAATAATCATTGCAATATGTGCCAAAACATATGAGATTCAGATTTATATAAAAGGAAAAGCACGAAAGATTGAGAAATGAATGAATTCGTCATTCAACTTGGAAAGTTAGCAAAAGAGAAAACCAAAAGAAAGAAGAAATTATATATAGAAGAAATACATTGGAAAAAAAAGAAATAATAAAGGATAATAAATTCAGTAAAATAGGTCAATACAAAGAGGAAAAATTTTTTAATATGAAATTTATTGTCAAATTGGTTTTCATACAACACCCAGTGCTCATCCCAAAATGTGCCCTCCTCAATGCCCATCACCCACTTTCCCCTCCCTCCCATCCCCCTACAAAGAGGAAAATTAAAATCACCCACACCTCTCATTATGCCCAAACACTTCCTATGAGTATTTTGGGGCAAAGCCTTTACATTAGAGACATAGAACCAGAGCAATAGCAGGACAAGAATGGTAGGAGACTTGCCATGCCTTTCCATAAAATATTTGGAATTTTGAAACAGGAAAAGTACTTTGAAATTGACAAGGGGATAAAGGAAGATTCCTAGTCTATTTTTTTTTTTTTTTGGTCTTGAAAAAGATTTTTTTGGTCTTTGAAATATCAACATAGTCTTGGTGGAGACCAAGGTTTCAACTGGGTGAGGAAGAGACAAGGGCTTTCAGAGAAGAGATTGAGGACACAGGAGAGTTTTTGACTAGAAATTGGGAGTTCTAAAGATAATGTTAAGAAGGTTGGTGGATTGGATGAGACTGGAGAAAATACCAAAATATAGGGGGAAGCTCCAGGGATAATGGGTCCTTTGGCTTAGATACATGGAGGGGACTGTGACCCGTAGGGAGGTGGGCATGATGTGATTGTTCCTCGTGGGTGAGAACAAGTGAAAAATCAGGGTTAGCTATGGTCTCAACACTTGAATAAGACAGTGAGGACATTTGTGGGGAAGGGGCCATGGGGAATAGGAGGCTGGGTGCACCTCTGTTGCTGCCTAAGTCTTGTCTCTCCCTTCCAGTATTTTCTACTAACTTCGGGCCTCCTGAGGTCTTGTATTTCAGTACAATCTTGAATTATCTTATTTTCTTCTGCCTATTCCAGGATTAGGGGGCAGAAGGAAAAGGTTGCACCATCTGGATCTGGACATAGAGCTTCGGTTTTGACCCTATTTTTTGCTGACTGTGGGGGTCAAGTTCTCTCTGCTTAGCTACTTCAATAAAACAGGTATTCCCAGGGTTCACAGTTACTGATTAGAGCTTTCTAAATGAACAAGGCAGGCCATAATATAAGCAAAAAAATCTCCAGTGAAGGGACTTCAGTTACATTACATCTGTCCTATCAATTACATTTCCTCTGTCTTCCCACCCCTAACATGTCCTCTGTTAGGATCCTCACAGGGACCCGGAGCAGGGGACAGGCTTACTTTCCCTCAACACCGCAGTCACCGTGGCTTCATTGGGAGTCCTTACGCTTACTACCCCATCTTTGTTCCCAAGTTTATTCTTATGACTCCAATGACTCAGGCAGGACACGCGTGTGCAGGTTTACAGGTGACAGTTTTCCCGAATGCTCCCAAACTCGATGTTTTACAAGTGTATCTGCTCCTCACAGACTTTTGGCTGCACTATAAGCCTTGGGCTGAGAAAGAATAGTCGAGTCTGGTTATCAAAGCTTTGTGTAAATAAACTGGGACGTCACTATATCTCTCTTGGCTATAGAGCTAGGTATATGGACAATCCCTCTTGGATGCTCTCCAAAGTGCGGTTAGTTATTGAAGTGTAAAAAAAGACCTCCTTATAAGGAAGTTTTACCTAGAAGGAAGAGCCCCCAGCACTGGCTTAGCAAATAGTATTATAGTGTAGCTGTGAGGTACGGGAGCCAAATATGATTCTCCCTGCCCTCCACCGAAGGCCCAGCCTCGTTTTTATAGGCCAGACATAAATCTGGGAAAGTGTTTATAAAATAGACTGGGTCTATCTGGAAGGTTTAAAAAACAACTTTTATAGGTTAATTCTTAGGAAATCGATTTGAGGCTATTTAGAGATGTGGCCTTTGCAGGGAATGGGATCCGTCTCACCTTATCTTGCCCTGTCCACTTGGAGCGTGTGGTTCATTCAACAAAACAGCACAATTAATTTTAGAGAGGCCTGCTTTATTGTGCCAGTATGAAAAGACAGGGGCAATCCTTATGAAATATTTATTAGTGGACCTCAAATCTCAATGCTTTTTTTTTTTTCCTACCTTGTTACGCCATTTCATATCTGCATTCCCACTTGGGATCCAGCTTCCAATTGTGGCAGGGATGGCTGGAGTAGATCTTAAAACTCTTGTCCTGGTAGCGACTTTAAAACATATTTCACGAAACCTGCCAATCTTGCAAACGAGGAGGACGATGCTCTGAAGGGACTCTCTTCTTGCAACGAACACCCACTGTGTGCAAAGCACAAGGTGTGGCCCTTGGTGGGATACAAAAACACAAGTCCCAATGTTCTTGTTCCTGGGAGCGTTCTCTACGATAAGGGAGTTAAAAAAAGAAAACAAGTTGTGCTCGCTTCGGCAGCACATATACTAAAAAAAAAAAAACAAGTTACAAATAACTGTGATATGGGATATGATAAGAGCTGTAAACGAGGGAAAATACCAAATGCAGTGTGCTGGAGTTTGTGGGTGTTAGCTCTTCTTGGGGGAGAGTGCAAACTGATAGTGATCAAGTTCTTGGCATTTAAGGGCGATCCGGGTGAACTGGTAGGACTTTTGCCCAGTGCCGATGGGAGTTAACTGTAAGCCTACTGTGATAGGAACTCCCCAGGCAGGGAAAGCAGTAGGAGTCCAGTTTAGACAGAGAGTAAACCACAGCAGGGAAAGACTAATTAGTAAGGTAGGAGACATGGGCTGGGGCAAGATGACAGAGACCCTTGAAGGTTGGGGCAAACAGTGTGTGATTTCCTGGGTAGGCAGTGCTGGCCATCAGGGGCTCTCCCCGGAAGTGGGATGGATGGGATAGCAGGGAAACAGCAAACACAGAAACAGAATAACAACAAGAGGAATTTCAGGAGAATGTCCCATCCCAGAAGCAAGGAAGAAAAGAGGTTCGAAGGGTAGACGGTGGTTCAAAGGGTTTACTGTTTCCAAGAGGTAAAGAGAATGGCAGAGAAGTATTTGGCGCAGGAGTCCGATTTCAGGGGGACGGGTTCGGCAGTGAGTGCTTGAAGGGAATGTGGACAGACTCTGGGAAGTTCTTATGGGTAGTTTGCTAGTAGGGGAAAAATAAAGTTATGAAGATAGTTTGTGTGTGTGTGTTGGGGGCAGGGAGGAATAAGGTCTCAGGGAATGATTATAGGGAAAAAAATTAATTGCAATGAAAGCCCAGATTTTCAGGTGTCTGGAACCTGATGAGAATGGGTACTAAGATTCTTGATGTGTTTTTTTTTTTCTTTCTTTTGTGCATGGTATTGATATGGAGCATTTCCTAAAATCGAAAAGCTGTATCACCTTCCTATGTCGTCACTAATGACCTTGGATTTGGAAATCTGGACTCTATCTGACCCTGACAGCGCTGAGAGTTGGGTTGATGAGGAGAGTAGGGCACCACGTAGCAGGGTGGGCTCACAGCATGCATCGTCGGGGACCCCAAGGTTGTACCTCATGATCGCAGCCGTTCCCAAGAATCTGCAAAATACAGCGACTAGCCATTTGGATTATCCCGACTCTGCAGACCAGATCAAAGGAGATTAAATTGACGCGTTACCCCCTTTACTCAAGCATTTGGCAAATGTCTCATTCTTTTAGAGATGATTTTGAGTTTTGTAGAATTAAGACCTTTTTTTTTTTTCTTCTCTCCCCAAGCATATTTCTCTCAGTTTTCAAAAGGTTGGGTACTTGTGGGAAATTTAATCCACATGTTTATGATTCATTTCGACTCCACTCCTTTCAAATTTATCTTTGGAGCATGAGTTGGTACTTGAGAAGCCTTTTAAAGTTCAGGACTTTTAGAACCAGATAGTTATTTTGCTAGCTGTGTCTTGAAAACACATATCAAAAGTTTTCGTTAAGATCAAAACTCAGAGTTTGGAGGGTCGGTTGAATGTAGCAAACTCCCAGGTCATGGGCAGTGTCTTTCCCACAGCAAATCTGCGGATAAAAGACGAGGAAGATACACAAGGAACCACTTCCCTGAGTGGTGAAGAAAGGGTATCTGTGTTTAGAGGAATGTCATTCGGGTTGCTTCAAATATTCCCAGAGACAGCAGTTCTGGGAAGCATCATGGCATCTGTGTCCTCCCTGGTAGGCCCTGCTTCTTTTTATAGATTCTTCTTCATAGATCTTTGAGCTGCTGGAACATTCTGGGACCCCCTAACTGCTCGTTCAAACCCCTCACTTGAAAGATGAGATTGAAGCTCAGAAAGGTTCAATGTCTTACCCAAGATCTCACATACTTTAGTTTAAGACTGTCTACAAGCTTCTGCTATAGCCATCTCACCCCAGAGAGAAGAGTATTTGATGAAAGTCAGGGTCACACTGGAGGTACTTGGGATTGGGTCTAAGCAGGGTGGCGGTGCCATTTTTTGGAGCATGAGAAAGAGTTTGAACCCTACTTGCACATGGAGTACATGCTTTGAGTTTGTCTCCTTTGGATTTTCCTTTTGGGGTTCTGCCTCCTCTTTGGAAGAGGGGAGTGAGAAAGAGCTCTGAAGGAAAGGACTTTCAACGCCTGAAAGCGGTAAAGCGTCACATGGAATACTCTGATGTGAAGCCCTATTTCTACAGCATTATTTAACAAAGATTCTTAGGGCACGCTGATTACTCTGTAAACAGATGCCTTCCATGCTCAAATGGATACATATTTCCTGTTCCAGAACACTAATGCTTACTGGATGAGTCAGTGGGTGATCATTCTAAGTATGTTGGATCCACTCAGTCACAGCAGGGGAAATCTATTGACCTTGGATACAGACTTTGGCCCAGAACAACTACACTCGGTTATTTTGTTGTAAAAAATGTGGGAAATAGATGCATATCAGCAAAGGTCTTGGTCTTTGCTCAGCAAGGAAACTAGTGGTGAAATTTATGAAGGTTTTTATCACAGTGAGGTCAACAGAATATATTCACACACATGCCATTTAAAATAGCGTTTATTTGTTTTACAAATGATTATAAAAGTACTATATGTTCGTGGTGGAAAACTCAAAAAATGCCAAAAGTGTAAAGAAGAAAAAATAAATTATAATTCCATTACCAATGTTAGAGATAACCAGTGTTAACATTAACTTTTGAGAGTTTCCTGTCTTTTTAGTGAGTGTATAGATTCTTTTATTTTTTGTACAAAGGTACTCTTTTCCTATGTTGTAAACTGGTTTTTTTTATAACTGTAAAGATCAAAAGAAAAATGTTTCATAAGCATCTAAGAACAATAGCCACGATTGTATTGGGTCTCAGGTCTGGTATGACATCCAAAGCATCTATAGGATCTGAAGCAGCTCAAGTTCATGGATCTTTAGTCTCTACGTGTTGTTTTTCTCTCCGTCTGCTTTTCTTCCCACCACTGATAACCA
Source organism: Felis catus (assembly GCF_018350175.1). Taxonomy (NCBI): domain Eukaryota; kingdom Metazoa; phylum Chordata; class Mammalia; order Carnivora; family Felidae; genus Felis; species Felis catus. Next base: position 6,315,018 of record NC_058381.1, read on the forward strand.
ACGTCAATTTTTCTCTACCTGCTAGCTTCTTCTCACACAAGGTTTCTCATTTCTTATAGCTTTGGCTTGCTGTGACTCACACACGGGCCCCCTTCTACCTCGGGGCCATTCTTTCTAAATCCCATTTGTGTGACATTTCTCAGTTCCGACTATTCAGAGAGAGAATCTGATTTAGTCACCTAATAACTCTTACCTCGATTTAAGCACAGCTTGGTGCACAGGCTCTCCCCTAAATTGTTGGCCAGCTGGTCAGTCACTTCTCTGATCTATTCAGGTGTGGGCAGATGAGGACGAGATTCAGGTAGCATTTAGACACTAATGTTGAAGGCAATTTGAATCACCCCAAACCCGGCTATTCAGTCACAAATGCTGTTTATGTTTTTATGATTTTTCCTTTCATTTTTTACATGATAGGAGCACATATGTGTGTGTGTGTGTGTGTGTGTGTGTGTGTGTGTGTGTGTGTGTTTGCATGTGCGGGTATATATTTTAAAAATTTGATCACATCCCACATTTTTAGCCAAACATGGTATTCTGAACATTTTCTTAGGCATTTAGGTGTTTACAAAACCTGATTTGGAGGGGTGGGCAATAGTTTACTTTATGGGCATACCGATAGTTGATTTCACAATCCCAGCATTACTGGGCGCTATCTGGTGTCTGCAGAGGAAAGAGGGACTCTGTTTCTGTGTCACATACTGACAGTTTCTTATCATTGGGGGGCGTGGTCAGTTGCTAGGAGGCTAAAAATTGGCTCATATCTACTCCAGGCTCTTCAGGTAGATAATTCAGTTTCGTGAGAATAAGGATGCTTGCATTCTGTTTGTCTTATTCCCTCTCTCTCTTTTTTTTTTGCAAAATTTTTTAGACTATATAGAATTTATTTTGATGTATGGCATAAGGAGAGACTTTAACCTTTACATTTTTTTTTTTCTTAAAAGTTTATTGTCCCAGGGGCGCCTGGGTGACTCAGTCGGTTAAGCATCTGACTTCAGCTCAGGTCTCACAGCTTGTGGGTTCGAGCCCCTCGTTGGGCTCTGTGCTGACAGCTCAGAGCCTGGAGCCTGCTTCGGATCTGTGTCTCCCTCTCTCTCTGCCCCTCCCCCACTTGGGCGCGCATGCTCTCTCTCTCTCTCTCTCTCTCTCTCTCTCTCTCTCTCAAAAATAAACATTAAAAAAAATTTTAAAAATTATTGTCCCAGAACAATTTGCTGTCCTCTCTTTCTCAGCTGATTTGGAATATCATGTAATTTATTTCCTTGATTCTCAGATGAAGTGGGCTGTGAGAGTCACCTCTCATTTAAAAACAGAGCGATTGAAAACTCTTGAGTCACATCCTGATATCAGAAATATTACAGTCAAGAAATACGGTACCCAACTGTCCGATCTACCTAGCTGTTTCTAGACTTTCTATTCTTTGGCACTGACCTGTTTTGGAGGTTATTATTATTTTCATAGTTGTGAGTTAGAATGTTTTGGCATCTAGCATGTTTATAATTTGTAATATTTTAATTCAATTAAATACAATTACAATTATGTGGTATTTTGCCCAAATCTTGTCCGTTTGTGATTCTTTATGATCTTCAAAATGAATTCTCTCTAATGCCATTCTTCAAAGAATTAACATTGAATTTGCAGTTAACGTTGCCATAAATTTGAAAGAACTTACATGTTGATGCTATCCATACTTTGATAACTGGATTTTTTATACTACTTATTATTAATTCTAATAGATTTTCAGCTGGTTCTCTTTAGTTTTCCATGTGTGTGCCGATTTGATATTGAATATCTTATTAATGTTGTGTCTGATTTTAATGGAAATCCTTCTGGTGTTTAACCATTCTGTATGATATTGTCTATCGGTCCAAGGTCTATCAAGGACACCCTCTATATTCTCTTTTTATCTTACTGGATTTTAAACATTTAGCCATGGTTTCTTCTTCTTTTTTTTTTTTAATGTTTATTTATTCTTGAGACAGAGACAGAGCGTGAACAGGGGAGGGGCAGAGAGAGAGACACACAGAATCTGAAAGAGGCTCCAGGCTCTGAGCTGTCAGCACAGAACCTAACGCAGAGCTCGAACTCACGAACTGTGAGATCATGACCTGAGCCGAAGTCAGATACCCAACCGACAGCCACCCAGGCGCCCCAGCCATACTTTCTATACAAACTCTACTTTGCCTCTGTGTATGTATTATATTTGTCAGTGTTTCCCATTCTGCAGCCATATTCATAAGGGAGATTCAGTCTATAGTTTTCTTGGTTTTTTCCTTTTCTTTTTTCCTTTCTTTGTCCTTTTGGATCAACCCTGGTATAGAGGGTTGAATTATTCAGGTGCCTTACTTTTGGTCTGTGGCAGATGTCACCATGTATTTATTTATTTGTCTACCTGTTTATTTATTCCCGTTTATCCCCCTCCCCCTACTCTCCTGCGCCTTTTGTCCCCCCTCCCCCACAAACAAGTATTGTAACATTTTACAAGTGCTTTTATTTGCCTGGGTCCTTTGAAAATGTGCCTTGCCTCCATGATGGATGTATTGTTAATTTATTTTGTTATAGATCTTGTGCTCTTTTTTTTACTTTTTGCACTAAGCCCTCTGTGTTAAGGACCCACCCACATTGCTGCAGAGCACTTTGGGTGCATCATTCAGTGAACTTTAATTGCGAATTTTGTGACATGGTTATGCCACCTCCATTAAGTAAATGTCGACGCACGCCATGTTTTATTTTTTAATATTTTGGAACGGAATACTTGTTCCTTGAACACTTACAAAGTTTGAAATTTCACTTCATCCGTAAAACTATTTGCACCTGATGCCTCTTGGGGATGAGTTGTTAAACACATGCACAGCCACTTCCATCATTATTGGTATGTTTAAGTTTTTTGGCCTCTTGCTGGGAAATTTTTAATAGTAATTTTTTTCTGAGAAAATTATTACTTTTCAAATTTAGTAGCATAAAGATATTAGTATCTTTATAACTTCTAAATAATCTTTTTCACAGTGTGGTTACATTGGTTTTTATGTTCCTCATGCTTCATATTTGTGTGTTTGCTCTTGCTTTTTTAAAAATTAAACTTCTACTCATTATTCCTGATACAGAAGTAATATACGCGTATTTAATAAGTGGGCTTTAATGATTTTCTTTTTGTGCAGTTAAGCTTGTCCAGCATTGGTTCTATTCTACCATTTCAAAAAAAGAAACAAGTTTCTTTCTTTTTTTTTTTTTGGTTTGTTTTTTGGGGTGTTGAGTTTGGTAAGTTCTTTATAGATTTTGGATACTAACCCTTTATCTGTAATGTCATTTGCAAATATCTTCTCCCATTCCATTGGTTGCTTTTAGTTTTGTTGATTGTTTCCTTCTCTGTGCAGAAGCTTTTTATCTTGATGAGGTCCCAATAGTTCATTTTTGCTTTTATTTTCTTTGCCTCCAGAGACCTTTTAAGTAAGAAGTTGTTGTGGCAGAGGTCCAAAAGGTTGCTGCCTGTTTTCTCCTGTAGGGTTTTGATGGTTTCCTGTCTCACGTTTAGGTCTTTCATCCATTTCGAATTCATTTTTGTCAGGACTACACTGTATGTTAACTAACTTGAATTGAAATTAAAAAATAAATAAAATAAAATAAAATAAAATAAATAAAAAAGAAACAAAGTTTTTTTTTTTAATTTGTTTTTTCAACGTTTATTTATTTTTGGGACAGAGAGAGACAGAGCATGAACGGGGGAGGGGCAGAGAGAGAGGGAGACACAGAATCGGAAACAGGCTCCAGGCTCCGAGCCATCAGCCCAGAGCCTGACGCGGGGCTCGAACTCACGGGCCGCGAGATCGTGACCTGGCTGAAGTCGGACGCTTAACCGACTGCGCCACCCAGGCGCCCCGAAACAAAGTTTTTTTTATTGATAAGTTTAAATGCTTCTTAGTTTTCTAAATAAATTTTTAAAAATAACTTTATATTTGTCTCTCTCTTCCACCTACATTTTTTTAGATTTACTTTCTTGGGCTTTTTCAGCTTATTGAATACTTAGTTCACATACTTTCAGTCTTTCCTGCTTAATAATGAAATCTCATTGCTACTAATTTTCCTTACTATATCTTTGGTCACAGCTCCTATATTTTACATATTCTATTCTTATAAGTTTTAAGAAAATTTTTAAATGTTTTTATTTATTTTTGAGAGAGAGGAGAGAGAGAGAGAGAGAGAGAGAGAGAGAGAACGAACGTGAGCAGGGGAGGGCCAGAGAGAGAGAGGGAGACACAGAATCCGAAGCAGGCTCCAGGCTCTGAGCTGTCAGCACAGAGCCCAACATGGGGCTTGAACTCACAAACTGGGAGATCATAACCTGAGCCAAAGTCGGATGCTTAACCGACTGAGCCACCCAGGTGCCCCTGTTGTAATTTTTAAAATAGTCTATACTTGCAGCTTTGATCTCTACTTTGTCTTGAGAGTTATTTAAGAGAGTCGAACATTTCTACTGTTCTTCTGTTATGAATTTCTGAGTTTATTACCCTGTGGTTACAGAAGATGAGAACACGGTCAGCATTGTTTCTGCTTATTGAAAACTGTCAGGATTTTCTGTGTGACCTAATACATAATCCATTTTTGTTGATGTTACAAGGCTTTTGAAAGGAATATGTATTTTCTGAATCTATCTGAAGCTTGCTGTACGTCTATTAAATCAATCATATGAAAACATCTTTTTTTAAAGTTTTTATTTATGTTTCAGTTAGATAATATACAGTGCAATATTAGTTTCAGGTGTAGAAAACATCTTTTTTACTTTGCTTTTCCTCACATGTGTGTCTATGTGTGTTGGGTCTACCTAGTGGATGAAACCTGGAGATGTTATATTAATGACTCCCCTTGTAACTGTGGTTTTGTCACTTTCTCCTTGTGGTTCCAACCGTCTTTTGTTCTATTTCATCAGTGGGATCAATGAAATATCTTTCAACATTTCTTTCGCTGTGTTCTCTAAGATACTGCAAGGGACAGGTATGTTCCAGAGCAAAGCATGGCTTAATTTTACTAAGTCTGCTTTGATTGGTGTTAGGTTAGGGGAAATTCAGACCATATTCTTTTTTTTTTAATGTTTATTTATTTATTTTGTATGAGAGAGAGAGAGAGTGAGAGACAGAGCGAGAGAGAGAGCAGATGAGCAGGGAGAGGCAAAGAGACGGGGAGAGAGAATCCCAAGCAGGCTCCATGCTGTCAGCACTGAGCCCAATGTGGGGCTCAATCTTGTGAACCACAAGATCATGATCTGAGCTGAAATCAAGAGTCAGACACTTAATGGACTGAGCCTCCCAGGCGCCCCTGACCATATTCTAACACTAGTTCAATCTTGATGATTGTTATTATGTGAGTTTTTACATTTTTCTTCTTCCTTCCTTCCTTCCTTCCTTCCTTCCTTCCTTCCTTCCTTTATTTTTAAAAAAATTTTTTTTAATGTTTTTATTTATTTTTGAGACAGAGAGAGAGCATGAGCAGGGGAGGGGCAGAGAGAGGGGGAGACACAGAATGTGAAGCAGGCTCCAGGCTCTGAGCTGTCAGCACAGAGCCCGACGCAGGGCTTGAACTCACGGAGTGTGAGATCATGACCTGAGCTGAAGTCAGATGCTTAACCGACTGAGCCACCCAGGCACCCCCCCTTTATTTAATTACTCAGGGTATATCCACTGAAGATGCCTTCCATAGATCTCCATTGAACACCTAATATGTATTTATTGAAAATCATTTAAAATTATGCGTGCCCCTCCCTGCAAGAGGATTATTCTTTCCCACCCCAAAGAGGTCCATCAGTGCCACTTGACTTGCTATGGCTAATGTCATGTGACCACCAGTGATACATGCTATATCTGAGTGCCATGCTTTGAACGTTGCTGCTTAATCCATATTGTTTCCTTCTCTACTGTAAGAAAAGCTCATCCAAATAGGGGCCACTTCTTTGTCCGAGCCCCTGAACAAAGTCAGCGTGGTGTACCACAAGCTGTCAAGAACATGTCATGTGCGTGGGAAACAAAGCTTTGTTGTGGCCTCTGAGATTTTGGCATTGTTTGTTAAGAATGCATAACTTAGGAACAGCTGATGAATATGTACATGTGCTGTTTTATCCATTAAGGGTCTAATTAAGACCCCAAACAGACACGACCCCTTCTCTTGTGACACTTGCGGGAAGTGGGAGGTGTCTGTAGGAAGGGTTGTAAAGCCACCGTTTACATAGATTTGGGTAATATCTACTAGTTTTCTTCATATAGAATCTTGTTGGGCTCAAAAAATATTTTGCATTTTTTGGTTATTGGGAATATAAACCTTTTCATTATGTTATGTAAGTACATGTGGCCAGTATATGGGAAATCTACAGATTTTTGTATCCATGTGTATCATCTGGGCACTTTATTAAGCTTTCACATTTTAACAGCTAAGTAGTTATTTGTTGTATTTCCTAAGTATATAATCATATTTCTACTAAGAACTTTGCATCGTTGCAATGGTTATAATCAATTTCCATCTTGTATCTCATATAATTGGCCAGATTTCCATAAGATGAATAATAATGGTGAGAGCAAACATTCCTGCCTTTCTTCTGATTCTGATAGGAAAGTGTCCAGTGTTCGACTCTTAAGTTCCGACTTACTGAAGAGAAATTATCTTTGCCATGTCGAGGAGATCATTTCTTGTCTGTGCTTTTCTCTGAGTTTTTATTCGGAATATGTGCTGCATTTTCATAGGTGTTTCTTTACTTTCTGCTCAAATGATTACATGTCTATCTTTGATGTATTTTGCTCATTGGATTCCTAATATTAAAACACTCCTGCATTCCTTGATAACCCTAGTTGATTATGTTGGATGACCTTTTAATATATGATTCAATTCAATTGGCTGCTCCTTTATTTGGTGTCTTGAGATCTGTGTTCATAATGGGTTTGGTTTATAGTTCTTTTCTGGTGGGGGCTATCTTTGTGAGCATTTCATATCAAGATGACCCTTACTTGCAGTGAACATTTAAATTTTTATTATTTATTTATTTTTTTACTATTCAGGAACAGTTTATATGCAGGGGGATTATCTGGTCCTTGAAAGTTTCAACTGACTTGATAATAAAACTGTCTGGGTGAACATCTCTTCAGGAGGTGATGCATTAGTAACTTCCTCAGTTGCTTTGATGGGTTTATTTTCCACGTCAGGTTTTGTATGCCTTGAGGCAGTTTTTCAGTGGTTCCTCCAAGACCCGGATTTGGTTTGGATCTGAGTCCATCCTTGATGGAAGATTCCATCACCTGATCAGACAAGGTCTTTAGCTGAATTCTGCTTCTAGAATCATAATATTTGCCTTGAGTCCCAGAGGGCGGGGAGTTCACTCAGTGGTCTATCTGTTGGTACTTTTGCTCCTTCATACATGTTTTCATGTGTGCTAGGATTTGAGTTGAGACTTTTGCTTTCACTGTAACATATATCAGGAACTGGGGGTGGGAGGCAGACCTGGAGCCTCGCAGGCTCCTAGCCATTGCATCTTGCTGGTATTCACCAAGAAGAACTTGGAAATTGTACAGTAGCCAGATTGGCTCAGGTTGTATGCTCTCAGAATTCCTCTTGCTGTATGTGGATGACATTGGAGGAGGGGTACTTTTTGCCTCAGAAAGGTGTTCCTCACACAACAAAGAGAGCCGCCATTATCACGAGCCTTGAGTACCTGAGTGTATTTGTTTCCTTGGGTTGTCATCCAAAGTACCACAGACTGGGTGGCTTGAACAACAGATATTTATGGTCTCACAGTTCTGGAGACCAGAAGTCAAGGTGTGGGTAGGGTTGGCCTCTTCCAAGGGCTGCAGGGGAGGCTCTGTTCCAGGCCTCTCTCTCAGCTTTTAGTAGATTTGCCAGCAACCTTTGGCTAGGAGCTACATCACTTCATTACTTAGTCTTCACATGACATTCCCCTGTCTCTTCACTTTGTCTTCCTTGTTCTGTGTGTCTGCCTGTATCCAAATTTCTCCTTTTATATGGACACCAGTCATATTGGATGAGAGCCCATCCTAATGACTTCATGTGAATTTGATTACCTCTGTAAAGACTCTGTTTCCAAGTAAGGTCACATTCTGAGGTACCCGGGGGTTGAGAATTCAATGTGTTCTTTTTGGGGTTGAAGGACACAATTCAACCCATCCTCCAAGTAAGACTACCAATAGAAGGAAGGTCAGAAGGACTTCCTCACCACCCTTTGGACTGATGGCATTCATTGTGTGTCATGCAGCAAACGTGAATGGGTACATCACCAGCTGTCTGTCCGAATCCACTCCATCAGCCTTCTTAGTAGATAGCTTTTTCAGATTCTACTGACAGACTGTTCCAATCTTCCCATTATTAAGTTTTGGGGGGATAAGGGGGGCTTTGGCAATTCTTTGTTTCTGTGACAGTATTTTTTTTCTGGGACGAGGAGAGAGGAAAGGGGCTATTTCAGGACCTGCTAATTAGACGCCAAGGATTGTAAGCCAGAAGTTGGTCTGGGTCTAGGCTCCATTTTTCTTTCTATACTTCTTCCCTGTGTGCAGTACGGCAGATTGCCCTCCCAGACCACACCTGTGACAGCATCCCTGCCTTGGGGGCTGGAGGAGCAGAGAACAAGTCTAGGATGCAGGGCATCCTTTATGCAGACTGCCAAGGGAAGGATTTCTGTGGGGTTAGAGCTTCTCCGCATACCTCTGGTGTCATACCGATGGTCTCTGTGTATCCTCTGCAGGGATTCCTGGCTGTCTTGGTTGCTCACAACTCTATTATCTTCTGCAGGCTCACAGCTTATAAAATAGCTGTTTGCGCCAAAGCTGTAAAATAAAGAATCATATTTGACTCTCAGGTTTTGCCTCCTCTCTCGCTAGCTAAGTGATGTGACATTTCGAATTTGGAATTTTCAAGTTTAGCTTACACTTCTGGCTTTTACTCATTTTATCAAGGTCTTACTGGGGTGCTTGTCAGTTTCCAAAGCGCTCTGATATGATCTCATCTTATTCTCGCCATGGGTTGCTTTTCTGCTCATTTTTCATGGCGATAACTCACAGAAGTTAACTGGAGGCACAGGGGCGAGTTGGCCAAAGCCACACAGATAGTGGTAGAGCCAGGACTGTGATTCTCAGCCCGGCTCCTTTCCATGAGGTCATTCTGCTCCCCTGCTACCTCACGGGCAGGCCAAGTCTCGGCTCTCACTCAAGAGCTCAAAATACCACCGCATCCTTCCCGGAGCCCTCTCGGGTTAAACAGATGGGGATAACTGACAGCTTTCTTCTGGCTCCCATGGCCTGCTTTCTCTAGTCTCAGAATGGTTTTTACATGAACAATTTTTTTTAATGTTTATTTATTTTTGAGAGAAAGAGGGAGACAAATCACAAGAGGCAGAAGGGTAGAGAGAGAAGGAGACAGAGAATCCGAAGCAGGCTCCAGCCTCCGAGCTGTCAGCACAGAGCCCAAAGCAGAGCCCGAACCCACGAACTGCGAGATCATGACCTGAGCTGAAGTTGGACGCTTAACCAACTGAGCCACCCAGGTGCCCCAGTTTTTACATTTTTTTTTAAAGAAAATGGAGAAGACGGGGCGCCTGGGTGGCGCAGTCGGTTGAGCGTCCGACTTCAGCCAGGTCACGATCTCGCGGTCCGTGAGTTCGAGCCCCGCGTCAGGCTCTGGGCTGATGGCTCAGAGCCTGGAGCCTGTTTCCGATTCTGTGTCTCCCTCTCTCTCTGACCCTCCCCCGTTCATGCTCTGTCTCTCTCTGTCCCAAAAATAAAATAAAACGTTGAAAAAAAAATTAAAAAAAAAAAAAAGAAAATGGAGAAGAGGAAAGAGATGTGTCAGAGACCCACGTGTGGCCCACACAGTCTTTTTTCTTGACTGCCTGCTGGCTCCTGGTCTAGATGGCTGTGTCTCCTTTGATCCACTTTTAAAATTCACTTACGCTCCATCTGTATTTATGACGTCAGTTTTGGTCGACGATTTACTTATTTGTTGCTTTTGAACAGTCAAACTCCTGCTTGATGTTCCTGTTACATTTCTCCCGCTTTTCTATCAGGGGCTGAGGAACAGATGCAGTGTGGAAGGAACCACCTCTTACAATTCATTTGCAAAGAGCGTGAGGGTCTTGGCATCAAAGATGTTAGTTCATACTATAGACCTCGTGGACAGTACATCCAGTAAGTACTCTTAAAGTTCAAGAGGGGGGAATTCTCGAGGACGGGATAGTGAGCCCATGGGGATGTGTTCCAGTTTGCTGCTGTCCCCAGCCTCAATTAACTGAGGAAGCTTTGGGGTAGGAAATGGAACCTTTGCTGAGTTTCAAAAAAGGGGTTAAGGACTGAATAATAAACAAATAGGAAAGGAGATTGTACTTCAAGCAGGTAGACCGATAATAATAAGAAATAGCCTGGTGTGAGTCTTCTTCATAGCATTTATTATCAGTGAAATGAGTGAGCAGTTGATAATCTTGATTTTTCAATTTTTAAATAATTTTTAAGGACTCCTGGGTGGCTCAGTCGGTTGAGCATCCAACTCTCAATTTCGGCTCAGGTCGTGATCTCATGGTTTGTCGGATTGAGCCCCATGTTGGGCTCTGCGCACTGAGAGTGCAGAGCCTGCTTGGGAATCTCTCTCTCCCTCTGTCTCTGCCCCTACCCCAATTGTGCGTGCGCGCTCTCTATCTCTCTCTCAAAATAAATAAATAAACTTAAAAATAAGTAAATAAATTTTAAATAATTTTTAGAGGAGTTTCAGGTTCACAGCAAAACTGAGCAGAAAGTCCAGAGATTTCTCACATACCTCAAGTCCCCACACATGCATCCCCTCCCCGTTACCAACATCATGCCCCATCAGATGGGTATATTTCTTCCACCCGCTGGACTACATTGACACATCACCATCCGGAGTCCATAGTTTATATCAGGGTTCACTCTTGGCCTTGTACATTCTGCGGGTTTAGACGAACGTTTCCACCATTATAGTATCATACAAGGTGTGTTTAATATTTGATCCAGCAAGAAACAGTAAGCCCCTGAGGACAGGGGCTTCCCCACCGAGTACAGGGACTGTGACTTGTTCTCGGCACATCCCCACTGCTTAGCACAGTGCCCACAATGGAACAGGGGCTTGAGCACTATTTGTTGAAAAGAATGGTGGTCTGTAAGACTATGAAAGCTGATTAGGATATGAGAGTGGGTGGTCTTCAGTGCCAAGCTAAGTGCCTGGACATTTATCCCATCTATAGTTCAAGGATCCACAGACCATAACCTGCAGGCCAAAGCCACATATTGTCTCTAGCTGCAGAGTAGGGCAGCAATTAGAGATGGTGAAGTCCATCCCCTGTATGATTTGCCCATGATGGTGGTGGAGAAAGGCATGGGGAAACCTACTGCTTCTGTACAGGCGGTACTATGTTTCCAGGAGCTGGGAGGTCTGGCACAACGAATCCATCAAAGCCCCAAGTCCAAGTGCCCTCCCCCACCCCCTAGCCCAGGGACTCCCCTGGGCACCCCCATCTTGGCCAAGAATTCTCATGGTCACAGTCAGAGAAGCATTCCATTCTCAGGAAAACATCCCGAGCTTTGGGCGCCTGGATGGCTCAGTCGGTTAAGCCTCTGACTCTTGGTTTTGGCTCAGGTTATGATCTCACAGTTTGTGAGTTTGAGTCCTTCATCGGGCTCTGTGCTGACAGTGAGGAACCTGCTTGGGATGCTCTCTCTCTTTCTCTCTGCCCCTCCTCTGCTTGTGTTCTGTCTCTCCTTCTCTCAAAATAAATCAATAAACATTAAAAAAGACAACAACATTGCGAGCTTTGCTTACGTCTACACAACTCCCTCTCATCTTGTGCCTTGGCTACATTTACAATTTTCGGAGAGGTGCCTAGCAAATGACTTCCTCGGGGATTCCCCAGGCTTCTTTATTGCTCATAATTCTCTTATCTGAAGGTTAACAGTTTATAAAATAGATACTTTGGCCAAGGTTGCATAACAAAGAATTACATTTGCTTCTCGGTCTTGTTTCCTTCTCTTGGTGGTTGAGGAGTATGGCGTTTGGGATTTTGAATCTTTGTGGTTAGGTACATTTTTGGGTTTTCCCAATTTAATCAGTGAATGATCATGCAGGCAACTTCTCAGGGACTTTGCTGGTTATTCGTTAACACACTGTTTAAACTCTGAGAATTTTAGGCCATAAGGTTCAAAAGACGCTCCAAAGAGTAGAGTTTCCAGAGAAAGTAGGTTAGATCCAGAGAAAGTGATCTTTACAGGCTGGTGTGTGATGTTTTGTATGACTCTCCCTGCTCAGCTGTGCCTGATACTCTAGAAGTATTCCTTATTTATGTTCTTCTTACTTTATTTTCATTATATGGTGTTCTTCTTTAGACATATTAATAACTCTTGGGACTCCAATATTGCCCAGTTTTAACTTTGTTAAGTGTTTATGTTCCAGTGTAATTTAAGATGATTTCAGGGCCTTCGGTGAACAATAGGGTCATAAGATTTGGGGTGAAAGGCACAAGTGTGTGAATTACTCAATAGACCAAGTGTTTGAGCCTGCAATTTCATGGGGCAACATCTATGATCTCACGAAGGTGTATAAACCACATGAAAGCTTGCTCTTTGTACTGATAATACAGAGAATTTTCACAGCTAGAGCCTTGTTTTCCCTCATTTTGCCCACCTCACTTCACTAGGTCTCTACAGATTATGTGAGAATCTTCCCCAAATATGGGCCTTCTAAGTGGAATATTTACTTTGCAGGACTTCTTCATATGCTTGAGGATTCTGATTTGGGTGGAGATGGGTAAATGGGTATTTTAGCTGGCTGGGAACTAGGATGTAGACATCCCTGGGGAGGGAAGTCATCTCCTTTTATACGTCTTCCAGGCTCCCCATCATCCTTCTGATCCCAACCAAGCTGGGAGTGGGGCCACCTTGACTCATCTGCAGAAGGCTTGGGGATTCCCTCTAGGAATTTAGAAAGACACTAATCCCACTGAAAGACATTTGGCAGACTGAAGAGGGCCCAGAACAAGCCAAAACTGCAGGGGGGAAAACAATCCACCTGAGCCTCTGAAAGGGAACTAACCCTAAGGCAATGGGGGTCTAAGTGGAGACTTAGCAGCAAGAGGATATTGCCAGTTCTGGAAAAATCTACAACTGATGCTACACACTCCCCTCCTTGGCCATCCTGATACTAGCAAAATGAAATCAATTACAAAGCATACTTAGGTTTTTTTATTTATCGTTTTTTTTGTTTGTTTGCGTTTGTTTTTGTTTTTGTTTTGCACCTATGACTAGTACTGTGCGCGCTTCGACCAGGCCATACTTTTCTTTTAATGTAATATCCTGTATCATTCTATTTTATGTTAAAGATGGAAAATGACGTGTGTTATTGGGATTTAGAAAAACACATCTCTATTGGGTCTTCGTCCCAATCCCTGCCACAGAGCTCCTAAAATCCTTGGAATTTCCCAAGTGATGAGTGATAAAGGTGTCTTTTGTTATGTTAATTAGATGACTTTTGGACAGTCCCCAGGTCACCTAAGGATGGGGGCTGGTTGTCAGGGGAACCAGTGATGAGAAAGTCAGAACTTTAAACCCCTGGCCAATGATTTAATCAGTCATGCCCATGTAATGAAGTCTCTTGAATAAACCCAAAAGGATGGGGGATGGAAAATTTCCAGGCTGGTGAACACATGGAGATCTGGGGAGACTGGCACGGTCAAGAGAGAGCATGGAAGTTCCTCACCTTTTCCCTATACCTTTCCCCTGCCTCTCTTCCATCTGGGTATTCCTTTCATCATAAACTGGTGATCTAGTGAGTTAATGGGTTTCCTGAGTTCTGTGAGCCATTCTAGCACATTAATCGAATCCAAGAAGGAAGCTGTGAGCTGTGGGAACCCCCAATTTAAGCCAATCAGACAATATTTGGGGAGGCTACCTCACCACAAAGATGGGGTTCCTGAAAGGGCGGGCCTACGCCAGCCGACTCCATCTTGTTCTGTGTCCTTCACCTTGACCACACCTCCTCCCCTTGACTCCATCTTGTTCTGTGTCCTTCACCTTGACCACACCTCCTCCCCTTGACTCCATCTTGTTCTGTGTCCTTCACCTTGACCACACCTCCTCCCCTTGACTCCATCTTGTTCTGTGTCCTTCACCTTGACCACACCTCCTCCCCTCGAGTAAACCCTCCCTCACCTGCCGGACCCTTCCCCAGGACCCCTCCCCAGCCAATCGGCTGAGGCCATAGCCATTACCTCACCAACTGCCCCCAGGCCCCAATAAAACCTTTGTCCTTTTGAAACTCGCTCTCTTTCCCTGGTATCTCACCGCTGCGTCGGTGCAGGTAGGGGATTGAGCTCGAGCTAGCTCGAATAAAGGCTCTTTGCTTTTGCATCGGACTCGGCTCCCTAGTGGTCTTTGGGGATCACGAATTCTGGGCATAACAGTTCCCTGCCAGCCACACAGCTGCGGGACACAAGCACTGTGATTTAGGCAAGTAAATAACATGAGACCTCAGTTCTCACAAATTGATGAGGTCAGGGATGTTTCAGAGGCACAAGGGTTTTGAGTCAGGAAACAGGGGAACAAATGAGCAGGCAGAGTAAAGGTGTAAAGGCACTGCAGGGTGGAGGAAGATGAGTCAGGATAGGGGTGGGGCTCTGAACCAGGCCGGTAGGGGCAAGAGGGGGTGGCTAAGGGTAAAACAGAGTGTAAGCCCAGCCAAGGGGGTGTTCCAAAGGGCACTGACATGACAATATGGATGGAAGTCGTAATCCTATAGAGTGAATAAACAAGCATTAAGTGAAGTATCTTCTTTTTCAAGCAACTGGCATATTTTGCATCTCTGGGACACAGTAGAGCACTGATGTTTGAAAACAGTGGCACGTCCATAAAATAAAGTCCTATTAGCATGGCCCATTATCTATGTGACTTTCTCGCTGCATCTTTTTTTTTTTAACGTTTTTATTTATTTTTGCAACAGAGAGAGACAGAACATGAACGAGGGAGGGTCAGAGAGGGAGGGAGACACAGAATCGCAAGCAGGCTCCAGGCTCTGAGCCATCAGCCCAGAGCCCGACGCGGGGCTCGAACTCACGGACCGCGAGATCGTGACCTGAGCTGAAGTCGGACGCTTAACCGACTGAGCCACCCAGGCGCCCCTCTCGCTGCATCTTTAACATAAAATAGAATGACGTAGGTTGATTACCTGAAAATACAAAGCTGGGTCAGAGTGTACAGGACTCTGTTCAGATGTATGACAAAAACAATCTAAATTTCATTATACTTTGTAACGGATCTCATTTTTCTGGTCCCTTTTCTTCTTCAGTGGCTGGAAAAGATTTTTTTTTTTTTTGCTTTTACTTTTTTGCACCCTCTTGCCTTTGTTAGCCTCTCACAACGAAGTAATCTATATTAACAAATTAATGCATACATTTCATATTTTCTATGTACACATATAATTCAAAACAGATTATACACACACACACACACACAAATAAACACATACGTATATTAGGGGGTTGGATTTTTAAAAATTGGTGGGGTGCCTGGGTGGCTCAGTCGGTTGAGCATCTGACTCCAGCTCAGGTCATGATCTCACAGTTTGTGGGTTTGAGCCCCACGTCGGCTCTGTGCTGACAGCTCGGAGCCTGGAGCCTGCTTCAGATTCTGTGTCTCCCTCCCTCTCTCTCTGTCCCTTCCCCACTCTCACTTTGTCTCACTCTGTCTCTTAAAAATAAATAAATGTAAATAAATAAATAAATAAAATAAAAAATTGGTATACCAGTATACACACTTTTCTGCATCTTGATTTTCTTTCTTTAAATAATACTTTAAAAAATTTTTTTAACCTTTATTTATTTTTGAGACAGAGAGAGACAGAGCATGAACGGGGGAGGGGCAGAGAGAGAGGGAGACACAAAATCAGAAGCAGGCTCCAGGCTCTGAGCTGTCAGCACAGAGCCGATGTGGGGCTCGAACTCATGAACCACGAGATCATGACTGAGCCAAAGTCAGAGGCTTAACCGGCTGAGCCACCCAGGAGCCCCAGGTGTCTTGATTTTCTTTTCACTCAGTTATGCCTTATAGAACTCCCTCCAAGTCAAAGGGATCACTCTAGTTTCTTGTTTTCATTGGTTGTGTATTTTTATCTATTGTGTAGATGTAATACGGTATATACGTTCTTCTATTGAGCTGTATTCACTTTGTTTCTAGTGTTTTCCCTCGAACATGGTTACAGGAAACATACTGTGTACATCATCTTATGCACTAATGAATCACAGTCATTTCATGGTTGGGGTGGGGGAAGGGGTCGGGACAGATACGGATTCTGACGAAACTCTATGAATATCACTTAATTTGGTTGAATGAAGCTGATAGTAAGCTGATAAAAATAACCCAGAATTTAAGGTTTCCCAATTCCTTTTTTAAATTAAATTAAATTAAATTAAATTAAATTTTTTTATTTTTTTAACGTTTATTTATTTTTGAGACAGAGAGAGACAGAGCATGAACAGGGGAGGGGCAGAGAGAGGGGGAGACACAGAATCTGAAACAGGTTCCAGGCTCTGAGCTGTCAGCAAACAGCCCGATGCGGGGCTCGAACTCACGGACCGTGAGATCATGACCTGAGCCGAAGTCGGACGCTTAACCGACTGAGCCACCCAGGCGCCCCATCCCAATTCCATTTTTTAAAAAAATTAAAGTTTATTTATTTATTTTGAGAGAGAGAGAGAACGCAAGCAGGTGAGGGGCAGAGAGAAGGAGAGACAGAATCCCAAGCAGGCTCTGTGCCATCAGCACAGAGCCCAAGGCAGAGCTTGAACCCACGAACTGTGATATCATGACCTGAGCCAAGATCAAGAGTTGGACACTTAACTGACTGAGCCACTCAGGTGCCCCAAGGGTTCCCCATTCCTGTGTCAATCCATTTCCCCTGGCTGAGTGATACTCATGATTAAGAAACTGCTATTTCCTTTCTTGCTTTATTCTTTCACCAATCTATCCATCCACTCACCCATTTATCCCTCCATCCCTCTGCCATCCAAGCATTAGCTGTGGACATGTACTATGCACCCAACACCATTTTAGGAACAACAGACAATACAAAAGATATATACGTGAAGGGGCTATACTATAGGGTAGGGTATATAATATGTGTAGGAATAGTCACTCAACAGTAGTGGCTGGGAAAAGACAGGACTGAGGGGCAGGACCCTAACCAGGGTGCTTGCTCTGTTCTTGCTTGCTTCCTACTCATTCTGGAACTGCAAGGTCCATCCATCTCTCCAGACCCCAGTTTTCTCATCTGCAAAAAACATCAGAGACCCAGAGGCCGTCTCCAGCCCATAGCCACCTTGTCTGTTTCTTCCCAGTAAAACAAAAACAAAAAACAAAACAAAACAAAAAACAGAAAAACAAAAAACTCAGCATTTAAAATCCAGCACATTTCCCCTAAAAATACAAAATGTTGGCTTCTCTCCAAAAACAATGGGAAAGTATGTTAATGCACCATCGACACGCAAGTCCCACCAAGCAAAACCTGGCTAACGCAGGATGGCGGTTGCCCACTTCAGACGAGAAACTCACTATGGTTCAGCCCAGTCTCCACCATTCCCTAATGTCACCCTCCCAGCCGAGCTGTCTGTGCCCAATTATATTATGCCAGTGTGGTTGATTTCCGTTTTTCTTTCGGTGCAGAAATACACTGCTTGCATCTGTGTTAAAACTGGGAATGCCCGAGGTGGCCTGAGAGGGCTGCATGTTTCTAGAAAACGGCAGGGGTTATACAGAGCCTGAGAGACCTTGGTGTTTCCTACACAAACAGAAGCTCTCTGCTGAGAAGCGTACCTGGGCCCCATACTTCCAGGCTGCTGTGGTGTAGCAGTCCAGCCCCCCCTCCCCACTTATGTGACCCTTGTCATTGCCAGTTAGGCACAGCAACACCAAGTTGCACCAGAGGAGAACAAGGTAGGAGCCAGCTCTAAGGAAGCATGGGGGGGGGGGGGAAGGCAGAGAGAGAGCAGGCACTGCTAGTCAGAGAAACTTCTGTGCTCCTGCAAAGGCAGTGTCTTGGAGGGCTCGCGGTCTCTGATTTCTATATGGTTTTTGGCACCACGTTTTAATCAAAAAAAGAAAAGGAAACAGTGCAAAGCCTTCAAACCCCAAACACAATGAGCTGGCAAGGACGCTGTTAAGTCATTCCTATAATATGCCAGGCTCAGAATAACAACATCTGTTCCTGCGGGGCAGTTAGCAGAGGATTAAAAACAAGAAAGAAACCTCAGATTTTAATGCGAATTGATTTACTCACTGTCCACTCGGCTTGGTCGTTACCATCAGCATGGCTGTGCCCAATTGCAGGCTTGCACAGGGCTGGGCACCATGGTGGGTGAGTTGGAGAGAAATGCCCCCCCCCCCACCCGGCCTCCATGATTTATAATCCCTGCACAGAAACACTCTAGTGCATTAAAGAGTGCCATGGGCTTTCTTGGCAGGAAGTCATTGAACCCTGAAAGATACCCTCTGAACACCTTATGGTCTCACTGAGGTTTCTCTGGGCATCAGCACAGCAGACAGCTCTAAAGGTATGTCCTTTCCTGATGCTCCTTCTGTGGACTTCTAAGTCCACGGAGAGAGGGAGCCTCAACTGGGTATTAATCATAAACACCTAATTTCCCTCAACCCCTAGGGCAGGCTCTTTTTGTTTCTAAGAAATGTAGGCTTGCAGAAATGGCACATAAGTATGAGATCTTTCCACGACCAGGTCCCCAACCCACCCTCTCCAGCCCCATAGCTTACACTTTCTAGATTTGAACCCAGGGCGTGTCAGTTTCTGGGCCAGTCTATATTATGGCCGTCATCTTCCCACATCCTGTAGTATGTTTCATTCACGGGCCCTCCCCCCTCACCTGTTGACCCCTGCACATTCTTCAAGGATTACTCAAGGATCATCTCTCCCACGATCCTTGCCCCACTCAGGCTCAGGGGGAGTGTCCGTCCTATGTCCTTCTACTTGCTGGGTGTTTAGACCTGTCAATGCATTTAATACACTGCCGTGTAGGTGGGAAATTCTGGCATCACGTGACTGTGGTAGATGCTACTTACCTTTTGATTGAATGCATGCAATCATTTCTTCTGGATTTCTTGGTTTGTTTCTTTTCTCGTAGTTGTCCCATGGGGCACATAATGCACAACTAGTCTTCGTCTCCATCCTCAGTGGACAGGGGAGAAAAGCGTGTCCCCCCCCAATCATCACGCCGTGACAGGCATTCAATTGCCAGAGGCAGTTGGAAACAAAACATGTTGAAAATACACTCATTTACCTGGTTGGTCCTGAAGCTTTGCCAGTTTCTTCTGCATCGTTGGTATTTCCCTTCCATTTCTCCAGCTTCTTGTAAAATGGGAGACCTTTAAACTCCCAAAGTCTGCATTTCTTTTTTTTTTTAATCCCTTTAAAATTTTACTTGAGAGAGACAGAGACAGTGCCAAGGGTGGAGGGGGGGCAGAGAGAGAGGAGAGAGAGAGAATCCCAAGCAGGCTCTATGCTGCCAGCACGGAGCCCGATGCGGGGCTCAAGCCCATGAAACCCTGAGATCCCGACCTGAGCCGGAACCGAGAGTCAAACGCTTAACTGACTGAGCCATCCAGGTGTCCCCCAAAGTCTGCATTTCTGAATCACCCTTTCAATTGTCCTCAACCTCTCATACCTGAGATACTGGAGATTTCTGCACATTTTTCTACTTAGGGTGGAAAAATGCGTTTCCTCTGTAGATGAGGTGGTCAAGGATCTAAATCCAAGCTGCTCGGTTTTAGATGCAAAAATGCCTTTCTTGCCTTGAATTGTGTCAGGCAGGCCTAGATTTGAATCATGGCTCTAGTTCCAGTTGATTAGGTGACCTTGGGGGTTGTTACCTCCTCTCCATGCCTCAGTTTCCTCAGTTGTAAAATGGAGATAAACCCACACAGTTCACAGTTCAGGGTTGTTGCAGTTATTAAATAAGATACAGTAGATGGGTTGCGTAATACTTACCATGTGGGGAGCATTTAATGGATGATAGCTTTTTAATGACTATTTTGTCCTTTCATCCAGCCATTCCGTCTAAGCAGTGGCTTTATTATTAGTATTATTGGACTAAAATACTTTAGCATGAGTATTGTGACATGTCAGAGCAAATTATTGCTATTCAACCGCCCTCAGGGTGGCTAATCAGCTGGTGAAGGCTCTGAGTCAGAATCAATAGTAGGTTTGTCTAGATGACACAAAGCATCGTTGGATGTCATTTTATTATTTTTTAATTATTTATTTATTTAAAAAAATTTTTTTAATGTTTTTATTTATTTTTGAGACAGAGAGAGACAGAGCTGAGCAGCAGAGGGGGCAGAGAGAGAGGGAGACACAGAATCTGAAGCAGGCTCCAGGCTCTGAGCCATCAGCACAGAGCCCGACGCGGGGCTCGAACCCATGAACTGTGAGATCATGACCTGAGCTGAAGTCGGACGCTTAACTGACTGAGCCACCCAGGCGCCCCCTTTTTTTATTACTTAAAAATTTTTTTTAATGTTTATTTATTTTCGAAGGAGAGAGAGACAGAGTGTGAGCAGGGGAGGGACAGAGAGAGAGGGAGACACAGAATCCGAAGCAGGCTCCAGGCTCTGAGCTGTCAGCACAGAGCCCAATGCGGGGCTCGAACCCACGAACTGTGAGATCATGACCTGAGCTGAAGTCGGACGCTTAACCGACTGAGCCACCCAGGCGCCCCAAAACTTTATTTATTTTGAGAGAGACAGAGACAGCGCAAATGGGGGGAGGGGCAGAGAGAGAGAGAGGGAGAGAGAGAGAATCCCAAGCAGGGGCCTGCACTGTCAGCACAGAGCCTGATGCAGGGCTCGAACTCACAAACCGTGAGACCATGACCTGAGCGGAGATCCAGAGTCAGGTGCTTAACGGACTGAGCCACCCAGGCGCCCCCGGACATCGTTTCAGATTGCTGAAGTTAGTAGCACTTCAGCTCTATGATTAATGAGAAGGGGTGTAACAAACAGTCTGCGAACCTTGCACAAGCGAGGTGGAAGGAAGGAACCAACCAGCCGTGAAGTTTGTGTCGACTGGGTGTCACTTAAAGCCTGCACTCACCAGCCCCGCCTCTCCACTTCAGAGTGGGGCTTCCTGCTTCCTCCGTCTGCAGGACCTGTCGGGAGCATGCTTCTGGAATTCCCAGCCTCAGAACGGGTAGGGAGGTGGTAAGGAATGGGAAGTTCATCGCACCTGTCCTCACCCACCAGACTCGATAACAGGGATCCAACTTCGCCTGGATGCCCGACCAGCTTAGGATGGTCTTGTCTACCAGTATCTCCCATGCCTTGCCCACGTGTGCGTTGTACAAAGCTGTTCCCTGTTGACACAACCCTCCTCCTTCCTACCGACCTCCCCTACCCCAAGCAAGGCTTCCTGGAGCCACCTGGCCTGGAAACCAATATTGCAAACATTGACGGTGTCTGGTCCTCATTTTTGTAACAGTGCTGTTTCCCTTGGTGGCTGACCACGGCGGGGCAGGGGGAGGGGGGCAGTGTGGGAGAAAGGGAGGCACAAAGGTGGGTAGTTCAGGATATTCTCTTCCTAAGCGCATCGGCTCACGGAATCCTCCTAACCACACAACAGGGGCGGGGCACCATTCAGTATCATCCACATTTCACAGCTGGGGACGCTGCGGTCCAGGGAAGCCGATGTCCTGCCAGAGATCACAGCGCCAACAGCGACTTGTACTCCAAATGTCCCCAGTACGGATTGCACGGTAGCCACCCAGCCCTCTGGGGACTGCAGGGCAAGTGTGGCCCTCCATCTGCCCTCTGAACTGCATACTCCTCCAGTCTACCTCTCGGAAGCAATGATACAGAGAAGGACACATTGCGGAACAGATATTTTCATCAGGGGCTAGGGTCTCTGACATCCCAGGGCACGTGTGTGCCAGAAAGAACGGGAAAGCATCCATATTAAACATAGAAACACCTGATTCAGTAAGTCACTTGAAAGGTCAAGGTATCCAGCCTTTGGCTAGTTCATTTCAAGTGGACCCTGGCAAGCTAGGGGCATAGGGTGCCGTAAGGCTCCAGGAGGTGACTTTTCTCTCGGACGCTCTTTATGTCCTGCCTGCTCCTCCAATTTCTACTGCAAACTCTCCATGTCCAGACATTCCCTTTCTCTCTCTCTCTCCTTGTGTTTCCAAAGCCCGGGGCTGATGGAGCATCGTTGCCTTTGGGAGCGGACGAGTTGGGAATTTTGTTTTCCAAGGGTCTAGTATTTTTTCATCTTCATCACAGATTCTTCCAGGGCTCTTAATACCATGTTTTAAAATAGCCTCCAGGATTCCTGGGGGTTATTAACTTACAGTGTGACGGTTCATTTACCCTGCAACCCCATGCCTACATTTTTTTTTTGTCAAAGTTCTATTTTCAAACATTAAATAACTATGTGATGAGCATCTTTCCTATAGTATCCTTTTCCACAGGGAGGCTGTAGACATGTTTGTCTCTTGGGCAAGTCGGGGGTGGGGTAACTGCGTTTAAAATGAGAAAATGAGTTTGATGCCTTTTTTCTTTTCTGTGACACAAAAATAAATAACAAAAGTTACCATTTTTACCACTTTTAAGGGTATAGTTCAGTGGCATTAAATTCACTTACACTGCTGTGCGACCATCACGACACTCTTTCTCCAGTGTTTCAAAATGGCCTGGCCCCTCTGGACAGTTACGTGGTGAAATTAGTGAAAATGTTTGTATCTGTGAACTCAGGGTGCCTTAACACAATACCACAGACAGGGTGGATTGAACAACAGAAATCTGTTTCTCATACTTCTGGAGCCTGAGAAGAGGAAGGTGCTGGCAAGGTAGGTTTCGTTCTGAAAATTCTCTTGGCCGGTAGGCACCTGCCGTCTTCCTATGTGATCACGTGACCCCTTGTCACATGACCTTTTGTGTTGTGTCCTCTTGTGGGGGAAACAGGGAGCATTTTTTTAATGTTTATTCATTTTTCAGAGAGAGAGAGAGAGAGAGAGACAGAGTGCGGGTGGGGGAGGGGCAGAGAGAGAGGGAGACACAGAATCCGAAGCAGGCTCCAGGCTCCGAGCTGTCAGCACAGAGCCTGATGCGGGGCTTGAACTCACAGACCACAAGATCATGACCTGAGCCCAAGTGGGATGCTTCACTGACTGAGCTACCCAGGTCTCCCTGGGGTCTCTTCTTATAAGGACACTACTCCTGTTGTGTGGGCCCCACCCTCATGACCTCATCTAACCCTAACTACCTCCCCCAAAGCCCCATCTCCTGATACGATGACCCTGGGGTATGGTTTCGCCGTGTGAATTTTGGGGGAGACACATTCAGTCCATAAGAGCGATTTACCTGATGATTATTAAGGACTCACTAGAAATAGACAGAGTCCTAATGACGTTGCTAAAAACTTATTAGAGAGCTAGGGAAGGGGCTGGTCTATGGGGAAGAAGGTAATCCAGTAGGTTTTGGAAATAGTGGAGGAGCCCAGGTGGCCCCCAAGTCTACTCTGGTCATTTTGAGACGCAGGGGAAAAATAAAGAGCCCAGGACGCTGATCTCTGCTGGAGCCCCATGGTGACGATGAAGTGGCCTTGTGTGGGCTATGACTGCACTTCATCACATGGATCCTGGAAATACATTGACCTAAGGAAGATCAGAGAATCAACCCAAACATGTGGCTAGGAGTTGAACGGGAATTTTGCAAGCACGAATTTAAGAAGAAGCACAGAGCACTTTCTATACTTGTAGACTTACGTTTCCTTTTCTTTATAGTTTTAAAATTTGCTATTATTTAGTATAATAGTACACTCGGATGTAACACTAGTTGGGGCATATACACCCAGCCATTTCTATTTGTTTATGTGTTTGGTAATAAGTCTCATGCATTATTTTATATTTAATGCATATCATGGAAAATAATTCCAAAGGTATAAAAGGATATGTAGCAGAATATGTCTCCTTCCCACCCTGATTTCCCAGACACCCAGAGACTAGCTTCTGTGTGTCCTGTGTGTGTGTGTGTGTTGTTGTTGTTTTTTTTTTTTTTTTACAAAAACAGCAATTATTAGGCATATGCTTTTACATCTTGTTTGTTTTCCTTGCTCTATCTTTTATATCAATACAGAAAGTGCTGCCTCACTTTCTAATTTTTTTTAATGTTTTTTATTCATTTTTGAGAGAGAGACAGAGAGACAGAGCACAAGCAAGGGAGAAGCAGAGAGAGAGGGAAACGCAGAATCCGAAGCAGGCTCCAGGCTCTGAGCTGTCAGCACAGAGCCCGACGCGGGGCTCGAACTCATGGACTGTGAGATCATGACCTGAGCTGAAGTTGGCTGCTTAACTGACTGAGACACCCAGGTGCCCCAACTTTCTAAAATAACATTATAGTATATCAAGGTATGTATGAACCAGAATTTATTGGTCTCTTATTTTTATTTAATTTTTTTTAACATTTATTCATTTTTGAGAGAGAGAGAGAGAGAGAGAGAGTGAGAGAGAAAGTGTGAGCAGGGGAGGGGCAGAGAGAGAGGGAGACACAGGCAAGCTCCGAGGCAGGCTCCAGGCTCTGAGCTGTCAGCACAGAGCCTGATGCAGGGCTTGAACCCGCGGACTGTGAGATCATGACCTGAGCTGAAGTTGGCCGCTTAACCAACTGAGCCACCCAGGCGCCCCTTGGTCTTTTTAATTTTTTCATGGTTTTCCTTTACCCAGAGTTATTTCCTTCCTTCAAGACAAAATTACTCCCTTCCTTGAGTAGAGGAAGGATTTTGTTACCTGCTTTATCTTCGGCAATAAGAACAGGACTGACACATAGTAGGTTGTTAACAAACATTCATTGAATGGAATGTCAGTGTGAATTGACTGCATCATTTCATACGTCGTTTCATATGTAAGCGAGTTGGATTGCTGGGACACGGGGTACGTGTCGTAATCTTGCTAGATCGTATGTCTTCTGAGTTTGTTTATGGTATTTTTCCATTCAGATTTTCTTTTGTTTTTTAATTCTTTAATGTTTATTCATTTTTGAGAGAGAGCGAGAGAGCGAGCACGAGTGGGGGAGGGACAGAGAGCGAGAGAAGAAGACACAGAATTTGAAGCAGGCTCCAGGCTCTGAGCTGTGAGCACAGCGCCTGATGTGGGGTTTGAACTCATGAACCACGAGATCATGACCTGAGCCGAAGTCGGACGCTCAACCGACTGAGCCACCCAGGGGCCCCACTGTTTTCACTGCTGTTAACATCTGTGATCTGCACTCCCACTTTTGGTGACTCCTAGACCCGAGGGTCAGGTGTTAGGACTTACTCTCTAATGAAAAGGATGCTGCAGATATCACACATCCCATATTAGTTTTCTGTGCTGTATGAGAAATCGCCACAAACTTAGTGACCTAAAGCAACAGGTACTGTTAGCCTTTGTGGCTCAGGAGTTCAGACCTTGATCCCTGTTGAGGTCTGACAAGGCCACAGTCACCGTGTCAGCTGGCAGAGAGCTCACCTTCCAGACACTTTACAACTTTGCTTTTGCTTCTTCAAGGTCAGCCAGGGACTTCTCTCTGCCTTTGGGATGGGGCAGTTGCCCTTTTAAGGATTTTTCACCTTCCTGGGGGCGCCTGGGTGGCTCAGTCAGTGAAGTGTTTGACTCTTGATTACGGCTCAGGTAGTGATCTCACAGTTTCCTGTGGTCTGGCTTTGTGCTGCTGGTGTGGACCCTACTTAGGATTCATTCTCTCTCTCTCTCTCTCTCTCTCTCTCTCTGCCCCTCCCCTTGCTTGTGCTCAATCCATCTCTCTCAAAATAAAGAAAGCAACTTAAAAAACATGTTCACCTTACTAAGTCAGACCCACCCAAGATAATGTCCCTTTGGACTAAATCAAAACCAACTAACCTGGGACTTTAATTATACCTGCAACCCCCTTCATCTTTTTTCATAAAACGTAACCTAACCAAACCTCAGCGTGAGAGTGGCTTCCCATCCCCTTGTGGTGTTGTGTTGGTTGGAGTCTGCTCGGGTTCCACGAGTACTGGAGGGGAGGGAGTTATACAAAGGCAGGACTCACGGGGAGTCCCCTTCTGCTGTGTCCAGCACGTAGCCCCTCTGCCTCCCTCTGTGTTTACTTGGGGGACAGTTGTGCATATCGGGAGCTTTCCATCTGGGACGCCAGTCACAGCTTTCCCCTTCTCTGCCTAAAGGAACTTCTCCTTTAGCGGCCCAGGGCATGTAGGACAGCTGGCAATGCCAGAGAGAATATTCTCTGGAGCTGCCTGCAAGAGATGAGGGACAGGAGTCAGTGATAAACACCCAGGTTATCTTCCCTGGATGGGAAAATTCGGAGGTACATTCTTCGTGATTTCCTAGAGGGTCCTCAGGAAATCTGAGATCTCCTGTTTCCCTCTTTTCACATGCTAATTTTGTCTCCCTTTCCCCTCTTCCTTCCTTTTGTCCTGTCTCCCAAATAAACTATGTGCAGCAGTCTTCCTCTCAGATTCTGCTTTTGGGGAAACCCCGACAAAAACACGTGGTTTGGTAGTATTTTAATTGTGCTAACTTTCCTCTCATTGCACTGAGGTCTGAAGGCCTAAGTACTTCTTCCATACATTTTGGAATTTGATGAGGATTTCAATGTGGGCTATTTTGTGGTCAGTTTTTGCGAGTCTTTCCAAATATCCATTTCCTGTTTCCACATGATGGAATTGGATATTTGGCAATTAGGTCTGTCTTAGCTTTCTATTGTTACCGTTATGTTATCCATATCCTTAGTAATTTTTTTTTTTTTTTTGTCCACTTCATATGTCCCTAACCGAGGGAGGTAAATTAAAATCTTTTACTGAATGCATTTTTCCTTATTCTGAGAGAACTCCTATGGGGGGCGGGGGGGAGCTTGCTTCTCTTTTAAAATCTTTTCTTGCTTTTTGTTTTGCTTTCTATTCTTGCTTTTTAAGGTTTTTTTTTTTTGTTTTTGCATGGGTTTGTGTGTGTTTTCCTTCTGATCATTCGAATCCATTTCTCTGTTGTTTTTCCACCGCTTGTTTTTAGAACCATACTTTTACATTACATATTTAATTCTTTCTTTAGAGAGTAGCTTTTGGCTCCTGTTGAGGACAGCGATCATTCATTGTCCCTCATCCTGTCTTTCTCTCCTGTCCTGCGACGCCCGCCCGCCCCAAGCACAGCGGATTCTACACGAATTCACCCTTATCTGCAGATTCGCGGTCCGCACTTTCCCTTCCGTGGGTTCGGGTCACTGCCAACCGGAAGCCGCGGATCCTCCTTCTGACGAATCTGCAGACGGTCAATAGGGGCCTGGTCGTTTACCTGACGTCATCTCGGCCCCGAGAGGAGACGAGGGGACGTCATCCTGCGCCGTCACCAGAGGAAGGTGAGTACAGGCCAATGAGATGTTTTGAGAGAGAGGCCGCATTCACACAACTTTTTTCTTTCTTTTTTTTTTTTTTTTGTTTAACAGCCAATTGTTCTAAGGGTTTTGTTTTTTAAGCTTATTTATTTATTTGAGAGAGAGAGAGAGAGCAGAGTGCACCCGCGTGCATGCACATGTGGGAGGGGCAGGGAGAGAGAGAGAGAGAGAGAAAGAGAAAGAAAGAGAATCCCAAGCAGGCTCCACGTTGTCAGCAGGGAGCCCACTGCTGGAGGTGGGGGAGGGGAGGGGGGCTCGCTCTCACAAACCGCGAGATCATGACGTGAGCCGAGACCCAGAGTCAGTTGCTTAACAGGACTGAGCCACCCAGGCGCCCCAGCGTTCTATTTCATTACCGCTGTTGAGAATCTCTTACTGCGCCTGATGTGTAAGTTCAAGTTCATCACAGGTATGTCCCGATGGGAAGACATGTAGTACGTGCTGGGTTCGATGCTCTCCGCGGTTTCCGGCGTCCCCTGGGGGGTGGGGGAGGGGGGAACTTGGGGACAGATTCCCCATGGGTCAGTGGGGACTGCTGTATTATTTTTCTTAGTTCTTCCAGTAGTTAACTATGTAATTTAAATAAGATTTTTATACCTTAAATTTTTTTTTGTTTGTTTTTCTTAATTGAAATTGGTTCAGGGTTGTATTCGTTTCAGGTGTGCACTACAGTGATTCAACCCTTCCATGCGTCAGCTGGTGTTATCTAAACCTCTTATACCTTAATCGTTTCCCTCTGCTGTACAGGGTGGAGCTCTTTGTTGGCTCCTTTCCCCCGGTGTTTGGCATTTATGAAGCAGATGCTGGTTGGTAACTTGTATTTCTTCTTCTCAGCCACAATTCACACTCGTGGCCTTGCCTGGTTCTTTCCTCGATTATAATACCATATCGTGGGGTTGTTGTTGTTGTTGTTTTCATCTAATGATTTGTTACATGCTGTTTTCCTAGTTTCTTATTCATTCTTAATTTTCGCTACACAGAAATTTCAATATTTTCATAATGCAGTCATGTTTATTCATTTCCTCCAAAGTTTCTTCTTTTAATTTTGCGCCCTGGCATCCTGTGCCTTGTGATCAGATGAACACCCCGCTATTTTTTCTGGTTGTTTGAAGGCTTCCATACGACCCTACTGCTTCCAGAAATTATTGAAGGTTATTCTTTGTCTTTAGAACCCTGATTTTTTTTTTTTTTTTGCTGTGTTTTGTTATTTGAAACATGATTCCCTGGTGATAGCTCTGACGGGCGTGTGGGGTGTGATATCCGTGAAATCCGTTTCACATTTTCCAAAATATCTGACTGCGTTCAGTGTCTGCACTAATAAACAGAACCACGAGGTTAGGACACAACTGTGTGACAAATTCTACAGAACATCAAACCGGCTTCGTCTGGTGAAATTTTAGAATCTCCGGTGAAAGCTTAAAACACACGTTCTCCTGGACGTTAACCCCAAAATGATTTTCAGCGTTTGCTGTGAGAGAGAATGAAAATAAACCAGAGTCCGAATTTTAACTCAGCAACGCTTACAGATGGTTTTAAGCTAATTAAATATTTTTCTTGAAAACTGAAGGAAAGCTAAGAAGGTAATTAGTAATTACAGTCATAGATCTCCCTATTAGGGCTTTAAGCCGCGTTTGGTTTTAGTCATAACACATATGAGATAGACTCAAATGAACAAATAGTTTAACCTAAGGAGTGGTGTTCCATTTAGTCCTGGTGCTCATTGTCATAAACTTGCCAGGGGTTAAAACATCTCTCAAAGTTTTCTTGTAAAATTGTTTTAAGGGCTGTGGCCTCAGCCCTTACGTTGAGGGAGGATATACGTTCTGGCAACAGCATGAAGAGATGTGGACTGAAGTTTGGGGAATGTTTCCTGGATCTGCCTGATGAATAGAGAATTATTTTCTAAATGTTATTTTATTTTATTTTTGAGAGAGAACGAGAGGGGGAGGGGCAGAGAGAGAGGGAGGCACAGAATCCGAAGCAGAATCCAGGCTCCCGAGTTGTGAGCACAGAGCCCAATGCGGGGCTCGAACCCACTAACCTTGAGATCATGACCTGAGCTGAAGTGGGATGCTTAAGCGACTGAGCCAGCCAGGTGCCCCCGAATAAAAAAATAAGACTCTGCAGTTATATCACTTACAATATTGTGTTCAGCTTCAAGTAATCTAAAAATCCACTTAATGGTGTTGAAAGCAAACAGATTCATTTTTTCTCACATGTTAAGAAGTTTCAGGCCTTCGGTTTTTCCGTGATGTCAGGACTGGCATTGGCTGCAAATCTCTCGGTCCTTCTCTCAGTGACGGCTGCCCCAGGGTCACAGGATGGCTGGTGTGTGTCTTCAGGCACCTTTTGTATGTTCAAGGCTGGAGGAAAACACACGAGCCAGGAGCTGTGCTGGCGTGTTCCTCATTTATCAGGACAACCAGCTCTGGCCCTAGTGTCACTGGTTGGAACTTGGTCATTCTGCCATCCCATCTGTAAGAGTTCTGGGAAAGCAAGGGGTAGGCGTGTCGCATGTGAATCAGACCCGTCGCGATCCACAGCCTAGATAGCAGCACATTGCCTTCCAAAACCAAGCGGGGGTTCTGGTGACGGGTGAGGTGTGAATGGGGTAGGCCACCAACTGTGTCTGCCGCAGATACGAATGGTGGTGGGTTGGCTACAACGTAAACCATGGCAGCCTCTAGAATATTTGAAGAATGTGCTGCTTTGGTCATATGTGCTTTGGCACATTGTTTAAAAATAACAGTAGTGCCTTTATTCCCTACTTTCCAATTGTCCAGTTAGTATTTTGGTCTTGTCTTTCTTATTACATTGCCTTTTTCCTTACGATAAGGACGATATTTTTTATGCCACCACGTCCTTAGAATTTCACGTATTTTGTGGACACCAAGGACATGCCTATTTAATGATTTACTGGCCGTCAGTTGAGTTCTGCATTTAAATTAAGTCCCTCCAGGGTATAACATAACTGTGCTTGGGATCTTACACTTTCGTGGATACCTATTCATATGGCGTGATTGCTAGGGTAATCATCCCAAATTCTAGGATGTGCCAGGATGTTGTTAGTAATAGAGTTTGGCTTAAAAGGGTCTCAGGGGCGCCTGGGTGGCTCAGTCAGTTGAGCATCTGACTCTCAATTTGGGCCCAGGTCATGATCCTAGGGTCGTGAGATGGGGTGGAACCTGCTTCAGGTTCTCTCTCTCTCTCTCCCTGCCCCTGCCCCTCTCCCCTGCTCACGTGCTCTTTCGCTTCCTAAAATTAAAAAAATAATAATAAAATGAGAGGCTCTCTGGATCAATCATAAAACCGCGATTATAGAAAACCCAGAGATACTCAAAAGCTAACTTTATTAGTTTTTGACCAAATAGATTGATTCAAGAATGCAAAGCGTCACGGTTGGAGCCTTTCAACTTCATCAGGGTAAGGTAATATTCAGTGTTCTGTGTTTGGCATAGATTTGCATGGTGTTGTGCTTCAGAGTGTGGGCAACCCAGGGAGTGAAGCAGACATGTGTACAGACGCGTATATTCTCACAGCCAGAAAAATGAAGTTCAAAGTTGGGTACCGCTGAGCGTGTGTGGGAGAAGTTCCTGAGTTGGGTGAATTACTGAGAAAAGAAACTAGGTGAAGAGAGAGTAGACTCGGGAGCATGACTTTGTCCCAGAGGCCCTCCCGTGGCAGCAGTGAGGGAGGGGAGAACAGAAGAGGCAGAAGGACCCTGTGCTATAAACGTCCAGAAAACAGGTGGCCGATTCAGGATTCTTTTCTGGCCAACGATAGATATAACGCAGCCTACTTTAGCGAAAAACCGAATTCGCCGACTCACGTGCCTGGTAAGGCCGGGGTTCAGCTTGAAGCAGGGATGCCAGTGTCGCTAGCAGAAATCAGAGTGCCTTCATCTCTAACTCGGTTCTGTTTTCCTTGCTGTCTTCGTTGCCCTTTCGTGGGCACAAGAGGGTTGTCTTAGATCCTGTTATCCCATTGAGCTTCATGTCAGGGAGGAGAAGGAAGAGGCCTGTCTCCCGAGGACGGTCAGACGGCCTTTCTCTCCGGTCCGGATCATCTCAGTGTGTCCATTGGTGCACAGTCCTGGGCCGCACGTGGGCCGGCGTGTCTCAGGGTGTGGTCCCAGAACCATCCTCAGCTGTATCAGCAGAGAACCTGTAAGGAAGGAAATTCTTGGGTCCCCACGCCAGGCCCCCTAAATCAGAAAATCTAGGGAGGGGACCCTATATATCCTTTCTCCAACCCTCTGGGAATTTCTGGTGCGGATAAAAGTTTGGGAACCGTTTGGCTTAGAGAAACCGTCTCCTGACTTGAGAAAGAGGCCTCGTCTGAGAGTATATTTTCATAGCAATAATGGCAGTTGAGCCAAAGGTCAAGTTAGATGAACTTCTAGAATCTATCAAATGCCAGAAAAAGAGAGAGAAGGAAAATAAGTGTAGGAGAGGTTGCTCTGTGCTGTCTGAACATGGCTATTTTGACCCCGAAAATATGCAAATGCATTTTTGTTCCCTTAACACACTCTCTGCAGTCCCGTAATAATGCATTGTAAACAGACCATATTAAAACAAACAGTTCTCTCTAGATCTTTTTTTTTTTTCCTCAATATTTTCTCTAAATAGTTATTTGGTAATACACATTTTTCTGTTTTGTAGAGTCCCTAAATAGCAGAGGGCTCTGTTTGGAGGAACCAACTCATGCCTCCCGCTGCCAGAATGTTCCTGGAGCTTTCGTTTTACTAAATAAAGAGTTGGAGCTCATGTCAACCCTATGGTGGTACTGGACCCTTGATCCAGTAGGAAAAACAAGCACCTAACGGTTCCCTTCCCCTCGTCAAACCAGGGCTCCGGTCTCAGACCAAACAGCACCGAAGGGGAGTCACATCTTCTGTGTTACTTTTTCTGTGTCTTTTTGTTTTGTTTTTTCTGTGTCTTTCCTTCTGGGTGTTTAGCTTCAGAATGCCCTCACCGACGCATTTCTGTCACCGGCTTGGACCCGCGCTTCTAAAACCAGGTGACGTCACCTTTGTTCTTGCCACACACCCAACAGAATGCTCTGACATAAAAAGTTGGTCCGTGTAACGCTTCACCGGGAAGGGTGAGCCCCGAAGTAGAATGCTCAGGGGTAACAGAAACTCACAACTTTCTGATACCGGCTGGGTCGCTTGAAGTCAGAGTGAGAGTGGCAGCTTTGATGATGTGTTCTTCAGCTGCATCCATTACAGAAGCTTCCACAACGTCCCTCTTGACCTCTCAGCTTTCTCTGTCTTGGGAGAGGGACCAGAGAGAGACTCCCTCATGGCCCCGTGGCTTTTGCTTTCTACACCTCACGGATTCGTGGTCTCGGAGATAAAAGGGACTTTGGCAACTGATCATTTATTTATTTTCTTCTAAGGCAGACTGTGTCTAAATGCCTTAGGGTGTGACACTTAGGGTCCCGGTCGTGGAGGTGGAGAGGGAGGCCCTCCCTCGTGCACGGTTCGGAGGACCCGTATTACCTAGTCTTGCCTGCAAGTGCCTCGCAGGGCACATTCTCTGCCATTGGGACCATCCCAACCCCTCTACTCCTGCCAGCCGGAAGCAATACTCTGAGAGAGTTAGTTCAGTATTTAGCACTCGGTCTCAGGAGACAGACCACAGATACTCACGTCTCCGCCTGGTTGCCTGCTGGGCTGTGCTCCTTGGGCAGGTAACTTAACCTCTCTGGTCTCTGTTGTCAAATGAGGATCCCGGTAGCACAAGGGGGTTGTGGTGAGCATAAAAGGAATTAATGGGCATAAACTGCATAGCCTCCTGCCTGGCACAGGCTTAGCACTCAGTATGAGCAGGAGCTGTTGTCCCTACCTCGGCAATGGTGGTTCTCTCACTGTGCCTCACATCCTGAGTTAGAAATATGATTCGCATTCTCCTGTGGGATGGAAAGGGTCATCTCAGGGTCAGGGGCTGTATCTGCTCATCCCTCGGTATCATCCTTTGGTAGCTAAGCCTCAGTGTAGAGTCTTGAGCTTAATAGGCACTCAGGAAATGTGTTTTGAGTTAAACTGAAGCCACCTTACCCCCACCCTGAGCATATTTGGCAAATTCCAGAAAAAAAAAAACAAAACAAAAAACAGGCCTCCCTGCTCCTTTCTTTCACCTAAAAGTAAAGTTCTCCAACTTAATCTGCCGTTAGATCCCTGCCAGGATTCTGATTCTCTAGATTCCTCTTGCAAAATAACTCTTTTCACCACCAAAGCTGCCTGTGGCTCACAGGCCTTCTCCCCTTCTCCCCCGGGCTTCTTGGGGTCCCCCAGTTGAGGCTGCCTGTAGGAATCCCATCCCATTAAAAAATAAAACACCAGTCCCTCATCTGGGTCATCTAATGAGATGTCCCCCTGCGCGTTATACCCCAGGGTCAGGACCCTCTGACCCCATCCGTGGTTTGAAACTCACTTTCTCATTCAGGAGCCAAAGAACCACCAGGAGAATGAACCAAATACCTGAAGGCTCCTGGCTCCTGCCGCCCAAGGTCTATCAGTTCCCGTGTGATTCTGGTCCAGGTCCCTGACAGTGCTCTTTCCAGTGACCAGGGGCCTGACTGCCTGGGCAGGAGGGCAGGAATGCATTAGAAACAAATGCACCGGGAGCCCCAGGGTGGCTCAGTCGGTTGAGAGTCTGACTTAGGCTCAGGTTATGAGTTCAGGCCCCGCATCAGGCTGTCTGCTGTCAGCGGGAGCCCCCTTGAGATCCTCTGCTCTCCCCTAGTCTCTCTCTGCACCTCCCTGAGTCGTGCTTTCTCTCTCAAAAATAAATGAATAAAAAGAAAGAAACGAACGCGGTGTTCTGTGAAAACGCGTGGCATGAAAACTCAGACATCCACAAGGCTACCGCTTTTCATTTGTGAGTGTTCACTCCCTTTCCCTGCTGTTGGTCGTTGGTCTGAGGAATGGCAGAATAGGCCTGAGCCGCAGGGAGGTGCCTTAGTTTCCTAGAGCTGCTTTGAAAAGAGCCACTCACTGGGTGGTTAAAGACAACACAGATCCATTCTCCCGCTGTTCTGGAGGCCGGAAGTTGGAAGTTCAGATGTTGGCGGAGCAGTGATCTCTCCAAGGCTCTAGGGGGAATCCGTTCCATTGTTTCAGCTTCTGGCGTCTCCAACAACTGTGTGCATTCCTTGGCTGGTGGACACTTCCCTTCCGTCTCTGCCTCCACCACCACCTGGCGTCGTCTCCCTGTGTCTTAGGACACCAGGCGCACTGGACCAGGGGCCCACCCTCCCTCAGCATGAGTGCATCTTAGCCGATTACATCTACAGCAACCCTATTTCCAAATAATGCCGCATTCTGGAATATTGAGGGTTAGGATCTCAACACGTCTCTCTTCGGGGAAGCATAATCCTCCCCATTACACAGGGGGAGATGTTTTGATGTAGCTGCATGATAGGTGTTGTCATACTAGTTTGGGTTGGGCTTTAAATATCTAAAAATGAGCCTGTTGTGGAAAACCTGGAAGAGACTACCGGTTCCGCCTGAGTTGCTTATTCAAGGGAAAGGAAGTGAGGTATGGGACAGGTTTGGAGGTATATCGGTGAAGAAAACGTTAATTTACTGCAGCCACACTGAATCCAGACCACATCCCAAACTAGACCCATCCCTATCCAGACTTCTGCTTTCAAAGATAAAGACACTGAGGCCCATAGAAGCATAGAACCTTCACGCAGCTGGATTGAAAATCTTCTGTCTACTAACAGTGGTCTGTGGTTCACTGTGTCCTCACCTTCATGCATGCAGAGAAACCATCTTTCCAGGTTTCCATTTCTAGCAAGAGGTGGCTTCCAGTCAGAGGTCGAGACTTGTGCTCTCAGGCATCTGGGTGGCTCAGTCAGTTAGGCATCCGACCTTTAGCTCAGGTCATGATCTCGCGGTTTGTGGGTTCGACCCCCGCATCGGGCCCTGTGCTGACAGCTCAGAGCCTGGGGCCTGCTTCGGATTCTGTGTCTCCCTCTCTCTGCCCCTCCCCTGCTCAACATTCTCTCAAAAATAAATAAACATTAAAAAAAAAAAAAAAAAAGACTGGTCCAAAGGTCCACAACTCATTTGCAGCTGAAGTCTCATGGGATTGAGAAAGTCAGTGGTGCAGAGAAGTAGAGTGAGGTGTGCCTGCGTGAAGGGTCTCTCCGGTGTCACCGGGGTGAGCCGTTCTGCGTCCGTTGACCCTGCTCTCCTCTCGTCCAACCTCGTCACCTTCATTTGCAGTCACTACCACCGTCTCCTCTCCAGGGGCGACCAAACCACTGTCCCAACTTATGTCACCATTGATAGGCTTGGCCTAGCTTTGAAGTTCATATGAACAAAATCGTACCACAAGTGTTGAATGTCTGCTGCTTCTGCCTCCGTTCTGTTGGTAGGAATCTTCCTTTTTGTTACACGTGGTTGTAGTTCATTTGTTTTTAATGCTGTTTGTCTGTTGTGTGAATAGATTGCAACTCACGGCACATCTCTTTTGCAGTGGACGAACACTTTCAGTTTTTTAACTGTGATTGCCAGAAACTTTTTTATACATTTTTTTTGGGGGGGGGGAGGGCACAAAAACACATGTTTATCCTAGGAGGAGAATTGCTAGATTAGAGGAGTTGCACGTTTTCATCGCTAGAAGATAATGCAAAAGAGTGTTCCCACGTGACTGTGGGGATTTATACTTCCGTTTTGTTCTAATGCCAGTCCTTGAAATGTCGCTACTGGGGCACCTGGGTGGCTCAGTCGGTTGAACATCTGACTCTTGGTTTCAGCTAAGGTCACGATCTTGTGATTTCACAGGTTCAAGCCCCACGTCGGGCTCTGCGTTAACAGTGTGGAAACTGCTTGAGATTCTCTCTCTCCCCCTCTCTCTGCCCCTCCCCACTAGCACTGTTTCTGTCTCTCTCAAAATAAACAAACTTAATAAAAAAAAATTCAAATGTCACTACTCCAGTGGTATGTTGTGATTGCTTACTGTGACACAATTTGATTTTCCCTGAAGGGGAGTGAATGGAGGGCCTTTTCATATGAACATTGGCCATTTAAATACCCTGCTTTGCAAAGAACCTATTTAAATCTTTTGGCCATTTTTGGAGGTGGTTTATGTGTTTCTTATTGACTTGAAGGTTTTCAAAAAAAATATGCGCTCTGGACATATGTTTCATGGGATATCTGCCTACAAATACCTTCTCCCATTCTCCAGGTGCCTTTTTACTCTCCTATGGTATTTATCAATGAGCAGAAATTCTTAACTTTCATGGAATCCCACTTGTCATGGTTTTACTTTGGAATTTGTTTTTGCATCTGGTTTAAGGAATCTAAAGCAGTTATTCTTTTCCTCTTCCTATTTAGACCTAAGATCCCTCTTGAATATATTTTTATGCATGGTATGAGATGGAGGTTAATGGTGCATTTTTTCGTATTGATATCCAGTTGACCCAGCACCTGTTTAATGAGAAGGTCAGCCTTTCTCCATTGCTATGGAGTGTTACTGTTGTCATAACTCGAGTGTTTCTCTCCTTCTCTTTGTGTGTGTGATATGTATGTTTATGTGTTTCTTTCACCCATTATATTGTTCAGCTTTGCACCAAGACCATACTCTTCTACGTATTGCACACATTGACATCTGGTGTGAACCCTTTAACCCTGTTCCTTTTCTTCAAGACTGTCCTGGCCTTGGGGTGTCTGGGTGGCTCAGTCGGTTAAGCGTCCGACTCTAGATTTCAGCTCAGGTCTTGATCTTGCAGCTAGTGAGTTGGAGCCCTGCATCGGGCTCCACATTTGGCGGTGTGCAGCCTGCTTGGGATTCTCTCTCTCTCTTCATCTCTCTCTCTCTGCCCCTCCCCAGCTCACACCCTCTCTCTTTCAAAGTAAATAAATAAACTTAAAAAAAAAGGCTGTCCTGGCCTTTAACATTAGAATCACCTTGTTCAGTATACACACACACCTGCTGGTGTATCGAATATTGAATCTCTAGCTCAGTCTGGACAGAATATACATATTCCGTATAGAATACTGAACATTTAAATCCATGAGCATAGTATATCCGTTTATTTTACTACTTAGAGTGCCTTTAATTTCTCTCAATAATATTTTGTAATTTTCTGAGTAGCTTTTTACATTTTCTGTTTGGCTCATGTACAGACATTTGATATTTTTTGGTGCTGTTATGTTACCGTACCATTTAATTTTCTCATTTTCATTGCTAATAAATAGAAATACAGTGTGTTTTGTCATATTGAATTTGTAACTAGTGACTTTGATGATCTAAGTAATCTCAGTTCGCTTACTGGTTTTAATGATATATCTGTAGGTTCTTTTGAATTTCTTATACACATAGTCTTGCTGTCTGTCAATAATATTTATTTTATTTTGTTGTGGTGGCTAGGACCTTTAGTACAATGTTCAATAGAAATGGTGAGAGGGGACACCATTGTTTTGTTCCTAATATGAAGGGAAACGCTTTTAGTATTTTGTTACTCAGTATTATGTTTGATGTAGATTGTCTTATAGATACCTTTAGGCAGACTGAGAAAATTATGTTCTATTTCTAGTTTATTGCATTTTACATGATTGGATATTGAGACGTATCACATGGTTTTTCTGTATCTTTTCAGATGATCAAATGATTTGTTGTAAACTCCATGGATTAACTTTGAAATGTTAAACTGGCTCATTTAGGAGTTGGAATGAGTCCAACTTTGCTGTGATGTGTTATTTTTATATTGCTGATTTTGACTTGCTACCCTTTTGTTTAGAACTTTTGCAACTTTGCTCATGAGAGATCTCCGACTATGATTTCCTTACTTGTAGTTTCCCTGCCAAGTTTTTTGGTAATACAGTTACACTGGCCTCATAAAATCAGTTGGGAAGTGTTCCCTTTTTTGTTCTAGTCCCTAGAAGTTTTGTTTAACATAGTTAATTTCTTCCTTAAATGTTCAGGGGATCTTGACAGTGAAGCTCTCTGAGACTGGAGTTTTCTTTGTGGAGATGTTTCAAGTTATGGATTCAATTTTTTTAATAGATACAGGATTATTTAGATTTTCTATTTCTTCTTATGCCAGTTTGTAAATTGCATTTTTATAAGAGTGTAACTTGTCTGATATTTCAAATGCATATGCACAAAACTGTTGGAAAATATTCTCTTACTGTTCTGTGATTATATGTAGGATCCATAGTGATACCTCCCTTTTGAGGTCCAGTATTATGTTAGACTTTCTTGATTATATTACATTTGTTATATGTTTCATCAGTTTTCCTCTTCTAGTCATATATATATATATATATATATTTTTTCTTTCTACCTTTCTTGGTTTTAATGTCCTTTTTTTTTTTTTTTTTTTTTTTTTTTTGGGTAGGCTCCATGACCAATATGAGACTTGAATCCGTGACCCCAAGATCAAGAGTTGCATGCTGTATTGACTGAGCCAGCTAGGTGCCCCTATCCCTATGTTTTTGAGATGGTTACATAAGTCAGCCTTTTTCTCTTCTGATATATGTCTTTACAGCTATGATTCCCAGCAAGGACCATTCTAGCAATAGTCTTAATTCTTGACGTGCCATACCCTCACAATCTTGTATTACACATATTTCCTAATTTCCTTTCCTATTTCTTCTTGACTAAATAACATTAGTTATTTATAAGAGTATTGCTTAGTTTCCAAGCATTTGAGGTGTTATTCTGTATCTTGTACAGTGATTTCTAATGTAATTCCACTGAACTCAGCATATTTTGCTTGGCTTCAGATGTTTGGAGTTCATTAGAATTTCCTTTATGGGTTAGCAGACCTTGGAAAAATATGTGTCCTGTGGTTGTTGAACTCAGTGTTTTACATATATCAATCGGTCAAGTTTGTTGAAATTCTCCATATTTTAACATTTTTTAAAATCTGTTCTATCAGTTATTGAGAGAAGTGCATTTAAATCTCCCATTTTGATTGTGGATTTGTTATTTTTCCTTTGTTTTCTTTTTTGTGGTCATATCAGCATTTTGTACTCCATTTTTTCTCCTTTATTAATTGTTAATTATATATACACATGCACACAAATGCACACTCATCCTTCCTTTAGTGTTTATTCTCAATGACAAAAGTGTCTTTTCTTGATTTATAAGTGTGTAAAGAAATTGGTTCTTTATGTGCTTTGTTCACAAGGTTCCTCCTCTTTTATGGTATTTTCATGTATTTTAATTTATACATATTTAAAACTCCATAAGGCATTATTATTGTTGTACTGTACAGAAAATATTCATTTAGATTTACCCACATACACACTCTGTTGGCCTTCATTCCTTGCTGTGTTCTGGGCTTTCCTCTGGGATTAGTTCCTTTCCATGCGCCCCCCCCCCCCCAAGAACTTCCTTCAGTATTCCTTTTAAAATAGTCCCATTGATGACAGATTATTTCAATATTCTTTATCTCATCTTTGCATTTTGGGGGAAGAGTATTTTCAGAGGGTGGTCATTTGGGTTGAGAGTTATTTTCTTTCAGCATTCAAAGCTTGATATTTGTCGGAAAAGGCAGTCTTGTGCGTGCATGGATCAGTCCCCACTCAACTGTAAGAGTGGGCCTGGAGCTCGGAACTCTCCCTTACCAAGAGATAAATGGCCCACAGAGCCTGTGCTGGGCTTAGTGCCTTGTGTGGGGCTATTTTTCCCTGTTTTATGCTCGAGGGGTGCTCGTTCACTCTGCCTAAGGCACACATATCTCATGGCACCCAGCCAGCCCCAGTGTGTATATCTCTCCTCCTCAGGGAGGGGACAGAGCTCCATCCACTGTGGCATGAGAGGGATGTGTGTTGGCAAAGTGTCCTGTGTCACCTGCTGGGAGAGACCTGCCGGCCTCGGGGCACCGATGCCTCCTGTTGAAGCTGATCCTACTGTGTGTACTCTGTGGAAACAAAGCACCGTTCCGTCCAGGGCTTGGCAGCATCGAGCTCCTTGGAGACTCTGATACCAAGATGCAGGGGGCAGAAACGTTGGGATTTTTCCCCTGGGATTGGTAACTGGGACATGGCATTTTGTTTCCTGGGATTGGTTAACTGCCGTAAGGTAATCTGTGCCACAGTAGCGCGTTGTCTTCTGACTTCTTTCTTTCTGTTGGAAAATCATCTGTAAATCTTACTTTATTTTAAATTTTAAGTTTATTTATTTTGAGAGAGGACGTGCAAGCAGGGGAGGGGCAGAGAGAGAGACTCCCAAGCAGGCTCTGCACTGTTAGCGCGGAGCCTGATGCGGGGCTCGAACCCGCAAAACTGCGAGATCGTGACCTGAGCCAAAACCGGGAGTTGGGTGCTCAACCGACTGAGCCACCCGGGAACCCCAGTATTGACAGTTCGAAGATCAGCACTGGAACAAATAGAAGTGTAAACTCACACAGTCACTCATGCAGTTAGCCCCACTTCCTTGTGCTAGAAGACCCTGGAGGTTACATATGAAGGTTAGAAGAATACACTTATTCCCCTGTGTTGTGCAGCTCATTGGCCGTCTCTCAGGAGGTCACAGACATAATTTAAAAAATACTCCTGCTGGACGGGATGCCTGGGTGGCTCAGGTGGTTGAGTGTCTGACTCTTGGTTTCAGCTCAGGCCATGATCTCATGGTTTTTGAGTTAGAGGCCCCTGTCGGACTCTGTGCTGACAGCATGAAGCCTGCTTGGGATTCTCTCTCTCTCCCTCTCTCTGTCCCTTACCTGCTTACACTCTCTTTCTTAAAATAAATAAACTTAAAACAATTTTTTAATTAAAAAAAATACTCCTACTGGAAAATTCTCCCAACTTTGTGTCTGTAAGGGATGTGATTTTCAATCTTCCATGATGGTGAAAGATTTATTTATATTTACCAAATTTCTTTGTACTTTAAAATTTTTATATTTACCAAATTTCTCTGTAGTTAAAAGTTTTTATATTATACATGTGCATCTTGTGGGTTTTATTAATAGAGACAAGTGACTACTTTCACACTACTCCATGAAGTAGGGAATAACAGGTTGATGGAAAAGGTGCGTCACATACATTTATGTAGAACTGTGGAAAGAGAGAATGTGTTTCTGAAACTGGTCTTTTGACTCTTATAGTCCTATTTAGGTTTGATTTTGAGTCTGGCTTTCTTTGTGCGAATATATCAGATACTGCATTCTTTACATGTCTCTATGCATAAAAATGGATTCTCTTTGTACAGGATGATAATCACTAGCTGGATGGGTTAGAAGCAAAGACAACAGGGGCACCTGGGTGGCTCACTCAGTTAAGCATCCGACTCTTGATTTCAGCTCAGGCCATGATCTCATGGGTTGTTGAGTTCAAGTCCCACATCAGGCTCTGCATTGACAGCATGGAGCCTGCTTGGGATTCTCTCTCTCTCTCTCTCTCTCTCTCTCTCACTCACTCTCTGCCCCTCCGCCCCTCCCCTGCTCGTACACACACACACTCTCTCTCTCTCTCTGTCTCTCAAATAAAAAAAAAAAAAACATGAAAAACTAAAAGAAGTTAAAGACAACAGCATCTCTAGTGGTGGTTTAGAGCTAAGTCTGTGCTCTCTGGCATTCTGGTGTCTAAAGGAGGCCTGCTTTTGTGCAGGATGAGGGTTAGGGTTTAGTGCCCTCAATAGTGAATAACTTTAGATAGTTAAAGATTATTAGAGCACTGTTTCTTGAAGTGTTTCATAGACTCTACGTTTATGGTTAACACGATTTGTAAGTTACATGTCAAGGGTATGGAGTGTGGGGTTCTAGGGCAGGGAAGGGCTCCTGGATTAAACAAAGTTCAAAGGAACTTCACATACTTAAAAAAATAAAGCGTAGGCTTAGTGACGATGCTGGCAGGGGGAGTGTCGGACAAGACAGCCCCCGAAGAGATGATAAATTTCTCTTCTTTCCATTCCTTATATTCATTTTCACTGTTGTCATATTATCTTGTTTGTATAGGGGTGGTTTTGTTTTTTTTTTTTTTTTTTTTTTTTGTACTAAATTTAAGCCCTTTGCAGGAAAGTTTCTGTAGAAGTTAAGCAACCAGGCATACAGAATGCTCCAGGTGCCTCCCTTCCCTTGGGAGTTAGGTGCAGGTGATGGAAAGGAGGCAGCCCTGGGAGTAGCTCCTCCGGGGACCCTTTGCCTGTTTGTTAGTAGATACCTGTCCTATCTCTCATTCACCTGACAGGTTGGTTTCCCAAGGGGGTGACTGGCAGGTGGAGGGTAGGGTGATCCTGGGATACCCAGAATCCAGACAAACCTTTCTTTAGAGGATGCGTTCCCAAAGAAAATCATACCAAGTCATAACCTCGTGCCCATTCCCTTATTCGAGAGCAGCCATAAGGGGGAAAAGGGTTACAAAGAGTCAAGCTGGGGGCAAGGGAGATAGTGGTTAGTTACTTATGCAATCAGTATCTCTTATAAAATACTGTTTGATTAAGTTTTCTTTTTCTCATGAGACCACAGCATCTATGAGTTATTAAATGTCTGTCACTGGCGTGTGTGTGCGTACCCGCACGCGCGCGTGTGTGTGTTGGGATGTTGGGGGAGGTGAGGACCTGTATGTACTTGTCCTGGATCCTGCACAGAATAACGGCTCCTTGTGGCTACTGGGAGGGGGAAGAGGTCAGAGGGAACCTCGTATCCATTTTGGCAACAGTAACGTAGCCACTTATTTAAGATACATGGGAAGAAAGAAAAATCTGGAGCCTGGGGAAGAAAAATCACAGCTCATGACAGATACCAAATCCCACTGGACCAAACCACACCCTAGCACTCAAGTCTTCCATGCCTGTCACTGTGAGCAGATCTACTCCAGTTAACTGTGGTGGTGCTGGTGGGGGCGGGGGGCCAGGCTGTTGTTTTCCTTGACTCTTCCAAAGAAATTTCATAAATAGTTTGCTTAGTATGTCAGTCCGTGCATCTGGGAAGCGTAATGTACTCTTGGCACCATGGTGCCCTGTGACGTTTGTCCATTGCCTCTTGGAGAAAGAAGGGGGGGACACCATCTATTTAGAGTATTGGATATTCTGGTGTCTGTTATTTAGAAAGTTGTGACTGGGAACTCTCTTCAAGCTGAGATTATTTTTGTCCCCAGATAATCAAAGCCAGGCACCCTTCAGGAGGTTTGCAGGGTGGTGGCTGGTAAGCTTGGGTAGACCCAGTGGCTGTCGTGCAAATCACATCACCGCATTAGTGAAGGAGAAGGGGATTTGGACGATGAAACTTGTTCCACAGAGGTTTGGCCTTATGGTTCTGATGACGCATATTCAATACTGGGGATGCAGATACGCCTTCTCTGGGATAAACAACATAAAACTGTGGCTTCTGGGAAAGAGTTGCTGTTTTCTTCATCCAGGACCTAGGGAGGGGAGTATCCACTCGTGAAGACCAACTTGGAAGAGTAAAAAAACCCCCAAGACCCTGAATTTCCTCTTCCCTTTGCTGCTTGCCATCGCTTTTGCTTTCCACCTAGTCATCATCCCCTCGTGAAACGTCTTGCTGACATTGGTATTAACTCCTACACCTTCACTCCGCCATGCATCCCACGTGTGATTGGCACCCTGATCTCTCTGGAACAGATCGCTGAACGTGATATCCCCCCAGTCAGACACCTTCACCTGGATGATCAGTTAACTTTGCAGCCCGTGTCCAAAGTCCATGCCGTGGGGATCCAGCCTTCCTCCGTCGCTCCAGCACTCTGCTCCTGTGACGCTGAACTTTCCTTCTTTGCC
This sequence comes from Felis catus, assembly GCF_018350175.1. Lineage (NCBI taxonomy): Eukaryota > Metazoa > Chordata > Mammalia > Carnivora > Felidae > Felis > Felis catus. The sequence continues at coordinate 6,359,173 of NC_058381.1, forward strand.
GTAGGTGCTCAGGGGTTCCTTTTCTCGGCACCTTTGCTTCTGGTATCCCTGTTCTCAGAAGGACTTTTCCTCCTGTTCCGCCTCCGCGATCTAGTTGACCCACGATGTGTTTCACCCAGAGCCATTGTCTTCCACTTCTGACTTCTGATGACACTTAACCCATTCCTTCACCATGTCCCGTCCCATTTTTCTGACAGGATAGTCTAAAATATGTACTTTACCTTCTTTTTAAAAAAAATTTTTTTTAGGGGTGCCTGGATGGCTCAGTCGGTTAAGCGTCCGACTTCGGCTCAGGTCATGATCTCGCCATCCGTGAGTTCGAGCCCCGCGTCGGGCTCTGTGCTGACCGCTCAGAGCCTGGAGCCTGTTTCGGATTCTGTGTCTCCCTCTCTCTGACCCTCCCCCATTCATGCTCTGTCTCTCTCTGTCTCAAAAATAAATAAACGTTTAAAAAAAATTTTTTTATGTTTATTTATTATTAAGAGACAGACACCGAGTGTGAGCAGGGGAGGGTTAGAGAGAGGAGGGAGACACAGAATTCTCAGCAGGCTCCAGGCTCTGAGCCGTCAGCACAGAGCCCCACGTGGGGCTCGAACTCACAAACTGTGAGATCATGACCTGAGCTGAAGTCGGTCGCCCAACCGACTGACTTTACCTTTTTTACTGAGGCACCCCATGTACTTCACCTTCTTTACTGAGTTAGGACCTTTCTGAGGGCAGGGGCCACATGGCTGACCTTGTGGCCATGCTGTGTCTAGCATGGTGCAGTGGCCAGTGGTGCGTGACCTTCTCCCACATCCACTTCCCCAGGGAGAGTTACACTAATTAATTTGTAAAGGCTGTCATACGGCCCTGCACAGTTCTTACAAAAAATATTCTGGGGAGGACAACTTTCCTGCTTATAGAGGGCGGGCATCCATCAGACCAGCTGCAAGCTGCATCCTTAGGAGCCCCTTAGGTGTGGAACAGGAGGACGACCATTCTTGTGCCGCCACCAACGCGCCCCAGCCCGTCCCTCCGGCCCTCACACGCGTGCTGGGCTTTCTGAAGCGGGTCGGTCATTGCTCCCTGGTCAGATCATCTTCATTGGGAGGTGGAACCGGCAGTATCATTAGCCCAAATTTGGCGGATGGTGAGGGGAAAAAAAGGGCCACAGAAAAGCGTAAATGATTCGTATGGAGTTGCGTAGCTTGTTGGGGGTAACGTCCGGGAAGGGTCCAAACATTTCTCAGTTCTCGTTCCATGGATCTCTCCTAGACCAGCCAGTGATTTCCAGGCTTCAGTCATTAATGTTTTTCTTTGTGTAGTTTTCTTTTATCTTTTCTTTTTTTTTTTAACTGTGTCTGTGTGATACTTTGGTTTACTGATGCCTTCAGCAGGATAAGTTGAACACAGGGAAAAAAATCCATCAAACCGGGTAGAGTTAATGATGCCTGTCTCCTCTCAGAACGATCAGAACTGCAGAACTCCACCCCTCCTCTACCCGCTCTCCACCCCTTCTCCGCCCTGCTCGAATACTGGGAGTTATACAAGCAGCATTAAGGGAAGCAGGAGGGAGACCAGTCACGGCGCTGGTGACAGCAGAGGTATGCATCGTCATAATATTAAGCAGCATTATGCGTCCTGCTCATCATCACCGTGTCAAAAACCACAACATCTAAAGAAATACCCTAGATTTCTTCTAGAGCGGCAGAGTACATGGGAAAGATTGCAGCTGTGAAGCAAGACAGACCTTCGAGCAGATACCAGCTGTTAGCGTTACTCCTTCACCTTTGCTTACGTTCTCGGCTTTAGGATGATAATAATAATGCCTACGTTGCAGGATTTCTAGAAGAAGAAAAAAGAAGCCCGTTGCTTTTATAACTTAAACATGTGAATTTCAAAGGACACTTGACTTCACTGTCATAATGGAAGATTGGTATCACTTGCCATAATAGAAGGTCGCTTTAAAAAAGGCATTGATACAGGGCTCCTGTGTGGCTCAGTCGGTTAAGCGTCCAACTTTGGCTCAGGTTGTGATCTCACGGTTCATGGGTTCGAGCCCCGTGCCGGGCCCTGTGCCGACAGCTCGGAGCCTGGAGCCTGCTTCCGATTCTGCGTTTCCCTCTCTCTCTCCTCTTCCCCCACTCACGCTCTTGTGTCTCTCTCCCTCTCAAAAAATAAATACACATTACAAAATTTTTTTAAAAGGTATTGATATGAAGCTGTGCTATTAAATTCTGAGCCACAGGGTAGCAAAGGCCAGTGAGCAGCTGTGAGTAAGAGGAAGTGGAAACTGAGCAGGAACTGGGGAATCAGAAGCTATGAGTAAGTGGAAACCAAAATGAATGGGATGGTACATGCGTGTAACTAGGAAGGGAGCCACCCCATGGCAGGACAGATCTGATGTACAACTAGTCGCTAAATCTCTCTGGGTTTGGAAGCCCCTTCCAATGCTCAGATCACCTTTCACTCTCCACGAAGACTGGCCTTAATGAGCTGTCTGGGTTCCTGTGAGTTTTTTTATTTCTTTATTTCTGTTTTTACACTTAACACTAAATAGATTATCGCTTGAGGCAGTTTTGCAGCATTGCTATTCTTTGAAAGTAAATGAGCCTGAGGCAGTCATAAAGATGCGGACCCTTATTCGATTAATTGGTCAAGTTGATGAAATTCCTGTTAAAACAGGAAGGATTTTTTTTTTTTTAACCTGACAAAGTGATTTTAAAGTTTGGCAGGGATAACGGAAAACCAGAGAATTCGGGAGCCAATGAATGATGGGGCACATACGTACCTTGCCAAACTTCAAAATGATTTACAGGAGTACAATAAAACCCGCATGGAACCTGTACCACAATGGACAGACGAGAGGAAAAGAATAGTGAGGGCAGAATTTAGAACATAGTAACGGTGGCATTTCACGTCTGTAGGAAGAGATGTCGGGACACTTGCCTAGCCACTGCAGAAAATACAATGTACGGTTGGTCCTTGAACAACATGGGTTTGAACTGCATGGGTTCACTTACACCTGGATTCCTTTCCACAGATACAGTACTGTACTGTAAATGTATTTTCTCTTCTGTATGATTTTATTAATAACATTTTCTTTTTTTAATTTTAAGAATATTATCTATTAGATATATAATAACATACAGAACACGTGTTCATCGATTGACTTTATGTTATCAGTAAGGCTTCCAGTCAGCAGTAAGCTAGTAGTAGTTAAGTTTGGGGGGAAGTCAAAAGTTATACGTGGATTTTCAACCATGTAGGGGATCAGTGCCCCCAACCCCACACCGTTCAAGGATCAGCTGTCGTCTGTACTTCAGACCACATACCAAACTCCAGGCAAATGGAAGTATTAGTATAAAATGAAATCACAAAAGATATAAGTAACAATATAAGAAAATCTGACCTAGAGGAATTGCTTTCCTGTCCTTTACACACTGCCAGAGTTGGTAGGCATTTATGATCTGGGTGGGCAGTCATATAGGCGCCACACTTGAATGAACACTCCAGGGCCACCATCTTGAAATTCTTAGTAATTGTTTCACAAGGGTCCTGCATTTTCACTTTGTACTGGGTCCTGCAAATTATGTAGCTGGTCCTGCCTATTTACCAAGCTAAATACCAAGGTCGAATCTATAAGGCCGAAGATCGATAAATAAAATTAAGTGCTTCCCAAGATCCAAAACATCATGCATGACATTAAAATGTCGTGGCATAGTTTGGGGAGATGGCTTGGCAATGCCTCTCTCTCCCCGAAGCCCAGCACCCTTCAGGGAACCACTGACTGCAAGCTGCTGTAAGCCTTTTCTTGGATCGAACGGTTGGAAAATTGGGCTCGGTGATTTGTTGGACACATGTTTACATGGAGGGCCTGCACAGTCCTACAGATTTCATGACTCCAAGACGTTAACTGACTTCCAAGTTTTATATATTTGAATGTTTAAAAAATAAATTTGGCTCAGAGATGAAAGGGCTGGAAATAATTTCCATGTCTTCATTTGTGTGCTTCAGATTCTATTACTGACATTTTATAAATATTCTAAACCTTTCTTCACCTTCTATATGTCAAGATAAAAAGGGACATTTTAGATAATAGCTGGGTTGTTGGGCCGGGCCTTTTCCTTGACTGGGGACCCACTGCTGATACTGAGTGATGGCCACTGGAAACTGTAGACGGTAGTGTTTTCCAAAGCACACGGTGAAGACTCATATGAATCTTCAGTGGTCATACAGTTCACTGGCGTGAGGACTTTTTTCACTCCAAAATCTTCCTGTGCTGTATCCTCCCTTCCCGACTGCCTCCAATCCCGTGATTTACACCCCACCGTTCAGCACAAACTCCCTCTGCTCCCCACTCTGGTTCTGATTCCTTATCCAGCTTAGTATTCCATCCCCCTCCCTCTCTAGGGGCCCTTCTGTTCTTTGCACTTATCATGACCTATGGAAGCACATTGGAGATTTTTGACCTTTTTAGGGATAATAGGTCCCTCTGAAAAATCTCCTAAATTTGTGGACTCTCTGTAGTTCCATGTGAAACTTTAGCATGTTAACACTCTTGAAGCCCCTGAACGGGTCACAGTTTAGGAGACCCTGCTGTATATGCCATACCTCTTCCACTGAGTTTCTTCCATCCCCAACCTTGACTGAATTGCTTTTCCTTTGTGACATGTACCATTCCCCATACAACACAGTCCTCTCTTATAGAAGCTCTGAATTGAATTGAGTTCCATTTTACTCCTAATTTAATTCCATTGTGGTCAAAGAATATACTCGATCGATGTTAATCCTCTTAAATGTATTGAGGTTTGTTTTATGGGTTATCATATGGTCCGTCCTGGAGAACATTCCATGTGCTCTTGAGAATGTTACATATATTACTACTGGTGGGTGAAGAGTAATCTATGCATGTTCGTTAGGTCTCATTGTTTTATTGTGTTCAGTTTGTCAGTGTCCCTGTTGATCTTTTGTCTAGTTGTTTCATCGATTATTGTGAGGGGGATATTGAAATCTCCAGCCCTTGTTGTTAAATTGTGTATTTTTCCTCACAATTTTGTTAGTTTTCGCTTTTTGGATTTTTTTGTTCAGTTGTGAGGTGCATATAAACTTACAATTGTATCCTGATGGATTAGCCCTTTTAACATTATAAACTATTCACTTTTATCTCTGGTAACATTTGTCTGTGTGTGTGTATGTATGTGTGTGTGTGTGTGCGTGTATGTGTGTGTGTGTGTGTGTGTGTGTGTGTGTGGTTTTAAACCCTATTTTGTTTGATATTAGTATAGCCACTCTGCCTCTCTCATAGTTCCTGTTTTCTAGTGTGACATTCAAATTTCTTTAATGCTTTTTAATATTGTGAGTTATTTCCTTAATGGTTGCTCTAGGGCTCACAATATACATCTTACCAGAATTAACTTCAGATTTACACTAAGTTAATTTCAATTAGATGGAGAAACTTTACTTCTGTATAGCTTTATTTTCTCCCCTGCCTTTAGTGTTGTTATTGTCTTACCTATCATGTCCATGTTACAAACCCAGTAATACATCATTATGATTGTTACTGTTTAAAATTTCATGTATGTATTTATATATTTTTACGTTTACTTATTTTTGAGAGAGAGAGAGACAGAGCACAAATGGGGGAAGGGAGTGGTGGGCAGAGAGAGGGAAGACAGAATCCAAAGCAGGCTCCATGCTGTCAGCACAGAGCCTGACGTGGGGCTCAAACTCACAAACCGTGAGATCACGACCTGAGCTGAAGTCGGACATTTAACCGACTGAGCCACCCAGGCATCCCAATTTTATGTATTATAAAGACGAGAGAAAAAAGGAGAGCAAGAATGTATTTATAGAGGTTGTTATATTAACTTTATTTATAGTTTCTGGTTTTCTTCATTTTTTTCCTATTAATTCCAGTTACTTATTCCATTCATTCTATTCCATTTGTTCTCTTTGTGGGGCAGAAGAAAATGGTCTTTTTTATTTAAAAAAATTTTTTTTATGTTTTTATTTTATTTTTGAGACAGCGCGCAAGTGGGGGAGGGGCAGAGAGAGGGGGAGACACAGAATGTGAAGCAGGCTCCAGGCTCTGAGCCGTCAGCACAGAGCCCAACGTGGGGCTCGAACCCACGGACCACGAGATCATGACCTGAGCTGAAGTCAGACCTTTAACCGACTGAGCCACCCAGGTACCCCTTTTGCAATTTTTTTAAATGTTTTTATTTTACTTTTGAGAGAGAGAGAGAGACAGTGCGAGTTGGAGAGGGAAGAAAATGATCTTCTTAAATTTTGTTCCTCATATTAAAAACAAATGCTATACCAAAGTTCCTTAAACCCCTGGCTTCTTTTGAAGTCCCTCCTCCATGCAAATGACTCTTGGTATCCTTGGCGTTGGTCCTCTGAAGTTGGAATCACTTTCCTCACTGAGTTCATACCCCGGCTTCGCCTTATGTTCTTTCTTGGTCACTTCTAATACATTGGTCATCATCCCAGGTCTCTGGGCTTCATTTCCCACTCTGTGTACCAACTCTAGAAGCCACACTTTTAATTGTATCATCACTCAGAGTCCTTCCCTGATAAAAATGTAGGCACTCAACACCACAGCCTGTTCTTCTTCCCCCCTGTTGAAGCCCCACACAGACTGCTCTTGTGGTAATCTTCACTCTTCTCCTTTAGTCTTACCAGGTTGTCTATGTCTGACACACCCTTTCTGGATTGACGTGATTTCTTTCCATGGCAAGCCAACGTGCAGTGCTCTTCCTGTGAGTGCACTGAATCTCTTTCCCTTATTACTCTTTTCTTTCTTCTTTACTAATCCCTAAACTTGAGCTTCTACAACTTACTTGTAGAAGCTGCCATGGTGGACATTTGTTGGGCTTTGATGGCCCAGCACTCGTTCAGGGTACTTTTGTTTGTGCAACTCTTGGGCCAATGTGCTGTTGCAGTGGAGTTGACTCCATCTCTACTCTAGGGGCGGACATTACACTCAAATGTAACCACACAGAATCTCGGACCCCTGGCCATATGGTTGGTCCAGGGATGGGTAACCACGACAGACAATGAATTGCAATGAGAATGGTGCTGGGACTGTGGAGAGAGAGACATGGCTCTTGCTATGGACACCATCAAGACTCTTCACGTGGGGACAGCCCGGGTGGCTCAGTTGGTTGAGTGACTGACTTCAGCTCAGGTCATGATCTCACAGTTTGTGGGTCCGAGCCCCGCGTCGGGGTCTGTGCTGACAGCTCGGAGCCTGGAGCCTGCTTCAGATTCTGTGTCTCCCTCTCTCTCTCTCTGCCCCTCCCCTGCTCATGGTCTGTGTCTCTCTTTCTCTCTCTCAATAATAAATAAACATTAAAAAAATTTTTTTTTAAAAAGGCTCCTCATGTGGAATCTGCAGAAGGCCTAGCCAACTGGGAGAGAAATATTGGGTCTTATGGAATTGTTTGAGACTCTTGATCAACCCACACCTGAAACTAGGAGAGTTCTGGGCATTTCTATTACAGATTCTTTTAGGGTTCTAGACCCTATTCAGGTGTGTTCATCCCCTCCCCCAATGCCAAGCAGTTCTTAGACACCAGCAGGATGTCCAATAATTCAATTCAGTTCAACTTAATCCTAATACTGCCTTGCCAGAGACAGCATCAGATTCCACAGGTTCAGGGTTCAATCCTACAAGACTGCCCCCCATCCATGCCATTCACAAGCCCCACGCTTGTGCTTCTGGCTAAATAGTGAAGTTCTCAATGACTGCTTCCTTAGATTTAATTAATTTGCTAGAGTGGCTCACAGAACTCAGGGCAACAGTTAATTACATTTACCAGCTTATTAAAGGTTATGAATCAACAGCAGATGAAGAGATACATGGGGTGAGGTCCAGAACAAAGAAGTTTCTGACCTCCTGGAGCTTGGGGCCTGGCTGGGCGGTATATAGAGGTGTTCTGATTCTCCACGTGTGGAAGTGGTCCAATCAGAGGACCAAAAAGCTGTCCTCTTTGGTTTTTATGGAGGCTCGATTATACAGTCACATTTGACTCAGTCATTGGCCACTGAGCGATTTAAGCAGAGGTCAGGGGTGGGACTGAAAGTTCCAACCCTTAAATCACATGGTTGATCTTTCCAGCCACCAGCTCCCACCCTTAGGTGGGATCCAAACACCTTCGTTAATAACAAGACACCCACTTGACCTTTATGGCTTCAAAACATTTTCAGAAACTATGGATGAAGACCAAATATATCTGAGAAATGTATTTTTGTCATGTGAATGACCAGATATATGTCTCTTTTAAATTGTTACATCGCAGAGATCAGTGAATTCCTTTTTTTTTTTTTTTTGTTCTTTTTGTTTTGACAGGTTTGAATTGGATTTCTGATTTTTGCCACCTAAAGAATTGTAATGGAATTGTCCTTCTTAACAGCTGGACATTTTAGGGTACAACAAAAGCATATGATATCTAGATAAAAGTCTTTTGATTCTCACAGTAATCTGAAGTCCTCAGATAGCCTTTCTCCCCATCATATTCCAGTAGAAATACCAGGCAGAGGACACAGGCAATTCACAAAAGAACTGGTATAGTACCACACAAGAAAAAAAAAATCTAACTTCATCATTAGTCAACATGTGCAAATTAAACCAAAATATACTTTATTCTTGCACATGAGATTGACAAAGTCTTGATCAAATAATAGTTCTCAGTGTTTTTGCCAAAACCCATATATTCTTAATCATTTTTAATGGTATTGTATATTACTAGAACCTTCCTGGGGGCAATTTGGCAATATAGATTTTAAAGCCTGGGTGTTTTGAATTTCACTTGCAGAAATCATTAAGGTTGTTCACGAAGATAAAACCACATGCTTATTCTTTGCAGCGCTGTATACAAAAGCAAAATATTTAGAACAAAAATAACCAAATTACAAGAGATTTTGCCTAGTAATTAGGAAGTGATTTTGTGTTGGCATTTAAATTGGTTAAGAGATGTTATTTTGGGGGGGCACCCAGGGGGCTCCGTCAGTTCAGCGGCTGACTTCGGCTCGGGTCATGATCTCATGGTTCACTGCTGTCAGTGTAGAGCCCACTTCAGATCTTTTGTCCCCCTCTCTTTCTCTGCCTTCCCTCCCCCCCCTTCTCTCTCTCTTGCTGTCTCTAGAATAAATCAATAAAAAACATTTAAAAAATGCTATCTTTTAATGGACTAAATAGCTCTCTAGGACCAAATTTGTAAATATTTTAATTTAGTTGGACATTTTTTGGAATGCCTATTATATCAGGCCCAAGAACCACAGAATACAGTTCCTATCCTCAAGAAACTGCCAAGCCAGTGGAAGAAAACAACCACTGAAGACCTATGTAAAAATGTTCAATGCCATAAAGCTAAATAATAGGCAGAGAATCGCAGGAGAGGAAGAGGTTCCTTCATACAGGTAGAATTCAAGAAGTCTTTATGGAGGAGATGACGTTTGAATTTACCTTTGTAGGATGGCAGGACCCTAAGAGACCGTAAGGCTAGTGGTCTGTACATGCTTGCTAATATTTGACAGTGAAAGCTTAAAAGAGGAGAAAGCATCACAGGAAGCTCCTAACTGTGGCTGGGGCCACCTCCGGACACGGCCATCTTCCCACTTCCCTGGGAGCCCCCTTCTGTCTAGAGAGCCCTGGCCCCAGCAGCTTGCCTGAGGCCCTAAGTGTGGTTGGCTCTGTGCTGTCATTCCTGGGGGTTCAGCTTATGGTCTGCGTGTGTTTTCCATGAGATTTATCTTTGCTAAGAGGCAGGGACTCGGGAGCTAGAATAGAAAACTGGGAAAATTCTCTCTGAATTCCTTCAAATGAAAGCCTGCTGAGATCTCCAGGGAGATAGTATGTAAAAATCTTGGCTTTGCCTGCATCTGTACGAGTGCCCTGGACTCTGGTGCCGTAGAAAAGGCTGATCATGGCCACGTGGAAAAACGTATCCGTCCACTGCTCCTCTCTGCTGCCTTGCATTTTGGATTCACAACCTTGGTTCTGAGATCATTGGACCATGTAACACATAAGACCAATCATGGGCTTGCAGCGGCCGGGATAAGAGCATAGTGACTCAGCAAAATCTGGACGAGGGAAACAAAATGCTGTGTGACCTCCATCGAGTGCTCAGGAAACCCAGAGGAGCTCGTAGGCATCAGCATCGCAGCATGTCTGTGTTCTTGGTCCTAGCAGTTTTAGTACAAGAACACTGCAAGAGAAGATCAGATACGGGACACAGTGAGACGTTGGCAGTCTAGCGAACGGCCTTATAAAGCTAAAATTAAGTGAGTAGCACACCGTAGTCTAGAATCTGGCCTCAGGATCCTAATTTTGTCAGTATACTAAATAATCTTTCCTAGGGGCTGAGTCACATTAGTAGAACTTTTTGAGATCAGTAAATAAAACTGGAAGGACACCTGTGGATTTCCGTGGAAGACAGTACACCAAGATCACCCTCACCTCAATACTTGCTGTTTCTTCTGCCTGACACGCTTCCCCGCTTTCCCTCCTGCCCAGAAGTCTTTGTGCGGTTGGCTCCTTCTCGAGGTTTGGGTCTCAGCTTCATTGCTCAAGATGTCGTTCCCTCTGCAGAGACTACATCAAAACAGTGTATGATGGCCCGAACACAACAGGAGGTCGTTTTTTTGCACATGTAACAAGTGAGGGGCAGAAGCCAATGAAAACACTGGTCCCTGGAGTCATTCAAGAGTGATTCAAGACAACACAGATCCTTCTGGTTTCAGGCATGGTTTTCAAGGTCATTGTGAAACTTATTCAGCCAGGAATAAATGGGGAAAAGACAAAGGAGCATGCCTAAGAGGTTTGTGTGCACAAAGCCTGAAAGGGAGCACATCACTCGCACCCTCATTGCATTACTTAGAACTCACACCTAATTTCAAAGGAGGCTCGGGAAAGTATCCAGACTATGGGCCAAGGAAGAAGAGGAAACACTGAATTTTGTCAGCAGCCCCTGCCGTTTAGTTGTGTTCCAAGGAGTACCATTTTTTTAAGTGTATTTATTTTCAAATAATAAATAGAACAAGTCGGGGAGGAGCAGAGAGAGAGGGGGACAGAAGATCTGAAGTAGGCTCCAGGCTCTGAGCTGTCAGCGCAGAGCCTGATGTGGGACTTGAACCCATGAACCATGAGATCATGACCTGAGCTGAAGTCTGACGCTTAACCGACTGGAGCACCCAGGAGCCCCTCAGAGGGTACCATTTTTACATAGACTGTGATTTTGGTGGTGCCCTTGGAGTTGGGTAACATGGTGGCTCTGTTACTGTATTCCTGGTACGTGGAACAGTGAGAGGGGCTCGCTGGTCATAGCAGGTGATTACGGTAAGATGAACTAGAAAACCTCAAACTGGCATGGTTAGCATCTGCTCTGTCTTTGTGTGCAGGATTTCAGGGGAAGCCAAATTGTGTACAGTTACTTGAGATTTTAGTGAAAGCAGGATAAGATGGTGATGATGTTCCCATCCTTGTGATGGAGAAATTCTTGTCTCGAAGTCTGGATAAGTTGAGTCCTTGAGTCAGGGCACCCTTTCAAGCAGATAAGATTGGGATAGGGACTGCCAGAATTTCCCACCATCACCCATATTTTCTGCTCAACTCAACAGCTCCATCCGGTCGTGAGAACTATGCTTTGGGAGACCGCGTAAAACTCCTGACTCTGCGAGTTAGGTGTTTTGATCCACTGTGCATCAGTTAATTAATTTTTTATCTTAATGGCAAAAATGGGTTTATTTGGGAATAACAGAGACTCGCAATTTGGGACAAGCAAGCTATGGCAAAACCATAGGCAAGTCCTAGGTGTGCATTCATTTATATAGTTGAATTCTTAGTTTGACCCTCGGTGGGCGGCTCACCCAACCCAGTAAGGCCCGTAGTTAGTGACTACGTGTCATGCTTTACCATTCACAACGCACGTGCTCTTAAAATATGCCATTTGCTGATTACAACAGTGCTGGAAGATAAGACAGCCATCACGGCCCCCGATTTACAAATAAACTCAAGAGGAGGGTGACTGGCCCCAGCTCACATAAGAAAACAGACACCACTGAGATCCTCATCTCTCACCTGTATCTTCAGCCGTCCTCTCTCCTGGCTCCTTAACCATGACATAAACACATGCTCTAGTCACCCTTGTCTTATTAAAACAACAACAAACAAACTCACCCCTGGCTCCTGCCCCCTCTTTGATTTCTAACCGCAGCAGGATTTCTTGCCTTCTCTTGACGTCCGAGCTTCTCTAATATGACATCCTTCTCTTATAAAAATGTTAAGAGAATATACATTTACTATATGTGAGATAAAGATGCATACACACATGTATATAAATTTAAGAAAAAGAATACTAAACATTCCATTTAAAAACTGAACTGAGTGATACTGTGGTTTATGATAATAATAATTATTGTATATATATTATATATATATTTGGTCTTGTCCCCATTTCTGGCACAGAGCTCCTAAAATAATTGGAATTTCCTATTGTTGACCAGTATAAAGGTGTCTTTTGTTATGTTAATAAGGTGTCTTTGGAAAGCACCTAAGGAAGGGGGCTGGTTGCTGCAGGATTAAAGGGCTGATTTTTCAGTCCTACCCTCCAATTCCCACACCCATCTCCCCTACTCCAGACTTCCAGGGAGGGGGAGAGGGGCTGGAGGTTGAATTGACTGCTAATGGCCAATGATCTAATCGGTTGTGTTTATGTAATGCAGACACTATAAAAACCTAAGAGAGGGGTCCCGAAAGCTTCTGTGTTGGTGCACATGTGGAGGTTCGGAAAGAGTGGTGGACCCAGAGAGCATGGAAACTCCCCACCCTTTCCCCATACCTTGCCCTCTGTATCTCTTCCATCTGGCTGCTGTTCCTGCGTTGTACCCTTTTATACTAAATGGGTAATCTAGTAAAGAAAATATTTCTCAGAGTTCTGTGAGCCATTCTTGAAAATTCATCGGACCCAAGGAGAGGGGTTGGGGCAAAATCATTGGAACCTCCAATCTCTACCCAGTTGTTTGGAAGCACAGGTGATAACCAGGTCTTGGTGATTGATGTCTGAAGTGGGGGGAGGGTGTTGGGGACAGTCTTGTGGGACCGAACCCTTAACCTATGGGACCTATCTCTGGGTAGACAGTGTTAGAATTGACTTGAATTGTAGGACACCCAGTTGGTGTTGGGGAATTGCTTGGTGATGTAGGGACCCACACATGTGCGCACGCATGCAGGCGCGCGCACACACACACACACACACACACACACACACACACACACTGGAATTGGTGCCAGAATCCATTTAAATAGGAAAGATGGTACTCTAATCAGTGTAAGAAACGTATGGTCAGTTAAAAAAAACTCAAAAGACAGAGCTAGAGAAGCAGTATGGGAAGGGACAGCAGTAAGAGAATAAGAAAGGAGAGAAAAGACAGATTTACAATATTATAATAAAGGGGAATAAGCTACAGATGGAGGAAACTAAAATATATTATGCTTACAGTAAAAACATTTTTTTTTAAATCTTGGTTGTCCAGATTCGAAAGTTAGAATCTACCTGTGTCGACTCAAGTTGAGATCAGAGATAACTGGACTAAGGCCATTAATGACACTTTACATGTGGTCAAAGTTCTGAACCAAAATGTCATTTGGACAAATTCTTTCAAGTGTTTAATAGAAAATTTCCACATGAATGCAGTGGTTTCAAAGCTTATCTAAATGGATATCTTCCCAATAATACCAAAATCCTAATAGTAAAACTTGAAAAACAAACACATCATTAACCCATACCCTACCCCTTTGTAAATCCTATTTTTTTAAGCCAAAATCAAATAAGTACGGGGAAAATGTAAAAGACAAAATAAGAATTAAAAAAAAAAGAGGGAAGAAAGAAAAGAGGCTTCAATATTAGAAAAGAGGAGTCAAAATTGTCCTTGCTTTGTAGGTAATTTACAGGAAACCCAAGCAAATAATGGAAAGTGATGACATTTGTGATAAGAATCTAGTAAGGTGGCTAGTCACAAAATGTACAAAAAATTAGTAGCTTTTATATAGGTCAGCAGAAAGTCTTAAATAATCTCATTCTCAATAGCAAATAAATAAGTAAATAAGCCAACAACAACAAAAAATTCTAGAATTAAATTTAAGAAAGAAATGTCCAGTCTACACAAAAACTAGGACTGAACATTATTATCAAGTGACATATAAGATTCCACTGCACTGAGAGATCTCACATTTCCGGATGGGAAGGTCTGATATTGATAGTCTACCTTCAATTAGTTGGTATGTTTGTTGTAATTCTCAGAAGTCTAATATTTCTAAGAGGTTGACAAAATAGCCCAGAATCTTTTGGGGGGGGAACCCACAAATCAGTGAACCTGCACTATCAGAAATGAAAATATTACAGATGTACAGTAAGTAAGTAAAAGTCAGTAAGGAGCTTAGTATGTGGTTATGTCATAAACCCTTACAGGTTATCTATGGTGGCAGAGCAGTTATTTAAAAATAATATGATTACGGGGTGCCTGGGTGGCCTAGTTGATTAAGTGGCCGACTTTAGCTCAGGTCATGATCTCACGGTTCGTAGGTTCGAGCCCCACGTCAGGCTCTGTGCTGACAGCTTAGAGTCTGGAACCTGCTTCGGATTCATTGTCTCCCTGTCTCTCTGTCCCTACCCGACTTGCACTTTCTCTTTCTCTCTCAAAAATAAATAAACATTAAACAAAATGAAAATGACGTGATTACCATTTCGTATCACAAAACAAGGAAATTTCACATAGCCTTAAAGTTTCAGTATAAAGAATTCTTGGGATTTATCTCAAAGGGAGAAATCTAAGATGTGGACTGACATTTATCTGCAAGGCTGATGATCTGTGGGGCCTTTTTTTGGAATAGTGAAGAACTACCAGTTAGCTCCAGCATTAATTAGGATGTGGAGTAAGAAATCATAGAAAATCCATGCCGTATATTAATTAAAAATGTGTTAGTTCTTAATATATATTAATATAAATATAATATATAATATAAAATTTATTTTTTAAATTTTGATTCTAATATAGTTAACACAGTGTTATATTAGCTTCAGGTGTACAATATAGTGATTCAGCGATTCTGTACTTTACTCAGTGCTCATCAAGATAAGTGTACTCTTATCCCCATCACCTGTTTGACCCATTCTCCCCCTCTCCTCCCCGCCCCCCGATGACCATCAGTTTGTTCTCTGTGGTTAAGAGTCTGTTTTTTGGCTTGTCTCTTTTTTTAATTTTGTTCATTTGTTTTGTTTCTTAAATTCCACCTATGAGGGAAGTCATGTGGTATTTGTCTTTCTCTGACTACCTTATTTCACTTAGCATCAGACCCTCAGCCTCCATCCATGTTGTTGCAAATGGCAAGATCTCACTCTTTTTTATGGCTGAGTAAGATTCCTTTTTGTATCTATCTATATCTTCTCTATCCATTCATCTGTCCGTGGACACTTGAGCTGTTTCCACAACTTGGGAATTGTGAATAATACTGCAGTAAACATAAGGGTGCATATATCTTTCTGAATTTGTGTTTTTATATTCTTTGAGCTATATTATATTTATTAATAAGGGGAAATTTACTTTTCTTTGTTAAGTAAAAAAAAGAAAGCCCACTTTGCACACACCTTATGCCATTTAAGAATACATATAAAAATACTAGAAAGACATATGCTTAACACTGTTCTCTTCCCTCCTTTCTTCTGTCCCCAAAGATTAGTTCCTGTCCCACCCCCTGCCCCTCCCCCCCCAGCTCTGATCCACACTTCCCTCCAGTTCCCCTAGACAACAGAGATGGGAAACCAGTGACTCCTCCAGCATTCAATTAGTCCTTTTGCATTTTTAAATGGAAGTAATTTTAATGTGCAGATGCAGAATGTAAGTTTCTCACAGGGAGGCTTGTTAGACCTGTGCGTCAGGAAAGTGTTAAGCCTGGGTGGAATCAGTCAAGCTGTATTGAGAGTTGGCCTTGGTTTTTTTTTTTTTCCTTATTCAAATTAAAGGTGACCGATAGGAAATGATTTGAAGGGCCGAATTATACAGCCAGGTCTTTGTACTGCTTGGACCAGTTCTTCTGACAGTTGGATATACTCACAGATCCCATGGGGGTTTTGTGAAAAGGCAGATTCTGATTCTGGAGGTCGGTGGGAAGGCCTGAGAATATGCATTTCTAACAGGCTCTCGTGTGATGCCCGGCCCCGTGAGCAGTGTTGGCTTAGGTGATCCCCATCCCTCTTTCCAGCTTGCTCCTAAAGGATTTTCATTTTTACCATGATCCTATGAAAAACAATCATCTTTTTGTGTTCATTTCCTTTCTTCTGGGGCCTGACCTGCTCGCTTTGTGTTCCTAGGAATGAGTTTTCTACCTGGGCTTTGAGTCAAGCGTGGGGTTAATGCCTCATGCATGCCAAGAGCAAATAGAGAATAAAAAATGCATGGAAAAAAGAATATTTTTTATCCTAGGCAAATACTTCAGTCAGATAAAACAGAAAATATCTTTATGAAACTATTAATAAATCCCCGAGACATCTCAAATTAAACAATGGCAAGAAATGTTATGTTTGTAGAAATACATAAAATTCATTTGAGGTCAGGACGTTTTATGGTGTCGGCCAATAAAGCAGATGGGAGATTCCACTCATTTGAATGGGCCTCGGATAAAGCTGTCAGTCCGTGGAGCCAGGAGGCCGGGACTTTCGGTCTGGCCCAGGTAACGGAGGGGTGACTGTGGCGGTCACCCTTTGTGGCCCATCCGATCACTGGGCTCTTGGGTCCAGGACATACTGTGGACAAAATGCTGTTGTGTGAGAGGCCCAGGGAGCAAGGAATTACTGGAAGGGGCTCAGAGAGTGGGGCTTTGTAGATCCAAGGCTGAGAGGAGTTGCATTAGATAGTTGCTGGACAGAACCCAGATTGTCCAAAGGCTCAAAGACAGTAGAAATTTATCTTTCACTTGCGTGACAGTTACTGGTTGGCGGGCCATGTCTCCACATGGTGATTCAAGGTCCCAGATACATCCCATCCTGGCATCTCAATGGAGCCCATGCTATAGAGAGCAGAGAGACGGCACGCCTTTTTCTTAATTTTTTTAAGACGCGGTCCCATGATCAGCATTCGCTTTGCGTCAGTGAGAACCCAGCCAAGGGACCAGGTTAACTGCAAGAAAGCTTCTGGGAAACGAGGCCAGGCTGGATGCCAGAGGAAGAGGAGGCTGGTTCTTGGTGAACATCTTTGTTAAAACTGAGGCTGGGGCACCTGGGTGGCTCAGTCGGTTGAGCTTCCGACTTCGGCTCAGGTCACGATCTCACGGTTCATGAGTTCGAGCCCCACATCGGCCCCTCTGCTGTCAGCCTGTCACCGCAGAGCCTGCTTCTAATTCTCTGTCCCCCTCTCTCTACCCCTCCCCCGTTTGCACGCTCCCCAAAATAAATAAATGTTAAAAAAAAAAAAAACAAAACCTGATGCTAATTTGGGCATGAGCCAGTGATGGCCTGAGCCCCCAACACAAAAACTCAGGCTGAAATAGAAAGCCACAAGTAGAAGTGGCCTCATGTTCTGCTTGGTAAAAATGTTCTGTTCAACCAATTGGTTGGTTGGGGTGGGGCGGGTAGAAATTACTAGAATAATTCTGGGGCAGGTACGATTTTAGATTTGGCTTCATGATAATTTATTTCCTCTGAGAGATTTTGTCTGCAGTTAGGAGAAGCCCCCGTCGAGTGGTGATGCGGCCCCAGGCACCCAGATATTGTAACTTGTTTCCTTAAGGAGGAACCGCTACAAAAATTAAAAGCAGAGACATGAGAGCCCACCATATTTTAGGGCTTTCCAGACAGTGAACTTGGCATACCGGGGTCCAGAAAGAGGTGACAAGAGACTTGTCAGGACACTTAGCTCCTGGAGTGACTAGTATGGCTTCAGGTCCTGGGCTGGTTGCCTTTGCATGGATTCCGTTTCATCCAACCCAGCGTCGTGGTTTTCGTATCCCCTGTTTTTGCCTCAACATGAAAGCATTTGGGAAGCGTTTCTATGTGTGAAGGTATATGTAGCGTTCTCCAAAAACCTCACGCAGTCCTAATCTCACGATGAGGGAACGCTTCCCTGTTTTTTCCTGCCGTGGGTCCTCAATAAAATATGACATCACCTATTTTATTCCCAAGCTTCAACCTCTCTTTCATTCAACAGTTACCGACTCTGTGCACACTGGATGCTGTTCTTGGCACTGACTCTGATTTGGACCTTCAAGGTCATGCTTGGACCTTCAAGGTCATGAAGGTTTTACACTGTTTTGATTTTATCCTTAAAGCTGCCTGTATATGGTTTGTTTTTCTCCCTTAACTGTGGATGCTTTTTTCCCATTCGACTGATAAAGGCTAAGTCAGAATAGATATTAATTGTCCCTTAATTATGCTCCTGTGTTCCCTGAGATGGCCTGCATATTTTCTCCGAGGTGCCCAAATAGGACACATAACATTTAGGGAGATGTGTCTCTATCCTGGGGGAAAAAAAAATGAACCTCACTGACAGTGTTTTTCTAATGAGAAGAGAGGAATTTTCCAACCAAAACAAAGGGAAAACCTTTGTCTCTCGGCAGGTAGATACTAAGTAAAATGAACACACAGCTGCCAGGTTTTTACATTAAACACTTAGTTTCTGTTTAATGTTTTCTTTATTGAGATTCTCATACTTCATCGGACACGCTCAGCTGTAGTCCAGAAGTTCCTCAGAACTGAGGGACCCAGGCCTCGCCTCTCTTCCAGGACCGAAGATGTTTAAACAACATTTAAACAAAACAAAACAAAACAGAAAACTTAACAAGGGTTTTTTAAACAGAGATTTATAGTGGTTTCATCACGGGCTCGTTCTTACAGAACTCTGCCCCGGGTGGCCAGCCTGTGTGGCTTTGCTCGGAGGCCTGGCCCCTCTGCGGACAACAGCCAGCCCGTCTGAGGATGCTGTGGCACGTGCCACCCAGAGCCCTCTTTGGTACCAACCCCGTAATTGAAGATGCCAGAAGAATTTTTGGAGCGTTAATACCAGGGTCGAGATACAGTGGCTGCTGTTTACACTCTTCGCAGATACTTGTAGGAGGAAACAGCTCCAGGGAAACCCCAAGTTGCAGTATCTTAAGCTCCATGAGCCAAGCATCTTCTCCAAAGACAGTGAAGTTTGCTAGTTACGAGGCCAAAAGAGACTGTACTAAGTCGGAGGAGGTCCGGGAGGTGCAGACTCACCCCAGGGTATTGTTACTTGACCTCGTTCAGGGTAGCCTGGGGCCTCAGTGTGGACCAGCCCGCTCGCTTCCTTTCCTGCCGAGCTGAGGGTGGCTTAGAGCTTTCTTTCTGGACCACAAATCTGCATCTTCTTCCAGGTTCCATCCGTCTCTCTGGGGTAGTCTAAATATTGACATAATGCTTCTCTCCCTCTTGACGAGGCCTTCTTTATCAAGCCTCTCTCTTTCCAGGCCCTTGCTCGCAGGCTGGGCAAAATCTCCTCTACGTCTGCTCCACTTCCCGGTGTTTGCTGGTTGACCTCCCAGTGGTCGGTGAATGCTCCGCGTCGTAGCATCCTGCAGCCCTCTGAAGTTGCTGCATTATCACAGGGCCCCGTTTTCTTTGATTTGTAATGTTCGCTCTTAAGGTTTCACCACAGTCCTTGACAAATAGTCTTTGGCCACCTGACTGTTGCTTTTCTTGAAGGGGAAAGAAAGGACATATTTTCTTATAGCTTCTCTCTAAATCCAGAGCAAAGAGCAGTGTAGTAGATTTGAAGCGGGCTTAACTAAGGACCTAGTTCAGTTTCTCATTTGGCAATAAACCGTGTGCAAGATTCGCAAACCCCAGCAAACTCACAACTGTTCAATGTTCAAGGTTTATTTGTCTCTGTTTACCTATTCAGTGATGCCTTCGGGAGATGTATGCACGGGACTGGTACTGAATGAAGACTGATGCTGAGCTCCAAAGTACTGGGATCTTTGGAACATGTGCTCTTTGTGCCTTGAGGCAGGATGCCTTCACCCAGCGTCGGCTGTGGTGGGCAGGCTGGGGTGACTTCCTGAGAAAGCTGGACCTCAGTGGGACTGCTTTAGATGGGCAGAATAGAGTGAGTAAGCCGCTTTGGAAGAGGGGAGCTGAGCGTTGGAGATCAAAGCAGAGCACAGGTAGAGCCATGGGAGAAACCTGGTTGGATGGATGATAGAGTCAGGTGGGGCTTGGGGTTTGTGGGAGATACAGGCAGACGGGTAAGAGAGAGCCAGATGCAGGAGGGTCCTAATTAGCAAGAAGAGCTACCTGTTTGAGGGTCTGGAATTCTTAACAATTTTAGGATGTTCCTTAGCTTTAGGAGGAACAGCTAACAGGAGGGGAAAAAAATCCACTTCCCAGCAGTTCTACTTAGTGAAGTGTCAGCAATGTGTCATCATCTTGATCAGTGTTTTATCTTTATCTGGTTTCCCGAGGGGTTCCTATATTATGTCTCTCTCTCTCTCTTTCTCTCTCTCTCTTGCTTATATTTTCTTCGGTGGCGTATTTTTTTCAAATGGTTCCTCCTTCCCTCTACTCTTCATATCAGGGAGTGCTTGGATTTAGGTTTACATGGATGTCTCTTAACTACAAGCAACGTTGGTTACGTTGAAAATCCTATTCCCTTGTATCCCTGAAATCCCTGTTATCTTTTGCTGGGGAACTCTTGAGATGGTTTTTCTTTTTTCTTTTTAAAAAAAATTTTTTTACTGTTTATTTTTGAGAGGGAGACAGAGTGTGAGCTGGGGAGGGGCAGAGAGAGAGAGAAGGAGACACAGAATCCAAGGCAGGCTCTAGGCCCCAGGCTGTCAGCACAGAGGTCATGAGATCATGACCTGAGCTGAAGTCAGACGCTTAACCGACTGAGCCACTCAGGCACCCCGAGATGGCTTTTCAGTGAAGAAAATTCATGGAAGAGTCCCTAAAAGGACAATTCATATAAGTAATCTTCCCTGCAAATGAGGTGTATTCACCTACTAGCTTTGGGAACATGAAGGATGCGGAGGACTGCCTCCTGCCCCCTTTTCAATGCCAAAGCCCTATGTTGTGTGGTGTTTTGTAAAAACCCCAATCACATTGCTTCACGAATGCTTAGAGACAGAGTTTGAGGAGGTTAGTGACACCAGGCTTGGGAGCTTTCCCAGTAGGGACGTGTCTCACGCTGCCTTCCCTAATTCTTCCCCTCCACCATGGTATAAAGAACTACCAGAGAAACCTTTTGAAGACAGAATCCTCAGTGTGTCCTGTAACACTCCTCTCCCAGAGACTCTGCCGTGGTTTTCTTTTCACCTTTTATGAGATCAGACTCCTCTCGGGTTCCTGTCTGAATCTTAGCCATCTATCTTTCAGAGTCCAGTCGGATCTGTCTTCTCTTGACCTGCTGCCCTCACATCATTCTGGCTGCCCTGCATCTTACTGTACCCAGAGTAGCCCCAACTGAGGTGTGTGTGTGTGTGTGTGTGTGTGTGTGTGTGTGTGTGTGTGATTTTTTTCTCTATTTGCTTCTTACAGATTCCTCTGCCCACATCAACTCCCCCCTTTCCAACTATGTATATGCTCTATGCCCCTCGAGTGTAGGACCTCTGCTTTTGTAGCATTCCCAAGAATCTGAGCAAAACATGAGGCACCTCTTAGCCTTTCAGCAAATATGCAGTGATTGATTGATGAAGCTACATATTAATGGGGTCAGTAAATAGACCCCATTCTGGGCCATTTAAGTTCCACAGTCATCCATCTGCTGGGTCAGGACTTCTATACATGTGGGTGATTCTATTTCAGCAAACAGTCTTTTTAACAGCCACATCAAGACAAGGAAACGTTCTGCAGAAGAGAAGGTTCCAGGCCTGGGCTCTGAGGACCACCCACTGAGGCTTCACTGGAAAGGGGCATAGACCCTGGAGAAGGATGAAACAGGTCTGAGGATGAAGAGTCTGGACAGATGGACAGAGGACCACAAGGTGACCCAACCGGGAGCAAGAAACAAGAGAACAGGCTGCTGTAGGTCTTGGGCAGCAAGAAGTTTACATGGATCAGTTTATACTTTTGGATTAATATTGTTTGGCTGGAAAAAATAGTGTAAATAAGATGAATATAAGCCATCTGGTTGGTATATTGGTGCAAAATGAACAATAAGGAATGGGGAGACTTGTCAGAAACAATAAGAGATGCACTTTAGCTTTTTAAGAATTACTATAACTTTGTTATTTAAGATTTGGGGAAATTTACCAGACTGGTACCCGTAGTGATAATCACGCCAAGAGTGATTAAGTGCATTTGGACCCATCATGCCGCCCTGACCAATGTTCTGTGAAGATCCTCAGAGATGGGAGCGGATGGTAATGCTTCAAGAACAGCCGATCATGATGACTGAGCCCAAGCCAACAGTTTTGTGTTGCAATTAATTAAAATTTACAGCACAGTTAATCTGGCAACATCCACATATTTAACAATATGGATAATTGTTATTGTGCTGGAACGCTTTTACGAATGAATGGTGACCAGATCGCATAAGTGCCTGTAATTTGTGTGTCTTTACACAATGAAGCTGAGCCTTTACAGATTTTTTTCCTTTGTTAAGGCTCCAATAACCCAGAAACAAAGCCAATGTTAACAATTTTCTATGACACTGACTTGATCCTAACACACGCATGTGCACACACACGCACTCCTTGGAAGACAAAGGTCTTGGTTTGATTTCTTGACAATGGATTCTCCATTCCTCAGATGGATGTCGCACACGCCCAGGAAAATCTCTACCTGCCAGTCCCATGAGAGAGGCTGTTTAGCTATTGCTGGAGGGTTTTAATCCCATCTAGGAGCTTGAGGGAGCCTGATCTCTGAGCCCCGTCTAGCTGTGGAGTGACCACACAAGGACCGCTTGGGGGAGGTTGAGGAAAAGGGAGCTCAAGAGAGAGACCTGGCCGGGCACAGCTGGCAGGTGAGCAGGAAGGTTCCCTGCCTCTAGGAGTCATGGGGAAGAGTAGAGCAGAAGGTTAAGCTTTAACTCTTTAAAATGGCTTTGTTTTTGGGGTGCCTGGGTGACTCGGTTGACCATCTGACTTCGGCTCAGGTCATCATCTCACGGTTTGTGAGTTCGAGCCCTGCGTCGGGCTCTGTGCTGACAGCTCAGAGCCCGAAGCCTGCTTCAGATTCTGTGTCTCCCTCTCTCTCTGCCTCTTCCCTGCTTGTGCTCTGTTTCTCTCTCTCTCTCTCTCTCTCTCTCTCTCTCTCTCTCTCTCTCTCATAAATAAGTAAACATCAAAAAATTAAAAATAAAAAAATAAATAAAATGCTTTGGTTTTCTTGGGGCACCTGGATGGCTCAGCTGGTTAAGCGTCTGACTCTTGATTTCGGCTCAGGTTATGATCCCAAGGTGATGGGATCAAGCCCCACATTCAGGCTCTGTGCTAAGCTTGGAGCCTGCTTGGGATTC
The DNA here is from genome assembly GCF_018350175.1 of Felis catus. NCBI lineage: Eukaryota > Metazoa > Chordata > Mammalia > Carnivora > Felidae > Felis > Felis catus. The sequence continues at coordinate 6,382,627 of NC_058381.1, forward strand.
TCTCTCTCTCTCTCTCTCTCTCTCTCTCTCTCTCTCTCTCTCTCTCTCTCTCTCTCTCTCTCCCCCCCACCCCCAACTTGCACACACATTCTCTCTTTCAAATAAAATTAAAAAAATAAATATAGAGTGCTTTGTTTTTCTTAATTTATTTCCCCAGTACTACAAATGCATAGTTTTTGTGAAAAGGTATATGACATACTTTTATAGCTGCAGGTGATAACCATATATTATTTTCACTTGACTGTGCGTCTGTGTGCACACTTGGGTAGTTCCCCCAAATGCGATCAGAGTGTTTTATCACCTACTTTTTCTCTATGTCGTGAACATCTCAACAACTTACTTCATATACATTCAAGGCCTGATTTTAATAAGTACATAGCCATACTCATTAGTTGTATTGTGTGCTTGCTATGTATCAGAAGACTTCTAAGAATTTGCTTTTTAGGAAAGCTAAAATTGGCACCACAAAAGTGATACTTAAGAGAAGTGAAGCACAAGTTTTAGAAATCTGTATGCACTGTAGGAGGAAAAAGGGATATTTTGAAAATCTGAGAGAATGAACATTTCAGGGACAGACAACTTCTGTTTACGGCTTCTAGTGGTCATGAAGAATTTCCCATATTTTGTATTTCTTAGGTCTTTGTAGAGGGATATGGAATGGGAGTGCCAGGTATGTGTCCCCCATCCTTTATTTTTATTTTTTGATTTTTGTTTTAATTTTTATTTTTTTTTTTACTATTTAGAGAGAGACAGAGTGTGAGCAGGGGAGGGGCAGAGAGAGAGGGAGACACAGAATCCGAAGCAGGCTCCAGGCTCCGAGCTGTCAGCACAGTCCGATGCAGAGCTCGAACCCGCGAACCACGAGATCATGACCTGAGTTGAAGTCAGATGCTTAACCAACCGAGCCACCCAGGTGCCCCTTGAATTTGTTTTTAAATCACAAGCTTATTCCTTTGACATGTCAATTTCTAATATCCAGATCATCTTTTGAGGGGGATATATTATACCACCAATTAGTGTCTTCGGTGTTTTCACTTGCCCATGCATAATGTTCTTCCTACTATTTTATAAAGCAAGTAATTGTCAGGTTGCCACTTTCCTTCTGTACAATAGGGGATTGCTGAGAGGTCTGTGCCACCAAAGTAGGACTTAACTGCCCTCCCCAACTGAGGTAGAATGTGGGACTCGTAACTGAGGGTAGAGAAAACAAAAGATGGTCTGGGATCAAAGAAACCATGTGTATATCAGTCAGCTCTTGCTTTGTAACAAACCACCCCAGTATTCAGTGGCTTAAAACAACCACCACTGATTCTGACTCACATAGTGGTGGGTCAGTTGGAGTTGGCTGATTGAAGCTATATCTAGAAGGGTCCCCCTGGGCTTGGTTTCTTCCTGTTGGTTGTGCTTAGGTCTGTTTTGCACATGTTCATTCTGGAAGGAGCAGCAGCTGCTCTGGAAAAGGATGCTCTTCTCATAGTAATGGCAGAGGGGAGGGGTCTCACAATATCATCACCCATGCATATCTCAAACAGTGCTGTGTCATTTCTGCTGTGATTTAATTGTCAAAGCAAGTTACATGGCCAAGCTTGAAGGTAACAAAAGGCAGGAAAGTCTTTTATTCTAACTAGCCCATCTGGGTTTGCCACAGGCTTTCCTGGTCTTAGGTATTGAAAGCTACATCCTGGGAAGTGTCTCAGTCCTGGGAAAACCAGGATGGGTTGGTCAGCCTAAGGGAAATATCTTGTGACTTCAGTTGGAGGAACTGCAAAGTTATATGGTGAAGGAAATGGATGCGGGAAGGGGTAAGGGATTGGAGTGAATAATTCACTCTACTACAGGGTAGAAGATATGAATCCAGGGCTAGGCGTCCTACACCCATGTGCTGGGAATGGCTTTGGGTTGGCGGGTGAGTGGTCTACATACGTAACGTTTGTACAGTGCTTCAGAGCACGTTTGTGCTCTCACTTGATCCCTCCAACAAGGCTGTGAGACAGGTAAAGAGAGGCTTTTTAGGTGATCTGAATTGACTGTATTGAGGAAAACTGTCAGGGGCTTGTGTGCCTTTACCAAGTTGGAGTAAGCTTACTGAGAGCCTTGGTTAGTGAAGAGTAGACATCACGCCCAGATCTTTCAGCTTTCAGCCTCCCTCCCTCCCTCCCTCCCTCCCTCCCTTCCTCCCTTCCTTCCTTCCTCTCTTTCTCTCTCTTCAATTTTTTAATGTTTATTTATTTTTGAGAGAGAGAGTGTGTGAGTGGGGGAGAGGCAGAGAGAGTGGGAGACACGGAATCTGAAGCAGGCTCCAGGCTCCGAGCTGTCAGCACAGAGCCTGATGCGGGGCTCGAACCCACAAACTGTGAGGTCATGACCTGAGCCAAAGTCAGACACTTAACCGACGGAGCCACCCAGGTGCCCCTCAGCCTCCTTTCTTTACATTTGAGCTAAAAAATAATTCTTTCTGATAAAGCGTGGGCATCATCAGATGATCAGATTAAGCCAGAAAGCCCTATGCTGCCCTCTTAAACCCTCCAATCCTAGCACTTGCTTTGCAGATACAATTACTCTTCCTCACAAGCAGGAGGCAGAGAGGAGGGGCATTCTTACTGCTCTGTGTGGGACAGATGACACTGTCACCTGAGTAACTGACAGTGGGAAACTGCCTCTTACATTTGGAGGCTCCTGAGAGCAGCCTGTAAGGACTCCACTCATGAAGGGCTCTGATCATGGGACAGGAGGTTCTTCACTCACTGTGGAATCAGTGGGGGAAGACCTGTGGGGGCCGCATGACCCCAGGAACATGGTCCATCCTGCTTTCGTCTTTGCTCCCCAGGGCATAGCGACGCTATCTGAAGTGGTCCGTTATCTGTGCAGTGTGGTGCCGCCCATCTCCTGGGCAGGCTCTGTGAGCTTGTCTGGCATTGAGAGAGTGAAAGGTTGCAGAGCCGGTACCCTCGTGGGCATCCAGCATCTGAGTCAACATTTCGAGGAAGTCAAATGTAGCAGTTGGTGGTTATTTATAAGGCAATGATGTAAGTTGCTGCTAACAAATCATTTATTACTAGTTAACTGAAAGCAATGAGCTCATGCTGGGGTGAGGGGCGGGGGGGAAAGGAAGAAAAGAAAAGAAAAAAAAGAAAAGGACTTAATGAAATGATGGGGAGGGCTTCTCCCAGAGCCAGTTTGTTCTGGATGGAGGAGGGAGGGAGGACAGGAGGAGAGTCTCTCATTACCCTTCCAACAAATCTACCATAATCTTACAAAATAGGGGGTTTTAGCCACACTTTCCAGTAAGCTCAGTGACTTCATTTACATGGCAGAGATTTACAAAGCAAGTTCACTACCATAGATGTCTATGACATTGAGTCTCTTTGACCTTGCAAGTACTCTCCCTTTGCTGGAGACGGTTTTCTGAGTTTGCACTCTGGATTTTGAAAGAATGGTCCTATTTAAGGAGGAATCATGTCTAAGAAGTTTGAGTATGATGTGAAGTGAATTTCATGTGGCCCAAGCTCAAATATTCACAGTCCCTGACAAGTATCCGAGGCCCACAAATAATTCTGACATGTTTTAAATCAAGACAATGGCCTGTTTCAGTTTTCCTGACTAAACTCCACAACTGACATAACCTGCTTGTAGATTTAAAAAAAAAAAAAAAAAGCCAAGCTCTGAGATGTTTACTATGGCATGGTTCTACAATCGAGCTTTCCTGAAACACACACGCACACGCACACGCACTCACTTCACTCTTGCCCAGCGAGAGAAAAAAAAAGGCAATGTAGTTTCTCATTAGAGCAAAACAAAACCAAACAAAAAACCAAAGTGATAAAAGATTTTTAAAGTTTAGCTAGGGAATCAAGAGCTTTATTTATTTATTTATTTATTTATTTATTTATTTATTTAAACTTTTATTTATTTTTGAGAGAGAAAAAACAGAGCGAGGGCAGGGGAGGGGCAGAGAGAGAGAGGGAGACACAGAATCCGAAGCAGGCTCCAGGCTCCGAGCTGTCAGCACAGAGCTCAACGTGGGGCTTGAACTCACAAACTGTGAGATCATGACCTGAGTCAAAGTCAGATGCTTGCTTAACTAACTGAGCCACCCAGGCACCCTGGGAATCAAGAGCTTTTAAAAAAGAAATATTATAGGTAGTAGTTACTTCCATAATCCAATTCAATATTATATACAAATAAGAGAGACAAGATCAATCAGGACACGTTGGCAACTAGGAAGACCAGTTTGTGGAAAGGGGGACAGTGAGCAGACCTTCAGGAAACAGAAGCAGACAAGCTGGAGGGGGTCAGGGTGATGAAGGCCCCATTCAGTCCCTGCATCCCACTTGACCCATCCGAATGTCTACTCTGCTAAAAACCCATCCCTACACCCCCCTCCGTTCCTCGAAACTCTCACAGCCCAGCCTTGACTTCTGACCACTTCAGTTGGAGCCTGTCAATGATCCACAAATCACATTCTATACAATTCACTCATATAAAGCATATAGTTGAATGGCTTTGAGGATATTTCCAGAATTGTGCAGTCATTACCACAGTCAAGAACATGTTCCTCACCCCAAAAAGCAGGCTTGTTTGACGTTAAAAAAACAAAAACAAAACCCAAAAAACCCATCCCAAAGCAGTCCTTTTGTACCGGTTCTGGAGTCTTCTACAATGGCTGATTCAAATTGTTTTTGGCATAACTTTTTTACTGATAAAACAGTAATAGAAAATTCTAAATCAAGAAAATGATCTGCTTCTAAAATGGAGAAAAAAATGACCGCTCCTCTCCACACATCGTGGAGAAACACACCTGTTTTTTAGGTAACGTTTGTTCTATGAAATGCTGCATATCTGTAAAAAATTGCCTCAGAACCTTCCGTGTGCTTCTATGTGCATTTCCACTGGTGACTAATCTTTGTCATCATCTGCATTCATCTTTATTCAAACTCCTGGCATTTTTGGTGTTTATTTCCCATCTTTCAAGGGAAATTTATAGACGTATAGACCAGACTTCCTTATATTTAATGCTATTACTGAGTTTTAACGCAACTCTTCCATTTTTTTTTTCCTTACCCAAACCCTACATTTTACTAAGGTTCTTCTCTTGGAACTTGAAAATCCTTCACAAAGGATCTTTTTTTGGGGATAGCCTATAAAAACAGGATATTGAATTTTATTGCAAAGTTGTCTACATTTCACAATGCCAACTCTCTGAGAAAAGGCCCCACCCCCTTTTTTTGTACAATAGGGTAATTTTTTAAAGTTCCTGAGACATTCACACAGTAAATGTCCAAATTCATATTTCATTTACGTACCTATAGGCAAAAGTTGGTTTTAATGGGGGACAAGGAATGCCCATGGATTAACCCTGTGGGTTAATGCTCTCCTTTGGACTGTGATAAGTTTTCTAGAATTAAAGCTGAGGTCAGTCTAGAGGCTGGAGGCTCTTTCTACTTAATTTAAATTGCCCTGAGAATTGTTTATAAAAGCTCCTAGAAGTGGAAAAACCAACAACAACAAAGGGATAGACAGAGCGCGCCACATTTTATTTTTCTAAGCCAGTTATATATATTTCCAAAGGGTTCAGTACTAGAAAAATCCGAGGAAACTATGTGTAATACAGTCACTAAGAGCCAAGTGACTTTTATTTACCTAAAAAAGGGTCTATTTGAGAATGTAGTTTCCAATATAGTTTCTATTCTTGTGGTCCAACATTTTTTAACATTCTAAAATTAGCAAGGCAAACCTGATCACTTGATCCTAAGAAGAATTTTATCATCTCCTCCTCTGTGCCCAGAGCATAGATGGAGTTGGAGGGTTGAAATCAAGCTGCAGCTTTAGAAATCTTCCCCAAACCAGGTAGACCCCTTGGGAGCCTGGAAAGTTCTCAGAACGTGAAGGTGGATGTTCTGCTATCCATCGGTGCCTCCAGCCTTAGTAAAAATGCAGTTAGCACCCATAGAAGTTCAACTGCCACCCTGGCTATTGGGTCTGAAAGAATGGGCCTCCCCCTGTCCTCCTCTCCTACCTCCCCTGCATGGTCACTGCTCATTATAGCTACCCAGAGCTGACATATCCTGCTTTTCACTTACCTACTAGAAAGAACCCCTTTGAGGGAAGGAAAATCAAAATTGCTATTTCCAATGTCTAGAACTCAGCAAATATTCATTGAGAGAGAGAGAGAGAGAGAGAGAGAGAGAATGTGTGTGTGTGTGTGTGTGTGTAAGAGAGAGACACACGCACACAGAGACAGAGGCAGAGAGAGACACCTAGAGACAGAATATGTTTTCAGTTGAACATCGTCCAAGCTTTGGTTTGAAAAAAGGGTCTTAGGGACTGGAGTAGACGTGGAAAACACTTGAGAAGTCCTCCAGGCAGGTGCAGTTGAGAAAGCTTAGGTGGGAGAGGGTACCGGTGAGGGCGGCAAAGAGAAGGGGCTTGGGTTTTGGGAGACATGTAGGGTGTAAGGTCAGGAGGACTTGGTGCTGGGTTCGCTGTGGGGCCCAAGTCGGGGGGAAACTGTAGCCTTTCCCCAGAGCCTAGACCGCTCATTCTTCCTCCCCTTACCCCCTGCCCTTCCCACCCTTTCCCACTGCTGGCCTTGACCTCAGCCATTAAATATAGACTGTTAATTGCTCATCTTGCTTGTAGGTTCTGTGTTTTGCTTCCATTCTCCTTTCAGATGAGTATCCCTAAGATGTAACACAGTACATCTCACCTTCCAAGAGAAATTCCAGGGGCTCGCTGTGCCCACCCGGGAAAGAATGGTTTCAGAACTGTCCCATTCCTGCTGGGGAAGGCATTCCTCTTTGCTTTGTAAATGTCTTAAAGCTGACCTCTCCCCTATCCCTGACCAGTGTGGCCTTGCTGAGCCTCTCTCCTCTGAAACCCTGTGCCGTGACTGCCTGGGCCATCCAGTCACTCTTTCTTCAGCATTCAGTTCACCTGAGCAAACACTTTATTGGGTGCTCAACACAAAGGCAGAGGATTTTACTGAGGAACGTGAGGGTAGTAGTCCTTACGGGGCATTTTGCAATTTGTCATATTGAGGAAGTATCCTTTCATTTCTCATTTTTTCCCTCTTATTAGTGACAGGTGTTAAGGTTAACGGTGGTCTAACCACTGCCGAAAAAAGTGCGTGATGCATTTAATTAGATTACCTACTTGGATTTCTTCCTTTTTTTTAATTTAATTTTTTAAAATTTACATCCAAATTAGTTAGCATATAGTGCGACAATGATTTCAGGAGTAGATTCCTTAGTGCCCCTTACCCACTTAGCCCATCCCCCCTCCCACCACCCCTCCAGTAACCCTCAGTTTGTTCTCCATATTTATGAGTCTCTTCTGTTTTGTTCCCCTCCCTGTTTTTATATTATTTTTGTTTCCTTTCCCTTATGTTCATCTGTTTTGTCTCTTAAAGTCCTCATATGAGTGAAGTCATATGATACTTGTTTTTCTCTAATTTCTCTTAGCATAATACCCTCCAGTTCCATCCACATAGTTGCAAATGGCAAGATTTCATTCGTTTTGACTGCCGAGTACTACTCCATTGTATAGATATACCACATTTTCTTTGTCCATTCATCCAACGATGGACATTTGGGCTCTTTCCATACTTTGGCTATTGTCGATAATGCTGCTATAAACATGGGGGTGCATGTGTCCCTTCGAGACAGCACAGCTGTATCCCGTGGAGAAATGCCTAGTAGTGCAATTGCCAGGTCGTAGGGTAATTCTATTTTTATTTTTTTGAGGAACCTCCATACTGCTTTCCAGAGTGGCTGCACCAGCTTGCATTCCCATAGTTGGATTTCTTCTTATCAAATCATTTTGCATCCTTTAGCTAAATCCTACTTAAGTTGAAAGAAGGCTATTTTTTTTAGTATTCCTAGGAATTCTTTTTCTGAGTACTTTATTGGGTTTTTTTTGTTTCTTGGTTTTGTTTGTTTTCCTTTATACGTTATGTTGGCTTATAATATATATATATATATATATATATATTTTTTTTTTCTTTCAGACAGTGGATTAGAACTTTGAAGAGTTTATGCATTCTAAGTTTTCAGTCTTTATACCTTGACTCCTCTTACCTTGATACATTTTTAGCCCTGGACCTTGTTAGATGGTAAATTCTTTGAAGACCTTTTCAATTCCCTTCAGCCTGAGAAGTTTTCAGGGTTTGTTGTTGTTGTTGTTGTTGTTTGTTTTGTTTTGTTTTGTGTTTTGTTTTGCTCGGGGAGGGGAAGCGGATTCCTTTCAGTAATTTTATTTTTTCCATATTGTAAATTTCATCAGTTTTAGACATCTCATGATTGATTGCTTATACTCTTTGTATTTACTTCTGTGTGCCTTGTGTTCTGTTTCTTTTTTTTTTTTTATTAAAAACTTTTGTTTTTTAATGTTTATTCATTTTGAGAGAGCACAAGTCAGGGAGGGGCAGAGAGAGAGGGGGAGACACAGACTCCAAATTAGTTCCAAGCTCTGAGCTGTCAGCACAGAGCCTGACACGGGGATCGAACCCATGAACCCTGAGGTCATGACCTGAGCCAAAGTCAGACACTCAACTGACTGAGCCACCCAGGCACCCCCATTGTGTTCATTTCTTGATGCTAATTTCACTTTTGTTAGTCTGTTTTCCTTTTTCCTGATTAGGGTTGTCAGAATTTTGCCTCTTTTATTGTTTATATTCCCCTCCACCCCCAAGATTAAACTTGTTGATTTATTTATTACCTTTCTATTTCTATTTTAAAATGAATTAACTCTAATTTTTATCTGCAGTAATAAAAGCATTTGGGGCTATTCATTTTCCTTTGAGGATAGCTCCCACTGCTATACATATGTTGATGATGGGTTCTTTGCTTTTTTTTTTTTTAAATCTAACTAGCTTATAATTTCAATTTTGGTTTCCTATTTCTTTGATCCAAGAGTTATTTAGAAGAGTGTTTCTTCATTTCCAAGTAGTAAAAGTTTTTCAGCACTTTTTATCTATACTTTTCCGGGGTTATGATTAGAGAAAATGACCTGAAACCCCTCTGTCTCTTTGAATTTGTGAAGCGTTTTTGGTGTGTGTGATTGATTTCTGTAAAGGGTCCATGGATGTGAGGGGAAAAAAATATACATAAATATCTTCAGGTATTATTTAATTATTTTGTGTCCAAAAACCTTATTTTTTTCTGTATCCTGGAACTGTTTGCTTTTGGAAGAGACACATTTAAAATTTAGAGGATTTAATTTTAATTTTTTTTTTAACGTTTATTTATTTTTGAGACAGAGAGAAACACAGCATGAACGGGGGAGGGGCAGAGAGAGAGGGAGACACAGAATCGGAAACAGGCTCCAGGCTCCGAGCCATCAGCCCAGAGCCTGACGTGGGGCTCGAACTCCCGGACCGCGAGACCGTGACCTGGTTGAAGTCGGACGCTTAACCGACTGCGCCACCCAGGCGCCCCTAGAGGATTTTATTTTAAATCAAAGATTCTTTAGGTCTCTGATAGTTAATGTTACATACTTAGGTGCTATGTTTTTATGGACTGTTCAGGTTTATGATCATTGTTTCTTCTTTGTAAGTTGCCCTTTGATTATTATATAACATTCCAACTTACTCTGTTCAGTGCTTTTAAGCCTGAGTCCCACCCTGTCCAATATTAATATTGTCATTCTTGCTTTTTGTTTTTTGTTTGTATTTGCTTGACATCTCTTTGCTCATCCCCTTATTTTAAACAGATTTTTTCCCCCATTTTTAGGAGTGTTCTCTTTAAACAGCATATATCTGGGTTTTGCTTTTTAGCTCAGGATGACAGGCTCATTTGATGGGATATGCATCCTGTTCCCATTCAGTTTAACATAATGATACTTAAATTTATTATGCTCATCTTTATATTCACTATTTAATTTACTTTGTGATTCCCCATTATTTATTTTGATTTTTTAAGCTGATTTTATGTACCATTCATTCTCCTCTTTTCTTATCCATTTAAAAGTTCTGTATTTTTTCCATCCTGCTAGTGATTAACTTTCATTTTCGACTATCATAATCAAACATACACTTTTCACTATATATGGAAGTAAGAAGTCCCTAGTTTTTCCTGTGTAGATGTGCAGTGGACTGAATATGTTCCCCCCCAAATTTCATACATTGAAATCCTAACCCCAACGTGATGGTAATTGGAGTTGGGGCCTTAGGGAGGTGATGAGGTCATGAGGGTGGGGCCCTCATGAATGGGGTTAGTGCCCTTATAAAGAGGACCCTGTAGAGAGCTGTGTTGCCTTCCTTTTACCATGTGTAGGGATAAAATGAGAAGCTGGCCATGTATGAATCAGGAAGCAGGTTCCCAACAGACACCAGATATGCTGGTGCCTTGATGTTGGACTCACCAGCTTCCAGAACTGCCAGAAATAAATGTTGTTGTCCAAGCCACCCAGTGTGGTCCTTTGTTATAGCAGCTGAACTGAGACAGAAAATTGTGCTACTGTGAAAAAATACCTACAGATGTGGAGGTAGCTTTGGAACTGGGTGGTTGGCACAGGCGGAAGGCTTTGAAGGTCATGCTGAGAAAAGTTTACAGTGCAGCGGACAGACCGTTGACGGCCACTGTGGCGTGAACTTAGAGAAGAGAGCTGGAGGGAAAGAGTCCATCTTCCTGGAGAATGCAAATAGTCATGAACAGAACGCCGGTAGGAGTACGAATGATAAAGACCACTTCTGTTGAGGGTCAGATGGAAATGAGGAACCTGTGAGTGGACCACCGGAGAAAAGGCAGTCCTTGTTGTAGAAGGGCAGAGACCTTGGCTGACCCGTGTTCGTGTTCCAGTGTTTTGTGGACGGTAGAATTTGTGAGCATGACGTTGGGTATTTAGCTAAAGAGAGATCTTTTTCTCTTTTTTCTTGAAAACCTTTGTGAGTTTCCTTTTTTTTTTTTTTTTAGTTTTAATTTTAATTCCATTTAGTTAACATACAGAGTTACCTCATGCCCCAGTGCAGCTCCCTTCTGGTTGTTTGTTCTCTGTTGTTCTCTGTTGTTAAGGGGCTGTTTCTTTGTCTCTCTCCCTCCCTTTTTTTCCCCTTTTGTTTGTTTGTTTTGTTTCTTAAATTCCACAGATGAGTGAAATCATAGGGTATTTGTCTTTCTCTGATTATTTCACTTAGCATTATACTCTCCAGATCCATGCATGTTGTTGCAAATGGCAATCCACTCTTTTTTTATGGCTGAGTAATACTTTATTGGATATATATATACACTATCTCTTCTTTATCCATTAATCTATTTTTGTAATGTTTGTTTATTTTTGAGGGGGGGGGGGGACAGAGAATCTGAAGTAGGCTCCATGCTGTCCGTGCAAAGCCCAGTGTGGGGCTCAAACCCATGAACTGTGAGATTGATGAGGGAGCATGAGGCAGGCTGAGGGGCAAAGCACAAGCTAGCACACCCCCACCCCACCCCCAGGTGGGACATGTATGATATTCCTTGGACCCTCCCAGCTACCACAAAATGAAAAAGGACAAAAAAAAAAAAAAAAAAAAAGTAAAACTCATAAGAGTCTCCACCAGTTTACCAGAAAAGGCAATCCCATGGTAGCCTAGGAACTCCCTACTGTCTTAATGTTAATACCTTGCTGGAGGGAAAAACAACTTTAGCCTAACAATAGCTAGCCCTCCAGTAAATCTTTAGCATGTGAAAGTCTCTTTGGAAATTCTCTCTGGATCCCCTGAGTCCATAAAACACTGCCCCCCTACCCCCCACTTACAGCGTAGCTCTTCCTGCCCATGGGTCCTGTCCCCATGCTTTAATAAAATCCTGTTTTGGCACCAAAGACATCTTCAAAAGTTCTTTCTTGGCTATAAGCTCTGGACCACCCCCGACCCCCATCACCTCAAAACTTCATCAAGATCATGATCTGAGCTGAAGTCAGGAACTTAGCCAACTGAGCCACCAGGCGCCCCTCCATGCATTTACTGATGGTCACTTGGGCTACTTCCATAATTTGGCTATTGTAAATAATGCTTCAGTAAACATTGGGGGGTGTGTATACCTTTGAATTAGTGTCTTGTGTTCTTTGGGTAAATACACAGTAGTGCGATTGCTGGATCATAGAGTAGTTCTATTTTTAATTTCTGGAGGAACCTCCATACTGTTTTCCAGAGTGTCTGCATCATTTTGCATTCCCACCAACAGTACAGGAGGGTTCCTTTTTTTCCACATCTTCTCCAACACCGGTTGTGTCTTGTGTTGTTGATTTTAGCCATCTGACAGGTGTGAGATGAAATCTCATTGTAGTTTTGATTTGCATTTCCCCAATGAGTTATGGTGAGCATCTTTTAATGTGTCTGTTGGCCATCTGGATGTCTTCTTTGGAAAAATATCTGTTCATATCTTTTGCCCATGTTTAATTGGATTATTATTTTTTAAATGTTAATTTTTGAGAGAGAGAGAGAGAGAGAGAGAGAGAGCGCGCACGTGCGTGTGCTAGTGTGGGAGGGGCAGAGAGAGAGGGAGACAAAGGATCCGAAGCAGGCTCTGCATTGATAGCAGAGATCCTGATGCAGGGCTTAAACTCAGGAACCACTAGACTATTACCTGAGCCAGAGTCGGACGCTTAACCAGCTGAGCCACTCAGGTGCTCCTGGATTATTTGGGTTTTTTTTTTGGGGGGGGGGTGTTGAGTTTATAAATTATTTATATATTTTGGATACTAGCACTTTATCGTGTATGTCATTTGCAAATATTTTCTCCTATTCTGTCGGTTGTCTTTTAGTTTTGTTGATTGTTTCCTTCACTGTGCAGGAGCTTTTTATTTCAATGTAGTCAAAATAGTTCATTTTTGCTTTAGTTTTCCTTGCTTTAGGAGACATATATAAAAAAATGTTGCTATGGCCGGTGTTAGAGAAACTACTGCCTGTGTTCTCTTGTTCTCTTCTAGGATTTTTATGGTTTCAGGTCTCACATTTAGGTCTTTCATCTATTTTGAATTTATTTTTGTGTAAGGTGTAAGAAAGTGGTCCAGTGTCATTCTTTTGCGTGTTGCTGTCCAGTTCTTCCCACACTATTTGTTGAAGAGACTGGCTGAAGAGATTTCTAAGTTAAGTGTTGAAAGTGCAGCTCGGCCCATGCTGACTGGGAAAAGATAAATGCCTTGAAGACAGAATTGTTCAGCAAAAAGAAAGCAAAGCTTAACGATTTGGGAAATTCTTAGCCTGTCCATATTACAAAAAAATGAGAAAGTATGTTTGGAAGAGAACACTTCAGGATGTGGCCAACTGACCATTTGATAAAGAGATTAGTGTGGGTGTGACCCATTGACTCAATCAGCCGTCTCCAGAAGAAGCCAGGAATAGAGATGCTATTATACCAGGAGAACAGGAGCAGCTGGGACTACAGGAAACAGAGAAAACAGGAGCAATGAAGGAAGACTATTGAATTCTTAGATCCTGCACACCCAAGTCATAGAACCGTTTGCCGTGAATGCATGCAATTCTTCGAGACAAGGGAGGAAGGATGGGAAAGGCAATTCAGAGATCCACAGAGCTACTGCCAGCACAGGCCCAGAGTGCATGAACCCCGGGCTGGAGATACATCCAGCACCTCAGTTTCAAATCCTCTGATGAGCCCTGGGGCAGGGCCACCTGGTGGAGCCTGAGGGACAGAACCCTCACCCTGACAGAGAGCACAGCAGGGCTAGGGCCACCAGCAAGAGCCTCGGTGGTGTGGGTGGGGCTGCTGTAGAGAGCTATGGTGGGGGGAGCACCCACTGAGCTCTCTGGATGATGTTTCTATCCTAGTTGGTCTAGAAGGCAGAATATCAAGCCAAAGTGGCTGGTTTTGCTTGGAACCTGTCACCTCTTTCTTTCCTATTTCTCCTTTTTGGAATGGGGACATCTATCTTTTTTTTTTTTTTTAAGTTTATTTATTTATTTTGAGAGAGACAGAGACAGCACAAGTGGGGAGGAGCAGAGAGAGGGGGAGAGAGAGAGAATCCCAAGCAGGCTCTGTACTGTCAGTGCAGAGCCCAATGTGGGGCTCAAACTCACAAACCATGAGATCATGACCTGAGCCAAACCTAAGAGTTGGACACTTAACCAACTGAGCCACCAAGGTGTCCCTATCTTTTTGTTGTTGTTGTTGTTGTTTTTTAGAGAGACAGCTAGAGGGCAAACAAGTGAGGGAGGGGCAGAGAGAGAGAGGGAGAGAGAGAATCTCAAGCAGGCTCCACACTCAGTGAAGAGCCCGACACGGGGCTTGATCTCACAACCCTGGGATCATGACCTGAGCCAAATTCAAGAGTCAGATGCTCAACTCACTGAGCCACCCAGGCACCTTATGCCTGTCTGACCATTATATTTTGGAAGCACATAATGTTTTTGGCTTCACAGGCTCCTACTTGGAGAGGAATTTTGTCTCCAAATGAGTTGAGACACACATGCTAATCAACTTCGGTTGGTTTTCCTTTTTTTTAATCTGTCTTTTGTTAGTTCAGTTTCTAGGGCCATAGCTGGAAAACTCAGGGGGGTAGTAGGAAAAAACATGTTTTTCCTTTACTACATCATCCATGTCCAGTATCCCTGATGGTTAAAAACAATTGTGGTCTGCTAATTCGGCTTCAAATTGTCCAAAACTGGGTAGTGTCCTCAGGTGCGTGAGAGAGACACAATTCTTCCTTCATCCCTGCCTCAAAGAAGTTCCACAAATAATTTTCTTTTTTTTTTTCAACGTTTTTTTTTTTATTTATTTTTTGGGACAGAGAGAGAGCATAAACGGGGGAGGGGCAGAGAGAGAGGGAGACACAGAATCGGAAACAGGCTCCAGGCTCCGAGCCATCAGCCCAGAGCCCGACGCGGGGCTCGAACTCACGGACCGCGAGATCGTGACCTGGCTGAAGTCGGACGCTTAACTGACTGCGCCACCCAGGCGCCCCCACAAATAATTTTCTAAGGAGAATGAGCATTTGTAGTAATACTAAGCACACAAGAAAATAACACACCATGATAAGGAAGCAGCAGAAACAGCCAGCGGCATAGACTCATAATTGTCTAGATACTGGAATTACCAGGTGGCAATGATAAAACCAATTCTCTCTACTATGTTCTAAGAAAAAAGGCAAGGTGAGAATCATTGTCTGGGTATAAGAAAGTCTGAAATCCTGACCTAGCAGCTTCAAGAAAGAGCCAAATAGAACTTCTGGCAATGAAAAAGTAAAATGAATGAAATTAGAAGTTCAATCAGTGAGTTTAATAGCAAATTAGACATGACTGAAGAGTCTGTGAATTAGGTTATAAATCAGATCTTAGAATAGTGCAGTTGCAGTGATACTATCAAACCGAACTAGAGAATGAAGGGTGTGCTAGGGGGTAGAGAGGAGGAAAAGAGAAAGAAAAGGAAGGAAAAGAGAAAAAGGAAAAACAATTCTAATTCCCCCCTCCCATAGAAACACCAGAAGAGTTTGTTTTTGTAGGCTAAGCGACAGTGAAATGTCCAGAATTCACTGAGATATCCAAAATTCAGTGGCTTAGGCATAGAAGTTTTTGTTTTTGTTTTTGCTCATGTAACAACGCTACCTAGATATTCCTGGTCAGGCGATAGCTCTTCTCCAGGGGGTAATCAGGCTTCTCTCTTAGGGCTTGGCATCCTCTAGGATGTCACAATTGTTCGTATCCAGCTGCTGAAAGGGAAATTAGTGTGGTGGGAGCATACCTGTCTTGTTTCTTCAAAGCCTTGGACCAGAAGAGGTGCCCATCCCTTTAGTTATTGGTGAAAACCAGCCAATGTCAGTAAAAGCTACAAGGGAAGCTGGGAAAACATAGTCTGTAGCTGGCAGGCTCTGTCTGTGTATCAAAGAGGGGGAATATGGTTTGGTACTGCTAGCCATCAGTGATTCACCAGGAGATACAAACATGCAGGAAACCTGATCTCAAAAATGCCCGCAGACATAGTAGAAGATAATTTTGAAAGGGACAGGACTGATGTGGTGGTTTTCTGATAAACATTTTTATTATGGTATACGTACATTCAGAAAAGCCTACAGATCCTCGTGTACAGCCTCATGAATTATCACAAAATAAAAATATCCATCTAAATGCCACCTGTATCAAGAAATAGAATATCACCAGCACCTGAAGAGCCTGACTTGCAAGCCCTTCCAATCGCCATCTTGAACCTTCTTCTGAATGATAACCCCTGCCCTGACTTACAACACCTCAGATTAATCTTGTCTGATTTTGAAGCTTACATCAATGTTCTCCTGTCCATCTTCCCTTGTGTAGCATTTGCTTGTGAAATTCACCCCTAGTTACACATGTAGGTTTTTCATTCACTCCTTCATTTTCATTGCAGCATAATATTCCATTGAGTAAACATTCCGTAATTCACTTAGCCATTCTGTCTCCAGTAGACATTCGAGTTGGTTTTGGGCTTTGGATATTACAATTATTGCAATGGGAAGATCTCTTTGCTGTGCTTACCATCATGCCCAGTGCAACCTCGGTTCCATTTTATTGTTATTATGTCTTAGCGTGTCTCTTCCCTATCTCCTTTTCTCTTTTCCTTCCACATAACTGCCTATAATAAAGAAGAGAATTATTATCAAGGTTTTAAGAAAATTTACTGAACAGCTGTGGTTCCTGTTCTTGACTCGAAAGTATAGGTTTGACCCTGTTTTTCTTTCTTTCTTTCTTTCTTTCTTTCTTTCTTTCTTTCTTTCTTTCTTTCTTTCTTTCTTTCTTTCTTTCTTTTAAGATTTTATATGTGAGTGATACCATGTAGTATTTGTCTTTCTCTGTCTGGCTTACCTCAGTGTAATGCCCTCCAAGTCCATTGGTGTCATTGCAAATGGCAGGATCTCCCTCTTTCTCATGGCTGAATAATACAACATTGTATGGACACATTACATCTTCTTTATCTAATGTATAACATGGTGACTGTAGTTGATAACACTACGTATAACTGAAATTTGCTAAGAGAGTAGAACTTAAATGGGCTTACCAAAAATAAATACATACATACATATATACATGCATGCATACATACATACATACATACCAAAAAACAAAACAAAACCCAGGTAAATATGTGAGGTGATATATGTGCTCATTAACTCGATGGGGGAGGAATCCCTCCACATTACAGGCATATATCAAACCATCAGGATATACACTTTTTTTTTTCATTTTTAAAGAGTTTTGTATGCACTTCTGAAGGTTTTTTTTTTTTTTTTAATGTTTATTTATTCTTGAGAGGGAGAGAGAGACAGAGCATGATCAGGGGAGGGGCAGAGGGCGAGGGAGACACAGAATCCAAAACAGGCTTCAGACTCTGAGTTGTCAGCACAAAGCCCAACCCAGGACTCAAACCCACAAACCATACGATCATGACCTGAGCCAAAGTCGGACACTTAACTGACTGAGCCACCCAGGCACCCCAGGACGTACACTTTAAATATCTTATAATTTTATTTGTCAGTGATACCTCCATAAAGCTAAAAATATAAAATTATGTGCATAAGTTATTTTTTAAATCTAATAAAAGTTAAAAAAATTCACGATGGAGATCAAGCTTCTACACATTTCCTAGCTATGCAAATATTTTTGTACTTCTCTTCAGTACGTGCTTCCTTTTATAGTCTGACCTCTTATTGAGGGTAGAAATGGGTCTCATAAGTTTGGGTATCTTTTTCTGCTACTAGTATAATAAAAATTTTTGAACAAAAGCACGTAAGAATAAACACGGTGTTTTAGCCATAAGAGAGAAGCACGTCTGTTGGAGTAAAGAGACTCCACTGAGCACACTGAGAAAATGTGCTCGGTCATGGTAATATCTGTATTTGCTTCCTGCCTTATCCTGCTGTGTGGATGCTGGATATGCTTCTTTAGCTATTCTGCCTCTATGTGAAGTGCTTGGGTGTTTTTGTGGGTGTGAGTGCGAATGTGTGTCTGTGCATGTGTATCTATGTGTGTGTGCTCAAGTGTGCGTGTATGAGGGCACGCAAACCCACGTTTACATTTAGTCTCTTTCTTTCTCATTGATACACACAGATATTTATATACTTGGAGGTGATGAAAGGTCTGATTTTTCCGGATGTCGGAAACGGAGTTGCTGTGACACGGAGTCATGAACGGCGGTGTTGAGTTCATGGTGGATTCTATCCCCAGTGCGCCCAGAGAGTTCAATTAGACAATCATTGTGCATAAGTCAGCGCTCCCATGGAGCAACACTGACTCAAGCGGGGAAGCCTTGAAGCGATCCATCATCAGTCATGACGTTGCTTCCTAGCTTTCGAATACTGTGTAGACTTCAAACCAGAAGGATTCAGAACTGTTGTCAATATATTCTTTTTATGGAAAGCCAACTTTCCCCCCTGTAATTTTCCCAGTCAAATTTAAGAACAAAAACCACGAAGCATACCAGTAGAACTCCATTGTGGGGGGCGGCGGAAATCAATTTAAAAAAGTGTAATGTGGCCAGTTTGTGGTCTTTTATTACCCAAAGATTTATCACATTCACTGTATAATTACATCTCCACATCTGTGGGACACAAATGTTTTATGTTTCCAACATTTATGGTTTGACATCGGAAACATCTGTGCAGGCCCAGTATGCAACATCTGGAAGACATTTCTGAGCTTTTATGACATGCGGAGTGATCTTTGTTTTGGAATAAGTGTGTGGTTTCCTCCAGTAGCTCTTCCTGCTGGTAATGTCCTTCTAATTGGCATTTCACTGGGGGATTGAAAGAAGCCTGGCTTCCTGACCTCTGCTGGGTGTAAGGAGATGCTTCAGAGGAATCTTCACATAGTCAAGACTCAGGGGTAGGGGAGAAGATGCCAAGTCATGGGTTTAACTCCCTTAAAACACGATTCAGTGATCCAGGGGAGCAGGTTGAGAGGAGGGAAGGGAACTTGCATTATTGGGCTGGAACTTTCTTACGTGCTTTCTTCAAATGATGAAGCATTTATGGCAAAGGAAACATCATTGTCCTCATTTACCAATGAGGAAACTGAGTCTCAGAGAAGTTAATTTGCTCAAGATCACCCAGCAATAAGTGAAAGTGGTAGATCTGAGGTTTAAATTAATGTCTGTCTAGCATCTTGTTAGAAGATGGTGTTCTTGTTCTTAAAGAATGGGCAAGAGAGCTTAACATACAACGAAGGTTTTTGGAGCGCCTACTATGTGCTAGGAAGTATTCTATGTGCTAAAGATAGATCAGTGGACAAAACAGACAAAATTTGCTGTCTTCATTGATCTTATATTCTGTTGCAATAGAGTGACAAGAAACAACAAATGCTTAAGGTACACGGTAGGTAGGAAATTGAAGAGTGAAATGGGAACAAAATTAGTGCTAAGCATGGGGTTCGGGAATGTAGTGGAAGGATTTATTTTAGTTTGGGCTCTCCCCCAGCAAAGCCTGAAACCAGAACTTGGAAGTGGATAGTTTATTTGGGAGGTGATCCCAGCAAACACAATTAGGGAGTGGAGAAAGTGACCCAGTGTAGGAAGACAGGCCAATAAACGCACCTTAAAGAAATCATTACCCCAAATGGGGCTCAGCTGCCCCTGGGAGTCCTCTGAGGAACCATGTAGAACACACCCAGAATTGTCCTCTGGCCAACTGGGGGACTTGCGGCTCTTATCCTTCCTTGGTTGAGGGGTGCTTTGGGAACGTTTTAACTCCTCTAAATTTTCAGGTTGTGTCTGAATAGAAAGAAAGATCTTCTGTGGCTCCAAAGTAGCAACAGAGAGAGGTACAGGTGCACATTACTTGGCATGGGGTGCCGGATGGGGTGCCGGAAATGTTTCCGAAGTATGCTGAATCCAAGTGGGCTGCGGCCATTGGTGTGGACACACGAAGTGTCCACTGCAGGGCTGCCATTTGAAGTGAGGAGGTCCTTGTAGTCCTCACTAGATAAGCGACATTCAAATGAAGACTCGAAAGAGGTCGAGGGTAGGGCTAGTGGCTGTCTGGAAAGAAAAGAAGAGCTAGTTCTGAGGCCCTGCTAGGAGAGGCTGTCTGGCGTGGTCAGAGAACATTGAGGAAGCCTACTTGGGTGGCTGGGCTGGAGTGGGCACGGGAAAGGGCATGGACTGTAGCCAGAGATGAAGTTGAGGGAAGCAGGGACTGGATCACATGGGCCTTGTGGATTACCATAAGCAGTTCCGGCTTTGCCACGAGACAGAGTGGAAGTCATCAGAGGGTTTGAGCAGAGGAGTAGTTTAACAGTTTACATGTAGACACATCATTCTGGCTGCGTAGTTTAGAATCAACTGTAAGATGGATGATGAGGCTGGCTGGGACCAAGGTGGAAACAGTGGATGTGATGAGAAGCAGACAGATGGGGATATACTTTGAAGGTAGAGCCCACAGGACCTTCTGGCAGAATGGATGTGAATATGAGAGCAGGAGACATGTGCAGCATGCGTCAGCAACTAGAATGAGAGAGTTGCTGTCAGGTGAGGTGGGGAAGTCAGTAGAAGGCAGAGATTTGATGAGGAAGATCAGGTGTCCAGTTTGGGACATTTATAGTTTGAAGTGAATATTGCACATAAGATAAGAGATGCCAAGTAGGATGTTGGACCTATGCCTGGAGTTTAGGGGTGAGACCTGGCTTGGAGACATAATTGTGGGAATCTTGAGTATACTGCTTTGCATCAGAGCCATGAGACCAAATGAGGTCACCAGTGGAGGGATGGAGAGGGAGAAGAGAGGTGCTCCAAGGGCTGAGCTCTGGCCTTCCAGCGTTTATAAGTCAGGGGAGAAGAGGAGGCCAACAGGGGGCTGGAGAAAATGTAGCCAGAGAAAAAGGAGGAAAGCCAAGACAAAGTTGTGTATATGAAGTCAGATGAGATCAAGTTTAGGAGGGAATTGGAGGAGTGTAATTGGAGACAAGGAGTAGAAACAACTGCTTTGAGTCATTTTGCTGCAAAGAAGAATTGACAAATGGAATAACAGAACATGGAGTCAAGAGAGAGCCTTTTCTTTCATTGTGAGAAATCATAGCAATTTGTCTGCTGATGGGAATGATCCACTAGGGAATAGAAAGGGAGGAGTTGGAGGAGAATTGCTGCATGGATAGCCTACCTACTGTAGCTAAGAAGCACTGGGTCTGAATCCCCAGTGACAGTCAGCCTTGGATGAGAACAAGCACAGTTCATCATTTTAACAAAAATGATTCTAGAAGATGTGGAGATGTTTGGGTGGGAATTTCTGAAAGCTTTTTCTCATTGTTTCACTTTTCTTAGTGTAGAAGGACCCAAGGTCATGGCGTTGGATGTTGAGAAGACTGAGACATAGAAAATACTTATCTGTGAGGATGAGGAAGACCATGAACTGGTGGAATATTGTATGACTGTCAGGAAACAGAAGGAAGGGTCCATTTGGGGTTCATGCTCATAATTTTTGTTTTAGCGAGGTAAGAGCACAAATCCACCATTAAGGAATGACAGTGAAGAGTGGGTTTGATGTTGCTCGTAGGTTAGGATTCCCTACTATGTGCTCCAAGGGAATATTTATATCCAGACTTTATAAGAGAACAGGGAAAAGGGTATTCTCTTACATGAATTCATGACAATGAGAATTGATAGAACCTTCTGGGTGAGCCATTAGATAACAAAAATTAAAAAAAAATTTTTTTAATGTTTATTTTTGAGAAATAGAGACAGAGCGTGAGCAGGGAAGGGGCAGAGACAGAGGGAGACACAGAATCCAAAGCAGGCTCTAGGCTCTGAGCTGTCAGCACACAGACAACATGGGGCTCGAACTCATGAACTGTGAGATCATGACTGAAGCCAAAGTTGGACGCTTAACTGACTGAGCCACCCAGGCACCCCAACAGCAAGATTTTTAAATATCATCATCCCTCCAGCCCATAATGTTGTGGTGGACAGCTCAGATCCCCATCCCCAGAACCCAGTACCTCTGCAGGACTCAGACAGAGTCCTCAATGGTCTCCAGCTGTGGCTGTTGGACACTGTGCTGGCTCTCAGCTGAGTCATTCTTTGGAAACTGCTCTCTGCCAAAAAGAGCCACCCCAGTTGAGAGCAGCCTGCATCCACTGACTGGTTAATGTGGGCCCACCATCCTTGCCTCAAGATGAGGTAATTCTGAAGGGCCATTGTAGGTCCAGAGCTCTCTATGAGATATGATGAGGCTTTTTTCATGAGTGCGTCAGAGCTGAACAACTCCCTGTCTCCAGCTCTGTTTCCTTCTTTCCTGAACACCTAACAGGTGTTGATTTTGAGGGTATCCAAACCATCTGACTACACTCAAATGGTACTCAGCCTGTTTCCCAGGGAGCCCTACCAAAGAATGCTCTGATGCAGAAATTCCACAGTTAGGATTTATCAAGAGGAAATAAATAAGGGTGCAAAGATTTTGATGATATACTGTTTATAATAATGTAAAATTGAAATGACATCAACAGAACAGATTGCTTAAATTATGCATGGTATACTCCTGTGGTAGAGGCATCGGTGTGCTCTTGATACACATTTAAGGACATGGAAGGGTTTTTGCAATATTTTGCTGATACACTGACCATAATTTGTTATTGTAAGGTAAAGCGGACAATTATTTTATGAAGGAAAACGTATTAAGACACCTTTCACCTCCCAGAACGAGTACGTGAAGCTTTGCCACATGCACAATTAGAATGAGCCTAGATTCTAGCCCTCATCAGCAACATTTCTGAGCTTCATGCATCTACATTTTCAAAATTCTGGGGACACAGTCTTTTAAGGATGTGTATTTTGTTTCATCCATCTGTCTCAGAACTGGTTTAGGTGCTAAAATGTGTAAAGTGTGCAGGACACTTCAGTAATATATGGGGACAGTCCACAGAATACTTGAAATCAGGACATTTAAATTTTTTTAATGTTTATTTATTATTGAAAGACAGAGACAGAGCATGAGCATGGGAGGGACAGGGAGAGGAGGAGACACAGAATCTGAAGCAGGCTCCGGGCTCTGAGCTGTCGACACAGAGTCCAATGCGGGGCTTGAACCCACAAACCTTGCGATCATGACCTGAGCCGAAGTCAGACACTTAAGCAACTGAGCCACCCAGGCACCCCTAAATCAAGGCATTTTTAAAAAGTTGCCTATACAATCACCATAAATATAGGTATTTCCATTTGTATATCAGCTGAAGAGACTATTTGAAAAATGCCATTATACTGCAACTTTTGACCAAATAGAGTGGTTCTCTATTCATATTCCATTCACATTCCACCTTCATGATTTCTTACATCTGTGCCGTCTATAAGATTACTTAATCTTTTTCCTTAAGTAGACTCTGTAGAAACATAAGAACTTTCTTAGCTTGATTCTAAGTAGTGATATTAAAGATCAAATTAGCTTAATGTACTAGTAATAATTTTTACGTACATATTAAAGTAAGTATATAACTATTGAAATAAAGAACATCTGCCTGTGTACCTCTGGAAAAAAAAATCATCTCCTGCATTTGCACCATGCTTCCTGAACCCACTGCACTAGGTTGTCAGGATCTAAAAGATCGGACATTTCTGGGACATCCGGCCATCCTGCGGAGTGGAAGGAGAAGGAAGGCCCTCTGAAGCGTTTGGTCTGGCCTCTTCTCAGTACTGACTCCTGCCAAAAACTTACTTGTGTGTCAGTCATGTGGAGCACTCACATATTCTGTGTCAACCAGGCCTTTCTGAGCTAGTGGGAGGAGGTGATCACCACATAGAAAAGTCTACATTTTTATGGAGTGTTCTCTCTCAGGCTGTTGGGTGCCATCAGTGATACACCCTGGCCAAAGATGTTTTGGCCAAGGATGATTTACCAGTGTCTGGCACCAAGTTGGTGGTCCCAAATGTTTCTTGAATTTAATTGACTTAAACCTTTTAAAAATGTTCCTTTAGTATCCTGGAAATTTCAGAAAGTGAACGATTCTCATCTGAAAATGAAATGAATTTGGAAGCCAGAATGGGACAGGGAACAGAGAGGGAGAGAGAAAACATCTGTGTAAGTGACCAGGACCATTGGCTAGGGCTTTACCATGTGGTGCAGGCAGGGGCTGCTGAGAGGATATTTGCTGGGGGACCGTTGCTTCAGCCCAAAGAAAAGGTTGTGGTAGTTCCATAGATACCCAAAGTACACCAAGCAATCAAACTCTTGATGTTAGATGCAGGGCCCAGTATCAGGGACACTTCTCATGGATTCTCATCCCCTGGTCCAAACTCTGTCACTTGGCATCTGTTCAAAAATGTCCTCTGTGAAAAGACTTAATTTCATTGTCTAAACCAGTTCTGGGTAGCCTTCTTTGTTATTGGAACTTGAAAAATACAAACAAAAGAAGCTAACTTACTATCATTTCTACAGACCTCATCCTAATCCAATACACCAACGTCAACACTCACAATCTAGGAATGTAATAATCATGATGGTGCAAATTTGTGTGTCACATACAAATACTTTTATACCTGTTTGGCCATATTATTCTTCTTTAATGCTTGGGGGAAAGGCAGGGCAGATGTTATTATCTCCAGACCATGAAGAAATTAACATTGTGGGAATACCACTATAGTCCAAAAATTGTGCTGTTTTCCAAGATTTTAAATCACTTACTAGTATATCTAAGGTAGGCATCATTATTTTCATTTACAAGAAAAAAGTGAAGCTCAGAAAAGTTAAATGATCTGTCCCCAGTGATGTGGTTAGTGTGGTATAGATTTACAATCTGGGGGTAGAGTCTGCATACAGATCATATGGATGCGAGTAGAATCCTCTGTCTGATGCATTTAAGAATACTCAAACAGCCATCCATACTTCTGAATTGGAAGAAATGCTTTGGGGGCTCTTACCTAGACTCCGTTAATCTAGTGTAATTAATTATCAAGTTGGAGGAGATTGAAACCTGTCATTCCCAGAAATTTAGCCAAGAGAGGAATATTGATCCGTTCATTTCAAAGTGTAGACATGCTTATCTGTTTTAGGGATTTGAGATCCTCATGTGGAAACTGTCTTATGTTTTCTTGTAAGGATTTTCTGGTTTCACGTTTCACATCTAGGTCTTTAATCCATCTTGACCTTATTTTTGTGTGTGATGTAAAAAGGTGGTCCAGTTTTCCCAGCACCATTTGTTGAAAAGACTGTCTTTTTCCCATATGTATATTCTTCCTTCGTCGAATATTAATTGACTATGTAATCCCGGGTTTATTTCTGGGCTTTATATTGTGTTCTGTTGATCCGTGTGTCTGTGTGCCAATACTATACTGTTTTGATTACTACAGCTTTGTAATATATCTTGAAATGCAGGATTGTGATACCACCATCTGTGTTCTTTTTTCTCAAGACTGCTTTGGCCATTCAAGGTCTTTTGTGGTTGTGTACAAATTTTAGGATTATTTGTTGTAGTTCTGTGAAAAATGTTGTTGGTATTCTGATAGAAATTGCATTAAATGTGTAGATTGCTTTGAGCAGAATGGACGTTGTAACAATATTTGTTCTTCCAATCCATGAGTGTGGAATATTTTTCTATTTGTCATCTTTAGTTTCCTTCACCAATAATTTATAGTCTTCAGAGTAAAAATCTTTTACCTCCTTGGTTAAGTTTATTTCTAGGTATTTTGTTATTCTTGAGCAATTGTAAAAAGTATTGTTTTCTCTTTTTTTTTTTTTTTCAGAGAGAGAGTGCACATGCGTGAGCTGGGGTGGGGATGGGGGGAGAAAAAGAGAATATGAATATTAGTCAGGGTCCCCACTCAGCATGGAGCCTGACACGGGGCTCAATCCCACAACCCTGGGATCGTGACCTGAGCCAAAATCTAGAGTCAGATGCTCAACTGACTGAGCCACCCAGGCACCCCAAGGATTGTTTTCTTAATTTCTCTTTCTGCTACTTCATTATTAGTGTATATAAATGCAACAGATATATATGTGTATATATATATATATATATATATATATATATATATATATATATACACACACACACATACACACATATATATATGTATATATATATATCAATTTCTTATCTCATGACTTGACTGAATTTAATAGTTCTAGTAGTTTTTTGGTGGAATCTTTAGGGTTTTCTATACACAGTATCATGCCATGTACAAATAGTCAAAATTTTACTTCTTCTTTACCAACTTGGATGTCTTTTTTCTTTCTCTTGTCTGATTGCTGTGGCTACAGCTTCCAATATTATTTTGAATAAAAGTGTTGAGAGTGAACATCCTTGTCTTTTTGAACATCCTGATCTTAGAGGAAAAGCCTTCGGTTTTTCACCATTGTGTATGATGCTAGCTACTGGTTTTTAATGTGTGGTCTTTATTATGTCGAGGTATGTTCCCTTTAAACCTACTTTCCTGAGAGTTTTTTTTTTATCATGAATTGATGTTGTACTTTATCAAATGCTTTTTCTTCATTTATTGATATTATCATATGTTTTTTTTATTATTTCTCTTTTTAATTTGATGTATCACATTGGTTGATTTGTGGATATCAAACCACTTTTGTATCCCTGGAATAAATCCCACGTGATCATGGTGAATGACTTTTTAAATGTGTTGTTGGATTTGATTTGCTAGTATTTTGTTGAGTATTTTTGCATCTGTGTTCATCGGAGATATTGGCCTGTAGTTTTCCTTTTCTGTAGTGTCTTTATCTGGTTTTTCCTTTTCTGTAGTGTCTTTATCTTTGTCTACAAGCCCAGAATTTGGAAGCTTTCCTTCCTCTTCTGGTTTTTGGAATAGTTGGAGAAGAAAGGGTATTAACTCTTCTTTAAATGTTTGGTGGAATTCATCTGTGAAGCCGTGTGGTCCTGGACTTTTGTTTGTTGGGAATTTTATTATTATTATTACCGATTCCATTTTATTGCTGATAATCAATCTGTTCACATTCTCTATTTCTTCCTGACTCAGTTTTTGAAGGCTATGTTTAGGTCTTTTAATTGTGTGTCCAGGATCATCATTAACCCATACGACTTTAATTGGAGTGCCGAGATAGGACTTGAGACTGGAATTGAGTAGTTGATAACAATGTAGGGTGAGGAGGAGTGAAATGCTAGGGCAGAAATGAACCTCTGGGGTAATTCTAGCTGTTTCATCTTCTGTGCTAGCCCAATTTCCCTGTCACTCTTATGCATCTCAAATCCTTGCTTGTATGGTTGTTAGGTTTTTTTTTTCTTTTTAAACGTTTATTTATTATTAAGAGATGGGCATGAGCATGGGAGGGGCAGAGAGAGGAGCAGACACAGAATCCGAAGCAGGCTCCAGGCTCCGAGCTGTCAACACAGAGCCTGACGTGGGGCTCGAACCCACAAACCACGAGATCATGACCTGAGCCGAAGTCGGACGCTTAACCGGCTGAGCCACCCAGGCACTCCCGTACGGTTGTTAGTTTTAAAAATTATCTCCCTCTCATTGTTACATTTATCCACATCATCTCCTTCAAGGGTCCAGCCCAGAACTCACTTTTTTCCTCCCTACTCTTTTATCACATTGAATCTCTGGAATTTCAGCCATTTTTCTCCATGTATTATCAATGTCTTCACGTCATATCAATGTACTCACACAGAGATTGATTCTGGATCCTCCACAGGTTTACCTGACTTGAGCCAAAGTGTCACTACGGGAGACATTGAGATGGGAAAGAGGGACAGTACGGTTCCTTTAAGTCTTGGAACCAAAGGGGATCAAAGAAGCAGGGGGGTACGGAGCAGGGGTTCAAAGGCAGGTGTCTTGGATGCATGTTATTCTGGGACTTCTATGAATCCATCTTTTCAGAAAGTATCATGTCTTATGAGTTCAGAATGGATAATTCTCTCGTGCCAATAAAGACAGTTGATAGACCGTGCAGTTCCTACCCAACGCACCAGAAGAACAAAGAGAAGTTTAAGTCCCAAGAATTGAAGTTCTATGAAAGGTGCCTCTAATCATATGCAGCCTGTGAAAAAAGTATCTTCTTCCTCAGTTATATATATATATATTATCACTTATGCTAGTTTTCCTAATACAATAATTTAATACAAGGTGACACTGGGATTGCATTTTAAGGAAACTGAATCATGTGTGTATTTCTTCATTCATACAGAAAAAAATGGTCTGAGCAACTGTGCTAAATGTCTTAGGTTTGGTTCTCTGGAAGACCCGAGTCAAGGATTCTGTGCAAGTGTTTTATTAAGAAAATGCTCCCAGGATAAACTGAAAAGGAGATGGCGGGGCGGGGGGGGGCTCTGGAATTCCCTGAGCCTAGAAGTTTCCTTTGTGTTGTGAAGAGGCAGGGGGAAAAACCTGACACAGTCCAGAGACTTCTGTTAAAGCTCTAGTTCTGGCCGTAACTGGTGGCCTTAGATTAGTTTTTTTCCAACGCTCTCCTGAGAGCTTTTGAAGTAATTAAATAGTGTGACTTGTAAATTTAACAAATGTCCAGTGAGAGCCTTCTCCAGGGAGATAAAGTTGCAGAACTGGAGGATCTTGCCTTTGGGAGATTCTCAGCTCTGAGAGCGAGCTGGGTTCCTGGGTCAGCATAGCAGCCACACCCACTCAGTAGGGGGGTCTCCCAACACTGGATGGAGTAAAGTGAAAATGTAGCTGCTGGTTAGTTTAGGTCTCCACAAGTGATTTGTTTTGTTTTGTTTTTTTACATAATGGGAATGTATGCCTTTAGGGCTAACGAAGACAGCGCTCCTTAACTGTAACCGAAATAAAGAAGTCACCCCTCTCTGATCCAGCCCCTGCCTCTGCTTAAAATAGGGGTCTAGCTGAGGATTCGGGTTTGAAAGCAGGGCATCTTTTTCTTTTTCTTTTTTCCCCCCCCTCAGCTTTAATCAGAGGAAATTGACAAGTAAGAATTGTGTTTATTTAAGGTGTACAACATGATGTTTTTATACGCAAGTACACTGTGAGCTGGTCCCCCACGATAAAGCTAATTAACATAACCATCACCCCACACGGTTACCATTTGCTTTCTTTCTTTTTTTTTCTGGTGAGAGCAGTTCAGGTCTGCCTTCTTAGCACATTTCAAGCGTGTAATACAGTATTGTTAACTGTAGTTATCAGGCCGTATTCTGGATCTCCAGAATATGTTCATCTTGCATAAATACAGCTTTGTCTTTTGGTCAGCATCTCCCCATTTCCCCCTCCATCCCATCCCTGGTAACCACCATTCTACTCCCTGTGAAGGCACGGCATCTTATTTTGACTGGAACCAAATTATTGACCTGTCCAAAGAACCTGAATGTTTCGACCTGCCCTATGTGAGAAACTCTCCACTGGGGATAGCAAAAATGGGCTCAAATGCATAACAGTGAGATGTTCTAGGACATTTGAAAGTTGAATTATGATGGAAGAACATTTACACATTATCCATCACTCATTTGTTTATTCAACAAATATTTACTGAGCCCCCTGCTAGATACCAGGCATTGTTCTCAGCCATAGGGATTTAGCAATGAGTAGAACAAACATAGTCTCTCTCCTCGTGGAACTTCAATTCTAGCAGAAGAGACACAGACATAAAAACAATAAAGAAGTAACTGTAGGGTTACCTGGGTGGCTTAGTCGGTTAAGCATCCGACTTGGGCTCAGGTCATGATCTCACAGTTTGTGAGTTTGAGTCTCCCACTGGGCTCTATGCTGACAGCTCAGAGCCTGGAGCCTGCTTTGGATTCTGTGTCTCCCTCTCTCTGCCCCTCCCCTGCTCACACTCTCTCTCTCCACCTCTCAAAAATAAATAAATATTTAAAAAAATTAAAGAAGTAAATGTAATAGTGTTTTCGGTGGTAATAGCATAATGGAGAAAAATAAACCAGGGTAGGAAGTGGGGTTGCTGTGTTATATGGGGTGGTGAAGAAAGATCTGAGTTAAGATGTCATTTGAGAAGCGCTCTGAAGGATAGTGTGTGTGTGTGTGTGTGTGTGTGTGTGTGTGTGTGTGTGTGTATTGTGTTAAGAGGATTCAAAGAATAGGCCAGTGTGGCTGCAGGCAAACCATTGAGGAAGAGAGTAGGAGGTCATAATATTGAAAGGCACCAATTATGTAGGACAATTGTTCTCAAACTTTTCTGCACATTAAAACTGCCTGCAGAGCTTTTAAAAATCCCCATGATCTCCAGACTCTCTGAAGTTGCGACCCAGTGATCAGTGGTTGTTAAAGCCCTCTAGGTGATTCTAATGTGCAGCCAGGGCTAATAACCAGCCATGAGGAGCCATTGTTAGGAGAAGTCATGGTTAATTGTGTCTGTCAACTTGGCTGGGCCACAGGGCCCACATGTGTTATCAGCCATTACTCTTGATGTTTTCTTGAGGGTGTTTTTGGATGAGGTTTACGTTTTAATTGTTGGACATTGAGTGAAGCAGATTGTACTTCATAATGTGGGTGGGCCTCATCCAATCAGTCGAAGGCTTGAATAGAACAAAAGACTATTTTGCCAGCAGATGGCTTTTGGACTTGCAACACTGGCTCTCCCTGAGTCTCTAACCTGCTGGCCCACCCTGCAGATTTTGGGTTTGTCAGCCTCTACAATCATATGAGCCAATTGCTTAAAGTAAGTCTCTATGAATGCACATATCCTGTTGGTTCTATTTCTCTGAAGAGCCCTAAGGAGGGTTATAAGCAGAGAAGGGATAGGATCTGATTGACTTTTTAAATAAATCTCTGATTGCTGAGCTGAGGTCAGACCATGGGGGACCCAAGGGCAGAGAAGCAGGGAGACGACTTAGGAAGACGCTGTAATAATCTGAGCGATAGTTAATGGTGACCCCAGTAGTAACAGGAAGGTGATGTGAAATTGTAAGATTCTGCGTTGTCTCTGAAGGTGAAGCAAGCAGTATTTGCTGTTGGATACATGGCAGTTGTGCTAGTTTATTTTGGTGACCTAGGGCCTCCACCAATCATGGCTTAGGTTAGTCACTTACTTTATTTGATGCAGACCATCGGAGGCCAAGCAGAAAAGGGCCGCTAAGTATTAACAGACACATGCAGTAAAGTGAAAGCCTGATCCTTAGAGAATTCTGGCCTCGACCAAACAATTCAAACATTTTCAAACATGTTGGAATAAGCAAGAAACAAAACACACTTTGACAGATAATTTATTTCCAAACTATATGTATCTTAAGCGTAACTGACTCCAGCTGTTTTTCCTCCTTTGCTCTTTTCCTCTCCCATCATTTTGACAAGGCAACGACAGCTTTAGAACACGTCCAGCATAGTGTTCGCACAGTGGGACAAAACATTTTGTTATTCACAGGGACTCTGACCTCAGGAGGGCTGAGCTTCATTCTATAAATCATCATCCAGACAGACATTCAAGTGCTGCTATATTTGGCAGGGACCCTCTACCCAACCCAAGTCTGGTGTGCCCCAGGAAAAGCTGAGTCAAGGTTCCAGAGCAGCTCATTCTGTCCTTGTCCTCTGTGTCTTCCCCACTGCAGCTCTACCCAGCACTCTCAGGTCCAGGAACCTGCCTGCTCTCTTTTGCCCCCGGGTCTTCATACAGGTGTTTCCTTTACCTGGTGGCCATTTCTCCCACCTGCTTTGCTTAGGTCAAGGCTTCAGTCTTTTCCAGAGAGCCTCTGACCAGGTGGGGCAGATTGTGTCTCCTTCAACTTCTGTTTAATGGGGTCTTCCACACCGAAGCCTTCCTTGAGCCTATCCAAACGGGCCACCTCCCCCCGTTAGTGGACTCTACAGGAACCTTGGGATCCAGCACATCTATATGCATCCTAATAATAGCTGTTTCTATTCTCTTAAGCTCCAAAAGTCCATGAGTATAGACCATGAGTATAGACCTTCCTGGTTCACTTCTGTGTGCCCAGCCACCCACCTAGTACCTTATACCCTTGACCATTCCATTAATAATTTCAGGAAAACTGTGCTAGGCCCTGAGTATACATTGGTGCTCATCAGGATTTGTTGGGTTGGGAACAAGATGGCGGAGTAGGAACACCCTGTGTTCACCTTCTCCCACGGACACACCAAAACCACAACTATATATGGAACATCTCTCTCCGAAAATGACCTGAAGGCCAGCAGAACAGCTCTTCCGCCAGGGGCACCAGTCCAGTGCCAGTCCAGGCTAAGACTGCCCACCAGGTGTGGCGGGATAGGAGTTTTTTTGGAGAGGTGCCTGCTGGGGCAGGTGCGTTGAGCAGAGCGGGTCCACAGGGAAACACCAGGGCAGGGTGAGCAGCGCTAGTAAAGTAGATGGAGCGTGTCAGAAGTGACACCCACCAGTGTCAGGCCAGGTAGGTACATATAGAGTAAGAAAAATGGTGCCCACCAGTGTGTCCATTACTGGAGAAAGTTGCTACAGATCCCTGCCTCTGTGGGCACACGACCTAAAATTAGTCAGTAAATCTTCACATCGGCCCACTTCTGCATCCGCTGCTTCTATGTTGGGTCTCAGATCAAGTGAGTTTGTGCTATCAATGCTTTAAAAAAAAGTCTCAGTTCTTACAGTCTGCCAGCTCTCCTGTACTGCTTTTAGAATGTGTTCAAACTTAAGTGACCATTAACTTAAAGTAGACTGCCATACACATACGGTGTTGTATATGAACCTCATGGTCACCACAAATCAAAAACCTATAATAGATACACAAAAAATACAAAGAAATGACTCCAAACATAACCCTAAAGAAACTCATCAAATCCCAAGCAAAGAGAGCAAAGGTTTCTAGTTCTTTTATGTCTTACACTCTTTAGGAGTTCTAGAAAAAGAACAAAGCTGCAAAGTTAGTATAAGGAAGGAAACAATAAAGATCAGAGTGGAAATTAAATAGAAACTAAAACAAAACAAAACTAGAAAAGATCAGTGAAGCTAAGAGCCGTTTTTTTGAAAAGATAAAATAACCTTTAGCAAGATACATAAGAAAAAAAAGGAGGGCCCAAATAAAGTCAGAACTGAAAGATGAGAAGTTACAGCTGACAACAAAGAAATACGAAGGTAAGAGACTGCTACAAACAATTATATGCTAATAATGGACAACCTAGAAGAAATGGATAAGTTTCTAGAAACCTGCAGTCTTCCAAGACTGAATCAAGAAGAAATAAAAAATCTGAACAGACTGATTACTAGTAATGAAATTGAATCAGTACTTCAAAAACTACCAAGATGGGTAGCTCAGTTGGTTGAGTATCTGACTTCAGCTCAGGTAATGATTTCATGGTTCATGAGTTCAAGCCCTGTATCGGGCTCACTGCTGTTAGTGTGGAACCTGCTTTGAACCCTCTGCCCCCTTCTCCCTGCCCCTTCCCCCCTCATGCTCACTCTGTCTCTCTCTCTCTCTCTCAAAAATAAACGAAAAATTAACAAAAAATAAATGCTAAAAAAATAAATAAAAACTACCAGGAGACAAAAGTCCAGGACTAGACTTTTTTTTTTTTTTAGTTTATTTTGAGAGAGAGAGAGAGAAAGCACATGCAAGCAGGGGAGGGGTAGAGAGGGAGGGAGAGGGAGAGAATCCCAAGCAGGCCACACCCTGTCAGTGTGCAGACCCCAACATGGGGCTTAAACTCACAAACCATGAGATCATGACCTGAGCTGAAATCATGAGTTGGACTCTTAACCAACTGAGCCACCCAGGCACCCCTAAGACTATACTTTCTAAGCGAATTCTACCAAACATTTAAAGAAGAGTTCATACTTATCCTTCTCAAACTATTCCAAAAGATTGAAGAGGAAGGAATGCTTCCAAATTCATTCTACAGGCTGAGCATTACCCTGATACCAAAACCAGACAAAGACATTACAAAAAAAGAAAATTTCAAGCCAATATCCCTGAGGAACACAGATGCAAAAATCCTCAATGGAATATTAGCAAACCAAATTCAACAATACATTAAAAGGATCAAACACCACAATCAAATGGGATTTATTGTAGGGATGAAAAGATGGTCAATATCTACAAATCAGTCAATGCAATGTATACCATATTAACAAAATGAAGGATAAAAACTGTATGATCATCTTAATAGATACCAAAAAAGCATTCGAAAAATTCAACACCCATTTACAATAAAAACTCTCAATTAAGTGGGTATAGAGTAAACATGCAAAATAATAAAAGCCATAAATGACAAACCCACAGGTAACATCATACTCAGTGGTGAAAGACTGAAAGCTTTTCCTCTAAGATCAGGAAAAGACAAAGATGCCCACTTTTGCCACTTTTGTTCAACATTGTACTGGAAGTCCTAGCCACAGCAATCAGATAAGAAAAAGAAATAGAAGGCACCCAAATTGGTAAGAAAGAAGTCACACTGTCACTATTTGCATATGGCATGATGCTGTATGTAGAAAACCCTAAGGACTCTACCAAAAAACATTAGAACTAAATAAATGAATTCAGTAAAGTTGTGAGATGCAAAATTACTAAACAGAAATCTGTAGCGTTTCTATATGCTAATAATTCACTATCAGAAAGAGAAACTAAGAAAACATTTCCATTTATAATTGAATCAGAAGGAATCACATACCTAGGTATAAACATGCCAAGGATGTGAAAGACCTGTACTCTGAATACTGTAAGGCACCAATGAAAGAAATTGAAGATGACAAAAATAAGTAGAAAGATATTTCACATTCATGGATCAGAAGAATGAACATTGTTAAAATGCCCATTCTACTGAAAGCAATCTGTAGATTCAATGCAATTCCTATCAAAACACCAACGACAGTTTTCACAGAACCAGAACAAATAATCCTAAAATTTGTATGGATCCACAAAAGGCCCTGAATAGCCAAAGTGATCTTAAAAAAGAAGAAAAAAGCTGGAAGTATCCTTCCTGATTTTAAGCTATACTACAAAGCTATAGTAACCCAAATAGTGTGGTACTGGAGCAAAAACAGACACAGAGATCAATGGAACGGGATAGAAAGCCCGGAAACAAACGTGTTTATGTGGTCAATTAATCTGTGACAAGGAAGGCAAGAATTACAATGAAGAAAAGACAGTCTCTTCAACAAATGGTGTTGTGAAAACTGGACCACTTTCTTATGCTGTATAAAAAAGTAACTCAAAATGGATTAAATACCTAAATGTGAGACCTGAAACCATAAAACTAAAAGAAAACATAGGCTATAAAGTCTTGGACTTGGCAATATTTTCTTGGGAGGGATTTGCTTCTTCAGACAAGGGCAAAAAAGCAGAAAAACAAACAAACAAAAAAACCAAATTAGATTACATCATACTTAAAAGCTTTTGCACAGTGAAGGAAACCATTAGCAAAAACAAAAAGGCAACCTACTGAGTGGGAGAAGATATTTGCAAATGATATCTGATAAGGGGTTAATATTGAAAATATATAAAGAGCTCATACAATTGAGTAAAGAAACAAAAACAAAACACAAAAAAACCCCCGAACAATCCAATTAAAAAGTAGGCAGAGGACCTAAATAGATATTTTCCAAAGAAGACATACAAATGCCTACAGACACATGAAAAGATGATCAACATGACTAACCCCCAGGGAAATGCAAAGCAAAACCACAATGAGATATCACCTCACACCAGACAGAATGGCTAGTATAAAAAAAAGACAAGAAATCATAAATATTGGAGAGGATATGGAGAAATGGGAACCCTCATGCACAGTTGGGGGGAATGTAAATTGGTGCAGCCACTCTGGAAAATAGTATGGGGGTTCCTCAAAAATTAAAAATTTGAGGTTCCTCAAAAAGTTAAAATAGAACTGCCATACAATCCAGCAATTTCATTTCTGGGTATTTATTTGAAAAAACAAAAATACTAATTTAAAAAGATATATGCACCCCTGCGTTTATTGCAACATTATCTATAATAGCCAAGATATGGAAGCCACCTAAGTGCCCATTGATAGACAAATGGGTAAAAAATATATGGTGTAGGGGCGCCTGGGTGGCACAGTCGGTTGAGTGTCCGACTTCAGCCAGGTCACGATCTCGCGGTCCGGGAGTTCGAGCCCCGCGTCGGGCTCTGGGCTGATGGCTCGGAGCCTGGAGCCTGGAGCCTGTTTCCGATTCTGTGTCTCCCTCTCTCTCTGCCCCTTCCCCGTTCGTGCTCTGTCTCTCTCTGTCCCAAAAATAAAATAAACGTTGAAAAAAAAATTAAAAAAAAATATATGGTGTATACTTACAATGGATATCAGTCATCCATTAAAAAAGAATGAAATCTTGGGGCGCCTGGGTGGCCCACTCAGTTGAGTGTCCAACTTCAGCCCAGGTCATGATCTCGCAGCTCGTGAGTTCGAGCCCCGCGTCGGGCTCTGCTGACAGCTCGGAGCCTGGAGCCTGCTTCCGATTCTATGTCTCCCTCTCTCTCTGCCCCTCCCCTACTCACACTCTGTCTGTCTCTCAAAAATGAATAAATGTTAAAAAAAATTTTTTTTAATGAAATCTTGCCATTTGTGACAACATGGATGGACCTAGAGGGTATTATACTAAGTAAAATAAGTCAGACAGAGACTGACAAATACCATATGTTTTCACTTATATGTGGAATCTAAAAAAACAAATGAACAAACAAAACAAAACAAACAGATTCATAAATACAGAGAACAAACTGGTGGTTGCCAGAGTGGGGGGATGTAGGGGGCTGGATGAAATAGGGGAAGGGGATTAAGAGGTACCAACTTCCAATTACAAAAGAAATAAGTCACAGGCATGTACAATACAGCATAGGGAATATATAGTCAGTAATACTGTAATAGTTTTGTATGGTGACAGACGGTAACAGCTTATCGTGGCGATCATTTCATAATGTATATAAATGTCAGATCACTATGTTTTACACGTGAAACTAACATAATACTGTTTTTCTAAAAAGATTTCTTGACTGAATGGTGTAACTCAAATTTAAATGTATCTAAATTCTTGATTATTTTTCTAAAATCAGGTCCATTCTGGGGCGCCTGAGTGGCTCAGTCAGTTAAGCGTCTGATTTCAGCTCAGGTCATGATGTCACAGTTTGTGGGTTCTGGCCCCACGTCAAGCTGTGTGCTGACAGCTCAGAGCCTGGAGCCTGCTTGGGATTCTGGGTCTCCCTCCCTCTCTCTCTCTCTCTGCCCCTCCCCCACTCGTGCTCTGTTTCACTCTGTCTCAAAAATAAACAAACATAAAAAAAATTTTTTTAAACCATAATATCAGGTCCATTCCCAAATTTTTAGTATCAACAAAAGGCATCACGATTATCTCTCTCAATCTGCAAGCTAGAAACGCTGCTTTCTTCATTTCTTTTTTAAAAAAAAAATTTTTTTTTTCAACGTTTATTTTTTTGGGGACAGAGCATGAACGGGGGAGGGGCAGAGAGAGAGGGAGACACAGAATCGGAAACAGGCTCCAGGCTCTAGGCTCTGAGCCATCAGCCCAGAGCCCGACGTGGGGCACGAACTCACGGACCGCGAGATCATGACCTGGCTGAAGTCGGACGCTTAACCGACTGCGCCACCCAGGCGCCCCTCTTCATTTCTTGTGTGAAGTACCATCAAGTCCTACAAGTTATTTCTTTCAAATAGTCCTTATATTTACATCTTCTTTATTCCTGCTGATACTGATTAGTGGTCCTTGTCAGGCCTGAATTACTAAAACAGCTATTCTCATTCTTCCTTCTTCTTCAGAGACAAATATTACCAGGAATTTGGTACATGTCCAGTCCGCGATTCTATACTTATGCACACACACATACACATACCACACACAGTATGTATATAATATGTATATGTAAGTGTACACACATATACATATAAACATGTTTACCGTACTATGTGAAGGTGAAAAGCAGAACCAAAGACAAATGATTTCAACAGCAAAGGAGGGTGGTAGGTAAATCTGTATCTATGGGGTGGGAAAGGAGGGGCGGGGCAGGACAAAATTCAAACCTAGGACTTACCTAAGGTAGAAAGTCTAGTAGGAGACCTTTCACTATAGTGTCACATCCTTACAGGGAGGGTGACAGAAGTGAACCTATGACAGTCTCCACCCCCAGGGACTGCAAGGAAAGTCACCTTGGCTCTGGGAGGCAGCACCGAACCACAAGCCGAACCACAAGCCGGCACTCCTGTGGATTTACCATTCAAATTCACATCACTTGGTGATTCAAAAAACTCAAGCTGTGAAATTTTGTTTCACAAGTGTTCCTGGACGGGCAGATAACCAGAGGGCCTGGCAGAAATAAACAAGCAAAAAAATGGAAGCAATTATTAACTTGAGGAATAACCAAAATTTGTACAAGATCTGTTTAATGGTCAACAGCATTTCTGTAGTTCTAATAATAAAAACACTAGATACGGATTTAACAAAAAATTGAAACGTAACTATATTGGGAGAATGAAGAAAAGGGAAAAGAGGGTGTAAGTGAGCGATATAATAGGGAACCAGCAGTTAGTGTCTGAAATTGATAAAAGAATTTCTAGTACTCAGAAGTTTAGATTAAATGACAACGGCCATTAAGGCTGGAACCCTTTGAAAGAGTTGCTTCTGGGGACTTAAAGGAGTAAGAGAGAGGTTGAGTAAAAAAAAAAAACAAAAAAACAAAAAAACTAAGCCCTTTAGCACTATTCGCCTCTGAAAATTATTGGAATAGAATAATTTAAAATAAAACTGTAAGCATAAAGGCAGTGATAAAACAAATTATGTAAATACAAGCCAAGTAAAAACACTTGATATTAACATAAAAGTGGAATTTAAGGCAAAAAACACCTCAGACAAATATTTTTGTTATTGATGATTATAGTCCACAAGAAAAATATTTTATATCGTGGATATTTGGGCCTCCGATACATTAAAATAGATGAATCAAAAAACTGTTTCAAGTTTGCAGGAACAATTGCCATACATAGCTACTTGTGAGTCATTAGCATATCTCTTGTAGTCATCAGTAAATCAAATAAAAGGGGGAAAAGGATATGGAGAGAATTTAAATACTACCAATAAAGTGGTTTTAATATGCTACGCTATGTGATAAGGTGACAACATGCTGTCTGTTAAACAGAAATTGTATGAACTCTGCATTCTTATTACAAATCTATAAAACTAGAAATAAATAACCAACATGTAATAATAAAATAATCCCTGTCATCTGGAAATGTTAGTTCACTGCCCTCAGTAGTTCTTGGAAGAAAGGAAACATTAATCCTTCAGTTAAACTGTATTTAGAAAGCAGTGATAATGTGAACAGTACAAAGTACAACGTATAGGCAGTGGCTAACAGAACGTTATTAAAAAAAAATCGTAATGCTATACCTTCATTTGTAGACAAAGCAAAATGAAAAAAAAAAGAGTCTGACTCAAGAAATGGGAAAAGGAAAAATAATAAAAGAAAATGAGAAAAAAATAAGAGTAGGATAGGAAAAATGAAACAGTAAAAATGAAATACTTATAAATAGCCTAAAAACAGAAATTAATGGAATGGGATTTATAAATAATACAATAATAAATAGTTAAAAAAAGTTCAGCTTGTCTGATTAAAAAAACCGAGATCATTCAAAAACATAACTTTAGGTATTAGAAGAGATGTATAATCACAGATATCAAATAGATAAAATATTATGAAAATGTTTACAAAGCCCGAAGCTAGTAAGTTTGCAAACTTTAGAAAAATATAAATTAGAAAAGTTTACTGAAGTAGAAAATCTCAAGTAAATATTTAATCAAGAGACAAATTGAAAAAAGTCAACATCTTACCAGTAATAAATGTGTCAATTCTAGACGCTTTTATGGGCAAATTCTTTTCAAACTTTCAAGGGATTGATGACCCCTCTAGTATAAAGACTGCCCCACATTCTGTCACTTTCTAGTAGTATATTGGAAAACCACCCAATCTCTCTGAACCTCAGTGTCTTAACTAATACATTAATAATAATAAATCTACCTGACTACCAAAATGTAAGGAATCATAGACACACTTAAAAAATTTGAGACTTGACAAGAAACCACAGTAATGTGGTCAGTTATAACATCTCAACACCATGGGGTGCCTGGGTGGCTCAGTTGGTTGAGTGTCCGACTTTGGCTCAGGTCATGATCTCATGGTTCGGTTCATGAGTTTGAGCCCCACATTGGGCTCTGCTGACAGCTCAGAGTCTGGAGCCTGTTTCGGATTCTGTGTCTCCCTCTCTCTCTCTGCCCCTTCCTCTCTGTCTCAAAAGTAAACATTAAAAAAATTTTTTTAATCTCAACACCATTATAATAAAGCAATCACATTAGGAAAACGTCACAGGGAAAAGGTCCCATTTACTCGAGTATTCAGACATCCAAAAAATCACAATGAGAATGGAACCAGGCATGCCAGTTTGTCAAGGGTCACAAATAACACTTGAATAGAGAGACATAGATTTAGGATTTCAGTGGGGCTGACACGATTTGACTGTGGAAAATGTAAAGGATGTGGGCAGCCCGATGCTGAATTTATCATTTTGCTGTGGAATCGACTTTTGCATTTTGACTGATTTTCGTGAGCATCCTGGCCAGACTATTTTCCGTGATTCTCAACAAAGCAGAGTACCTACTGTCATGCAGTTCTCTGGCTTATGTTTACTTTCCTACTGAACACTAAGGAACAAATACATGTTCTATGATTAATTTGGATTCTTAGTGGGTTTGCTTCTATATTCTGAAGAGATGTCTTCTTTTGCCCAAATGGTGACTCATGTAAGTGAAATACACGAGGGTTCTCGTGCTTAGGTCACCAAGGAGGCATGAGGGACCTCCCAAGAGGCCAGAGCAAACAACCATCTCCTCCACTGGTCTGGCATTTGGGGCAGCAGGAGGACTTACAATTAGACATAACACATCTCCGAGAAAGCCTAGGGTGCGTATCAATTCCCAGGGCTCTGTGGTTCCAAAAGCTCTCATGACCTAAGCCATTACCAGACTGCAGCTGCTTCCTGGGAGTCCCCGATAGTGGCTGCTTTATAATCCAGCAGGAATTGGAAACAGTCTTCTACCCCCAGAATCTGGTGTTAGTAATGGGGTTCCCAAGTGAGTTAGCACAGCAGAGGTCTGGAATTTTAACTACAACTCCCCTCAGGCCAGGACAGCACCGGGCCAATCAGTCCCTGCGAGTGTGGGCTCAAAGGGTGTGCGGGTTCTTCAGAACAGGCTACGATGAACTTCACACACACACACACAGCCACCACTTAGCACTTCCCGATTCATTGTTCTCTTGATCTGTGAGGTATTTTTTCCATGGTCAGCAATGGAGAGCCTGGAAGAGGAGTTCAGGGCCTAAGGCGAGGGAGGGCAGCCTTTCCAGAGGGGTTGGGGACTCCGTGCTGAACCACAGGGTCACAAGAGAAGAGGGAGAAAGGCTGCACGCAGGCTGAGGCCTTTAAATCTCCACAAACCTCCCCACCAGCAGCCCAGGGCCCCCATCTCGGAGCCCTGCCTTGTTTCCACCTCCTTCATCAACGAAGGCTGTAGACAGAGGAGAAAACTCCCTGGGAGTATCTCTCCTCTCTCCCCAAATAGGATCATATAATATGGGCTTCAGGTTACATAAGATGAATGGTCTTATCCTGGGCACCTGACCAGGGTAAGTTGAGGAGTCTGCTGAGGGTCACAAAGAATACTTGAATAAAGAGACACAGATTTGGGATTTCAGTAGGGCTGGCAGGATTTGATTGTGTCCAAGTAGAGGGCTGTACTTTGGCATAGATTTGTGGCAGGTGCAGGGTGAGGGAGGGTTTGGCTCAGTCCTCACCCCTCAGGTGCAGAGTTTGGGAGGTTTGCCCAGCCGCTAAGAAGGCAGCACACCAGTTCCCAGTTGGTTTAAATGGCAGGCACCCAAACCTGTTGCCAAACCTCAGCACCCCTATTTGCCCCCTCCTCCACTCTCTCTCATTAGCCCCCAGTGACCATTCGCACCACCCAGAATACCTTTAGCATCAATGGCTTCACGGTTCACGTAGCCAGCAGCTCATCTCACTTTACCTTGAAATTGTGTTTAAGTCATAATTGTCCACGAACTAGGCTGGAGATAGGACTCTGGCCCTGCCACTTTACAGTTCTCTCACCTGTTAACTTGGACAGGGAGGTGGGAGGGCAGTTATAAAACCTCACCCAACTCGACATCACTAATCACTAGGGAAATGCAAATAAAAACCACAACGCGCTATCTATCATCTCATGCCTATTGGAATTATTATTTCCCAAAAAAATGATAGCCAAGACATTGGGACAGCTTAAGTGTCCTTTGATGGAAGAATAGATAAAGAAGTCATGATATATATCTATATCTATCTATATATGTACATATATACATATATGTAGTGGAATATTATTCAGCCATTAAAAATGAGGAAATCTTGCCATTTGTGACAATATAGATATATATATATAGACACAACATGTAAGTGTATATCTATATATACATACAGTGAAATATTATTCAGCCATCAAAAATGAGGAAATCTTGCCCTTTGTGACAATACGGATGAACCTTGAGGGCATTATACTTATATAAGTCAGACAAAGAGAGACAAATACTCTATGGTCTCACTTATATGTGGAATATCAAAGAAAAAATAAACAGATGCCTACAAAGAGATCAGACTGGTGGTTACCAGAGGCAGGGGTGGGGAACACGTTGGATAAAGGTGGCCTAAGGTGCAAACTTCTAGTTATAAAGAGAAAAAAAGGGGGGGAAACCCCTCGCAAAACCTCACCCAAGTTGGGAGCTGGTTCATCCCATGCCAACACAAATTCAAGATAGATCTTGAAGGTGGAGCAGAAATTCTAGGATTCAGGGGGGCCTGCGCGTCTCGGTTGAGTGTCTGACTCTTGATTTGAGCTCAGGTCATGATCTCATGGTTTGTGAGTTTGAGCCCCATGTGGGGCTCTGTGTTGGGATTCTCTGTCTCCCTCTCTCTCTCTCTGCCTCTCCCCTGCTCATGTTTCTCTCTCTCTCTCTCAAAATAAATAAACTTAAAAAAAACAGTTCTCGGACTCACATTGGCCAGGAGGAAACTAGTCTATAATTGGGAATAACGTGAGCACTCTGTTGCAGAAGGGAAATTAGGCAGCTCGCTCAGAAAGCATCGAGAAGTGCATTTTGTTGGAGAGAGTGGAAAGGCAAACCCTGTGCGTCCAGCTGAGGAGACGCCCCCAAGCCAATGCCCGCTCATGTATTGAATCGTCCCCTGACCCCGCAGTGCTCTCTTTGATTTGCTACTCAAAGTGTGGCCCGTGGAGCAGTAGCATAGCATCACCTGGGAGTTTGTAAAAAGGCAGCGTCTCAGGCCCCACCGTAGACATCTTGAAACAGAATCTGTATTTTCACAAGATCCCAGGTCACTTATGTGCACATGAAATCTTGACAGGCTCTGTTCTATTGCACAGATTGTTAAGAGTCCAAGCCTCCCTCGAAGCCTTAAACAGGAACAGATGGCTCTGAAATGTAGCTGACAACTGGCTTTCCAGCCATTGCCTTGAACCCTTACTTCTCCAGCTCTTCGCATCGTCCGTGGAGCTGGTTCATCAGAAGCTCTCAAGCCTCGATCGGCGCCATCGGCCAGACACGGGCCAGGGGTTTTGATGTTGGTTGTCCCGAGACTAGAACATGAGGAGCTTTGGGCTGGAAGGACCGTTTTTCCTTGTCAAGTACAAGATTCTGGAAAGATTGGGGAGCTCAAAAATATTAATATTTCCTGTGTAAAAAGTTTTGGATTTGTTGTATTGGTCTTTAACTTGCCCCAACCCTGCTTTAACTAGACATTTATCATAGTTAAAGTATAAATAATACCATTAGCCTTCCAAGCAATGATAAAATTAGCAGTGTAAACAAAGCCAGTAAGTGACCTTAGTCAGACCCCTAGCTGACTCTGACCCAACACCTACTAAGACGATTAGTCAGGGCAAATTTGAACAGGGCAAAGGGTCCCTGGGGAGGAGAAAGAGTCTCTCCCCGTTGATTTCCTGAGAACCATCCAGTGCACAGGACCGGTTCCTAAAACGCCTGCAGATGATTAGGGCTCTGGATGTGTAGAGCTTCAGCCTAGCCCTGTGCCAGACTCGGTCATGGTTAGTTTTCCCCAGGAGAAGAGTTCCTTCCAACTTAAAATTTCCTTGCTGCTAATACATCGGGGCTCCCTGGGAAGGGAGGGTCTCTCCCGCAGCTCCAGTGAGATCCGATGAAGGGTGGGCAGCCGGCCATGGTGGCTGTTTCCTTTTTTGGTGAAGGTGAGGTCCTAACAGGGTGAATGAGCACTCTCTGTCGGTTTGAGCCACACACCAATGTAAACCTGCCCTCTTCCAGAGGCCTTCTCGACAAGTCAAGGCTAAAGTGAGCTCTCCTTTCTCTAAAGCATGTGGTTTAGAGACTGGGACCCCCTTTGTTGGGCTCCCTTTTGGGGGATTGTTCTCTCTCTTGATTGTTAATTTCCTGACACCAGAGGCCCCACATGCCACTTCTTTTTGTCTTCCGTGTTGAAAAAGCCAGGATCTGAGTCAGAGGATCTGACTTG
This sequence comes from Felis catus, assembly GCF_018350175.1. NCBI lineage: Eukaryota > Metazoa > Chordata > Mammalia > Carnivora > Felidae > Felis > Felis catus. The sequence continues at coordinate 6,427,002 of NC_058381.1, forward strand.
GTGTCCTAATTTTAATGGGTGAAGGAAGGAAATGCCCCTTCCATACTCTTTTCTATCTCCTCCGAGAAGAAGACAATTGGACCTAGCTATGTCAGGTTGCAGGTGTTAGGGGCCATTTCCACCAGAGGCCCATGTGTGAAGAGGCCCAGTGTGCAGGTGAGAGCATAACCATACACCTGTGTTTGTGTGTGCATGTGTATGCATGTGTGTGTGTGTGCACATCTCTGTGTACGTGTGCCTGTGCATGCATGTGTGTGTGTATGTGTGCATGTGCATGTATACGTATGCATGTTTGTGTGTGTGTGCACACATGTGCGAGCTGAGGCCTATCGTAGCAGAGCCCTCAGCATTAGAAGTTAAGCTCACAAGCCCGTTTCCCATTTCTCCCCACACTGACTCTCCTCGTGGTGAAAGAGCTGAGGAAGGGTGTTTCTGGAAAGACCTCCTAATCCAGTTCCCTCCATTCACACCTGGATCCCAGCTACGATGTCCCAGCCCTGTGCCTTCCTGCAAATCACGTAAACTCCAAATTACAGGTTTCTCCTCTGTAAAACGGAGACCATGGTATTAATGACCGGCCCACAGAGTTTTAAAAGAAATGACATTGGCACATGCTTTGCATAAATTGTAGGAGCCTATTCCAAAGGAGATTTCTTACCGTCTTTCCCCTCAGGCTCGGTGTGGTTTCTTGACGAAAGAGACAGTGAATCTTTATAGGACGCTTGATTGAACAAACAAGACTTGTTTCTTACCTAGACTTGCTGATTTAATGTGTGTTAATCGAGAAGTGACTTTATATTTTTGCAGTGGGGTATAATGGAGTATCAATACTCTGCTGGGGAGGGAGGGTGTATTTATCAATCAGAAGTTGGCTACAAGGACGAATATAAGACTCTGTCTTCTAAGAAGTCAGTCTGTTGGAGCTGGGGTTCTGGAAGGCAGCTCCCTTAATTCCACCAGTATGGTTTTGCCAAAACATCCTCATTGTTGTAAACGAATTGATTTTTTTTTTTTTCTGGATGATGTGATTACTAAGAGCTTGACCTCTATAAACATATTCTTGACACAGAAAAAAAAAAAAATGGATAAAGACACTGATGTTCCCTTCCCATGGCAGAGGAAAATCAAGGTCTTCTGTCTAATCTGTGGAGGCTTCTGGGCCCAAGACTGTAGGAAACCAGACACTGAAGGACAACCTTTGATAAAAGTTCTCAAGGAGCCGTGTTGGGCCCTGTGCAGTGTCAGTGCCCTGCGTCTGGGCCAGTTGATTGCAATCTCCACTCACAAAGGTGTCTGCGGCCAGAGGCTGGAGTCGTGCATCATCTCACTGTGAGCCCCGACGTCCACTTGCACGCTGTTAGAAATCGAAGCCGGTTGAAGTTCCTTGGGAGTCCGGGCCAACCTCTTACAGCTCTTTCTCTCTCTCTCTCTCTATCCCGGTTTCTTCTCTTCTGCCTCCAAGCAAATTTATATCCCTTGTCTGCTAAGACAAAAACAAGTCTAACAAAACAAAATCACTTTTCTCTTATCCTACTATCTTACTGCTTTTCTTGCTTTCTTTCAGTGTTATGTATACACGCAGAGTACTCTAAGCGTCCAATACTTCTTATTTTTTAAGTTTATTTATCTATTTTGAGAGAGAGGGTGTGTGTGTGCGAGCTGGGGAGGGGCAGAGAGAGGGAGACACAGAATGTGAAGCAGGCTCCAGATTCTGAGCTGTCAGCCCAGAGCCCGACGCAGGGCTCGAACCCACAAACCGTGAGATCATGACCTGAGCCGAGGTCGGATGCTCAACCGACTGAGCCACCCAGGCGCCCTCTGCCCCTGATACTGTTTCTTAACCACCAACTTTCTTCTTTATCCCTTCTGCCTTGAGCACTGTGTCCACACTGCTTCCTAAAAGTGCTCACAGTGGCCACTCAGCCGGAAAATCTGACACCTGGTTTTAGGATCCAGCTTCCTTGACCTCTTTGCAACATTTGACTCTGTCATATGGTGTCTCAGGTTGTATTACCGTGTCCCTTTCTTTTCTCCTTTTTGACGCTTTGACATCTTGGGGCTTTGCTGACCCCGGAGAGACCCCTCCCCTGCTTCAGGGCTAGCCAATTCCTAGAGATGGTAAACAACTTGCCCTCAAGTGCACCTTCCAAATGCAAACCCCTAGCCACCCCTTGAATGGGAAGGGGGGCTTTTACCTTCAAGGCCACTGTTTTCTCATGCCATCCCCTGTGCTCCAGAGTCAGCTGACATGATTCAAACTAGCCATCATAAGCCAGATCACACTGCTTCACACTCTTTCCCACAGAAGCCACCATATGGCTCTTAACCCCTCCCCTCTTTCTCTTTGCTGACTGAGTGTGGCCCTGCGTGCTGGGCCTCCTGTTTCTAGGGATCTGTGACTACAAAAAATTCTTCATTTCCATGTCTGTGTCTCACCTTAACCGATGAAAATCCCAGGTCCCCTTAAAACATACATTCTCTTTTTGGAAAGTGACCCCGTCCTTTGCCTTTGGAAAGCTCTCTGGTCCCCTATCTCTTCTCCTTTGTCTTTTTGCATTGTTCTGTTTATGTTTCTGATTTGCTTAGAGAAGCTTTGGAATCAGGGCCATATGTACAAGCTAAAGGATTTCTAACCGTGAGATGAGGTGGATGGTGAGCCACAAATGATTTTTGTGTTTGTTTTCTTTTTTCTTTTTTAATGTTTTATTTATTTTTGAGACAGAGAGAGAGGGACAGAGGATCGCACGCAGGCTCTGTGCTGACAGCAGAGAGCCCGACGCAGGGCTCGAACTTAGGAAGTGTGAGACCATGATGGAGCCCAAGTTGGACGATTAATTGACTGAGCCACCCAGGCACCCCCTTATCTTTGTTTTTCTTAAAGGGAGGAGGGGTAAAAGGTTCAGGGAGGATGTACAATAAACTTGTACATTGAACATGACCAATCAGTGAGGCGAAATCAAAGAGCATCTTTATTTTATCCCTGATGATCCCTTCAAAATTGCCCTTGCCTTTGGAGGAGAATAGCAAGACCCAAGGTTGGGCACTATAGCTCCCATGCCAGTCTGAGTTCAGTTACTAAAATGCCCGTGCAGTAATCAAGACTCCAAACCTGACTTGGCGTTGTATCTTTCCCAAACTCGCTCTCCCAAATCAGACGGGCTGACTGACACCAAGGGGGGAGGTATCGTCAGCCATTTTTCTTTATTCGTGGTTCACCTCAACCGCCCTCTAACCAACACGAGTTCACGTACCTTGCCAGACAGGAAGAGGGGAAGAGAAAATGAATACTCACACATCTGACTTGACTGATCCTGTCACAAGACGGCTTTGCTGTCTTTGTACCTGACAGGGATTAGAGCTGGTGCTTTTCTGAGCCCTCCCCGGACTTTGCTGCTGCTTGGCCCCCTGGGCGTCTCGTTCGGCTGGGACTCCACACTCAGCCCTTAGACTTCTGGCTGTTCACTCCACGGAACTTGCTCTGTTGGGTTCACTGCATTTTCAAGGGGTCTTGTCGGATAGGATTTGGAATGAGTCTAGGACAACATTCCCATTTAGGACCGACATCTGATTCCCTTCCATTGGGGAAGAGGACAGTCACTTCCCGGACACGCAGGCTGTTTTACCTTTTCCGTGTTGGTCTTCCCAACCGTGGGAAGCACGGGTCAGTGTTCCAAGGGGCCTCCCTTCAGCCCCTCACCAGACCCAGTGGGCGAGGGTCTCTTTTCCAAGCCATCTCTCTCCTTCTCTTTGGGACAGAGCTTGGAAATGCTCTCCCTTGAACTTCCCTTTGCACCCCCTGTTCCTCCAAGTCTCAAAGTCAAAGCTTTCTCATATCATAACCTATTTCTAAGAGTGAAAGAAAAGGGAAAGGTGTTCTTAACTTATATCTAGGGGCGCCTGGGTGGTTCAGTCGGTTAAGCATCTGACTTTGGCTCAGGTCATGATCTCATAGTTCATGTGTTTGAATGCCACATCGGGCTCTCTACTTGGGATCCTCTGTCTCCCTCTTTCTCTGCCCCTCCCCTGCTGGCGCCCACGTGTGCGTGCTCTCTCCCTCTCTCTCAAAAATAAATAAACATTAAAAATAATTTTAAAAAATCTTTAACTGATATCTAAATATGCCTGCATTAAAAAAAATTTTGGGGGGGCGGTGGCGCTTGGGTGGCTCAGTCGGTTCAGCATCCAACTGCGGCTCAGGTCATGATCTTGCGGTTTGTGAGTTTGAACCCTGTGTCAGGCTCTGTGCTGATAGCTCAGAGCCTCGAACCTGCTTCCGATTCTGTGTCTCCCTCTCTCTCTGCCCTTCCCCTGCTCACGGTCTGTTTCTCTCTGTCTCTTAATAATAGATAAACGTTTTTTTAAATAAAAAAAAATTTTTAAGTTTATTTATTTTGAGAGAGACAAAGAGTGAGCAGGGGAGGGGCAGAGAGAGAGGGAGAAAGAGAATCCCAAGCAGGCCCCACACTGTCGGTGCAGAGCCCAACGTGGGGCACAAACTCCCGAACCATGAGATTATGACCTGAGCTGAAACCAAGAGTTGAACGCTCAACCAACCGACTGAGCCACCCAGGTGCCCCGTGCCTACATTAAAAATGTACATTAAAAAGCTGTCTTCCTTTAACGTATGTCATCATATATATTTAGAATCACATCTGCAAGGTCAGTGCGTATTCTGTTTCTTCGGGCAAGTGTGTGGAGAAGAAGAGTCAGGCTATCCTTTACAACATTTGGTTTACTCTCCCCATGCAGAGGCTCCCTGTTTGATTCTCAAACCTGGCAGTGTATCCACATAAGCAGAGGGACTCATTTAGAATTCCCTCGTCCGGATCTAGTCCAGACCTACGAAATCAGCGTCTCCAGGCCATCGGTATCTGTATCCAGCTTCGCCTGTGATTCTCTTGCTTCGCTCAGGTCAGAGGTCTTCCGGTGGTAGCTAGTCCGACATACCAGTCCCACCTTGAAGGAAAGGAAGCAGTCTGTGATGGGCAAGTCTTATAAAACTTTAGTCTCCCTTGTAGTTCCTTTGGGAGTACATTCCAGCAAAGTCGTGTCTTTATTTATTTGTCACGAGAGCTTCTCTTTGGTTCGCTTTTTCTGCTCTGGAAGAGTGAGCCACGTCCAGGTTTATCAGTTAGCTTCTTGTTGAATTTGAACCCGTCATTAAGGAATGTCCCTGTTTAACGGGGTTGCTAGGAAAGCCTGAGTCATAACCTTCAACCCCACAGTTTTTTTGTTCCCGTGCTAAGTCGCTTATTAACCAGTTTATCCACTTGTTCTTTACGAGGCTTGACTACTCGGACCTTCGCTGCCAATTCTCTTGTTTTGTGTCTTGGTAGCCTTGGGGATTTTAAACATTTCACCCCTTTCTCTTTCTCCTTAATCAGAGAATTGGAGTTCTCCATGGTTCTCATCTGTAACCCCTGGGTATGAAAAATTATACCAAAAGTTCATGACCATTCAAATGTTTTCTCGATCTGCTATTTTGATTTTGTCTTCAACCAATGGTAAAGAGCTCCGTTCTAATTCCCAGTCTTGGCTTTGATGCTGAGGGTTATTTGGGGATCTCCTAAGAGGTAGGTGGTGATGACTAAGGCAGAACACATAGCTGGAGGTGAGGGTCTTGGGTGCCAGATAGAAGGTATACCTCTCTCCTTCGTCATCTCTGGTGTCTAAACAGTTTTTAAACAATCTAACTCTTCCCTGTGCTTCTGATCTTCCCCAGCCCTCACCTCCCTTTACTTCTCTATTCATGTAGTTACTAGGGTTATTCTTGTCAATTGCAGATCTCTCCAGCCTAAATTTCCCCCAGCCCACCCCAGCTCTCCTTTATAGCTGGCTGTTATTCACAGACGGAAATCCAGAATGGCAAGTCACTCAGTTTCTCTACAACTTGGTGCCAAAGTGCATTTTCAGGTCTGACTTCCATTTGTCCCCACTGGGCTCCTAACATTTTCCCATTTTGTCCCGATACTCTGAATATTCCGTGCCCTTTCATGGGAATGCTTTTCCCCATGCGGTTCCCATCCCTGTGGCTGGAACTGGGGAGGGGAAAGGAAACTCATTAGTTGAGCTGCTACTGTGTCCCAGGCACTCTGCTAAATAAACGGACCAGAAACAGACCGTAAGACCACTTTGGATTTTGTTCTAAAAGCAATGGAAAACCTTTGGAGGATTTTTAGAATGGCTTGAAGGAGGTATAATTAATATGCAACAAATTGAACATGTGTTAAGTGTACAATCTGATAAATTTCGACATGTATGCACCTAGGAAATTATCATCATGCTGAAGATAATCATCTTGATAAGGGATTTTATCCCTCACGATTGTGTGTGATCCTTTATAATCTCCCATTCAGAAACTTCTCTCATTGCAACCACTGATTTCCTTTCTGTAACTATAGATTAGTTTGCATTTTCTAGTAATTTATGTAAATAGGATTATTTGCATCTCTACAGTATGTACGTGTGTGTGGCTTGTAGGTTTTTTATAAATGTTTTTTATCCGGTTAAGAAAGTTCCCTTCTAGTCTTATTTTACTGAGAGTTTTTATAAGGAATAGCTGCTGTCTTTTGTCAAATGTTTCCTCTTGGTCTTTTTAAATGATCGTTTGTTTTTTGATTTTTTTTTTTTAGTCTGTTAATTGATTGTTTTGAATGTTAAGCCAAAATTACATTCCTGGAGTAATCCCTACCTGATCATGATTTATTATCCTTTTTATATATCGTTAGATTAAATTTGCTAAGATTTTGTTTAGAAAATTTGTACCTACATAGTTTTCTTGTAACATCTTCTTCTAGATTTGGTATCAGAGTAATGCTGACCTAATAGAATGGTTTGAGAAACATTCCTTCTCTTCAGTTTTCTTTAAGAGTTTGCTCAAATGAGTGTTCTTTCTTCCTAATATTTGGTAGAATTTACTAGTGAAGCCACCTGTACCTGAAGTTTCCTTCATTAGAAGGTTTTAACTACAAAATCAATTTTTAAAAAATACAGAGTTATGTGGTCAGGTAACCTATTTCCTTTTGAGCAAGTGTTGTTGGTCTTACATCTTTTAAGGAATTCGTCCATTTCTTCTAAGTTTCAAGTTTATTGACATGAAGTTGTTCATAAGAAACAATGCTTTTAACATCTGTAGAATCTGTAGTGATGTCACAACTCTTATTTTTGATATTGCCAATGTGCACATCTCTACCAATGCTTCCCCCACCCACGACCCCCATGGGTCAGGCCAGAAGGTTTATCACATTTATTGACCTTCACAAATAACCAGCTGTTGATCTCATTTGTATTCTCTGTTGTATTTTCTGTTTTATATTTAATTGACTTTTGTTCTTGTCTTTATTATTTTGAGTTTAACTTGTTTTTTCTAGGGCTTTGTTTCTCTGAGAGGGAGTTTTGTGTGTTTGTTTTCAAGGAGGAAGCTATAGACAAGGTATGAGACCCATCTTCAGGCTTTCTTTTACTCTGGTGGTTGGAAGAGAAGTTATTCTTGTGTGACTTCTGAGGTATTTTTCTCTCGAATCTTTTCAAGTGTTTCTTTCTCCCCTTGCCTCAGTTAGTTTTCTCACAGGTATGCACTGAGCAGCACACAGCTCAAAACACAGGTAGGATGCTCTGCTTCTCTCTGGAGTTCCCTCTCCTTTCCAGTGCTCCTCCCTGAGCCCTGGCTTCCTTCGCCTCCTGGACGCCTAGTAATGTCTCCTCAACTCAGCAAGACTACCAAGCTTTCGCCTTCCCTGTCCCAACGCCACGGCCTGGAAATTCTCTGCAGACATTAAGCTGGGGCAATCAAATGGCTTTACCTTGTTTCTTGTCTCAGCTGTCACTATCCTTCATTGCCTCATGCCTAGTGTTTTGAAGATAACTGTTGCACATATTTTGTATCATACTTTAGTTATTTCATCCTGGAGAGTAAATCTAGTCCCTGTTATGCTATCGCTGTCAGAAGTGAAGTCCCATCCCTTTGAAGGATTTTAAGTAGGGGAGTTATACCAGTTGGGGTTTAAAAAGAGCATACAGACTTCAGTGAGGAAAACAGATTGGAAGTGGGAAAATGGGTAGACTATTGTAGGAATGCAGGCAAGATACAATGAGTATTGAAGGTAGATTTTTGCAGTGGACACAGAGACAGTGGACAGATTCAGATGCCTTTGGAGATGGAAGCAGTGGGGCTTGGGTGTGGAGTGGGGAAGAAAAGGAAGAGTCAAGGCTGCCTCCTGGGCTTTTTGTAGACCAACTGGGCAGATGGTGAAAGTGGGGGAGTGGGGAGGGGCAGGCATTGTGGGAAGGCAGAGGTCAGGAGTGACTGTGCATAAGCTTGAGATGCCTCTTTAATCATTCAGGTGGAGCTGGTCAAATAGGCAGAAGGCCATAAGAATGTGGAGCTCTGGGGAGAGGTTAGGACTGGAGACAGAAAAGTAGTCCTCAACATATAAGTGTTCAAAGCTCTGGGACTGAGCTGTTGATAGAGGAGTGTTAGGGGGAAGATGTCCAGGGGAAGACTGCAGGTGGAGGAGAAGAGAGGACCCAGTGCAGAATTCAAAGGATCTTCAGCACCAGAGGGTCAGAGGAAAAGGAAGAGCTTAGATGGAGACCAAGAAGCACCTGTCTTCCTGTAATACTTAGTTCCTTTACTTAACCATATATCATTCTGTATTATAATTACCTGTTTTTCCACCTGTCACTCAACTAGCCTGAAAGCCCTTGAGGTCAGGAGCACCATCTTACTTTGTATCACTCATGTCTAACACAGTACTTGGCACACACTGAGTGCTTCCAGTGAATGAGGGAAAGAAGGAAGGAAGGAAGGAAGGAAGGAAGGAAGGAAGGAAGGAAGGAAAGAAGGAAGGAAGGCAGGCAGGAAGGAAGGAAGGAAGGAAGGAAGGAAGGCGGGAAGAAAGGAAGGAAGGAAGGAAGGAAGGCAGGCAGGCAGGAAGGAAGGAAGGAAGGAAGGAAGGAAGGAAGGCGGGAAGAAAGGAAGGAAGGAAGGAAGGAAGGAAGGAAGGAAGGAAGGAAGGAAGGCGGGAAGGAAGGAAGGAAAGAAGGAAGTTAGTTAAGAGATGATTGGTATCAGGTCAAAAGGACACCGGCTTTTTGTAGTCCAAAAGGCTCCAGAAGACAATTCTGGGAAAAATTAAGCAGGCTCAAGAAAAAAAAAAAAAAAAAAAAAAAAAAAAGAAGGTCCAGAAACATTCCCATGAGCCTCTGATCTGCACACTACAGAAGTGATCTCTGAAGTTACTTCTGTGGATATGGTGAACGTGGACGGGAACTCTCTGTCTGGTTTCCTGCTACAGAACTCACAAGGAGACAAAACAATGTGTTCAAGTCAGGCTTCCTTGGTGGATATTTCTATTCTTTTGGTCTTTTGTCTGTTTTCTAGCAGATCAAAGCATGTCTTATGAAATGTTTTGGCCCTGGATTAGAATTTAAGATGCACCAAGGTCAAGAGTGGACATTAATAAAAAAATCACTTTGACCCTTTTGGACTAGAAGGCCACCATGGGGGTCGAAAAAGGCCAGGTGTATCCCTGCCAGCACCCGCCCCCCCTACACATGCATCCCAGAAACATAAAGATGTCTTCCCTGAGGAGTAAGGCTAAGGGTTACTGACAGTTCCCCGTCTACCCCCTGCCATGCTGGAGAGCCAAACCTCCCTCTCTTGACTTACGGGACTGGCAGACACAGTGACAGACGCCTGGCCGAGGAGCCTGGCTGAAATCCTGGCCAGAGTAAAATCCAAGCAGAGGGCCGCAGAGAAAGGCAACCTTTCAGAGGTTAACCACGACATTTACAGTTTCATAACTTCTGCGGAGAGCCACGGTCTCGTGTCCGACATTCAGCACACTGAACGGACCCTTGAAGGTTTCACCGTCCAGTTGAAACTATAATAAAGTTTATTTTCGTTAAGACCTGAAATGAGTCTCAGTTTGGATTTTTCAGCCCGGTGGCTTTGTGTAAACAGTTTACTTTACATCGTTTTTGGCTCTTTTTCAATAAACCACCATGATAATCCCATTCACAGACAAAACAGATCACAGATTAGCAGACAGGCCGCTGTAAAACAGCACATTACCTGCTCTTTGTGTGAAATGTAGAGGTCTGTTTTTAAGAAAGGACTCGTCCATCTCTGCTCTCCTGGTTGAAAACATAGCTTCTTTGGACTTCTACGGAAGAGAAGAAACATTACATTGTTTAGCTCCTTTTCATACCACAAAAATAGATTTTAATTAAGCACATAAAGTGAGCCGGGCTAGGAGTTGTTATTTTCCAGAGAAGGCATGCTGGCTTTATTCAAATTGGAAGAGACCCCAGGAGAATGCCAAAATCACCTATTGCTTACATTTCATTTTAATGTGCTCAAGTTCAATAAAAGTTTATCATCTCCATTAAACCAGTACCTATTGGAACTGATTTAATCTCGTTAGCACAAAGAACCACATGAAAGAAAATCAAGTCCTCAGGACAAGATTGTGCATAGCATGGCGTGGGGGGTTTAAATTACATAGAAGAAATGGAAGTGTCTACAGAGGACAAAGTGCCTCTCACCTGCCCTCGCGTGCACGCACGCGTGCATGCGTGGCGCATACGCGGGCAGCCATAGAGCCACGCGCTCTGCTCTGGGAGCCCTGTCTGCTTGCCACGGTACAGCATGCCCCAGAGGCTGCCAAGCTTGGGAGTCCTCAGCTGCTCAGTGGCCCGGCACTGCTGTGCTCCCACAAGGACCAGGAATTGTGTGACATTCGAACAAACAAATGTCACGCTTAGGGGTGCTAGTCAGACGTTTACTGGCAGCGGCACAGTGAAGACATGTATCTTGATTCTAGCCCCAGAGGCTCTTGCATACACACAGACACACGTGCCTTCCTCACAGGGAAAAGGGCCATTTTCAGCATGCTCTTTTCCATACACCAGAAAGCCCCCCGTATGTAGCTCAAGGCTAGACATGAACAGAGCCCCAGAACCCAGGGATGTTGGGCCTTTTATTCTACATGGAGCTTGGCACCAGGGACTTGGGACACAAATGGCAAATTGGTGTGGGGGTAACTCGCTTCCCACAGATGTTTGCTCACCTGAAACACATCTGGGTAGATGTGGTGTGGGGTCTGAGTTCAATGAAGACGAACAAGGCTGCAGGCAGGTGCTGAAGGACCCCAGTGAGCCCTAAGGCACAAATAGAACTTCTTAGGATCCCAGGTGAGAAAGGCATGACCAGAGCATGTGTTTCTCCCCAGTTGTATCCCATGAATCAGTGGAGGCTACAGGGATCTCAGCCTCGTGTTGGCACTCGGTGTTTTGTAGCTTTGGGAACAGAGGGGGGACTATCATCCTCTGCACGAACTTCAGTGTCTTGGCTACGGGGACAGTGGTGTGGCACAGCTTTGAAAGCTGCTTGGCAAGGGAGGGAGTCTGGCGTAGAAGAACGTGTGATGACATTCTTCTGGATCGCTATGATTCTCCCTGGGGAGCTCTTGAAAATATCTGGTTAGGCGTTGAGTGGAGGATTATAGGTCCTTCTTACACGGGGTGGGGCATGAGTCATGGAGGACTGAGGGGGCATGGGTTACAATCCTCTGACTCCCATTTACTCACTGATTGCAGAGATACTTATAGACAATATTGCTCAACTTGGACTGCCATAATATATTACCATGGTTGGGTGGCTTGAACAACAGAAATTTATCTCTTACACCCTTAGAGGCTGGGAAGTCCAAGATCCAGGAGGCAGCGATGCATATTTCATCCTGAGACCTCTTCTCCTGGAGTGTGGGCAGCTGCCATCTTATTCTGTGCTCACATGACCTCTTGTGCACGTGTGGGGGGAGGGAGAGTGCACGAGCTCTCTGGTGTCTCTTCGTATGAGGGCACTGATGCCATCAGACTAGGGCCCCACCCGCATGACCTCATCTAACCCGATTTCCCTCCCAAAGATCCATCTCCAAATTCCATCATATTGGGGGTTGGAGCTTCATGTATGGTTTTTGGAGCACAAACATTAAGTCCATAACAAGACTCTGTGGAGGGGGTCATGGTCCCTCAAGACCTTTACAAAATAGAGAGGACCCACACAGCACCCTGGGGAGGAGACCTGGTAGAGCCTCCTTTGCTCAGTGAGTGGAGACATTGCTTGTGTCTGTCTCTCGAACGTGTCAAGTTCACCCACTCTTCCCTCCCCTGTAATCACTTTGCGCACCTCAAAACACACTGGCTGTCTCAGGCATCAGCCTATGGTTACCTCCTCACAGCTGTCTCTCTCCCCACCTTCCTATGGAAAGTCCTCTTCAGGGGGACCCTCAACCACTGTCAATTATTTAACTTGGTGGGGTTTTCCATTCACACTGAAAACCAGTTAGAAGTATTTGGAGTATTTGTTTCCTTGTTTATCATCTGCATACCCCCCAGCAATGTATGGGCTCCATGACAGCAGGGACCTAGTCTTTCAGAACTATTTCTGCGTCCTCAGAAAACCAGGGCAGTACCCAGTCATGGGAGATGTCAACAAATAAGTGTTGATGAATCCCGAGTACCAGAAAGGCACGTGGAGTATACGCAAAGGTGGGGGAGGGATGGGGGAGAATAATATTCTATGGGCATCTGAGATGGGCCTTGTAGGATGGGCCCATGGACACATGGACACATGGGATGAGGAAGGAAGTAATCCATCTTTTTGGCTCTGGAAAGACCACATTCAGGTTTTCAGATTAAACTTTTTTTTTTCTTTTTTCTTTTTTTTTTAACACACAAACTCACAACCTTTTCTGGAGAGGGCCCTTTGATGGTCTTACTCTAGGATATCACAACTCTGGCTATCAGGAAGTTCTTCTTGATGTCTGACATCAAAGCTGAACTTCTTCGTTTACCAATTTCAGCCCATGTTTGTCTGCCTTTTAATAGAAACACTATAAAGTCTACTCATCATCCACTCAACAGGAACACAATACACTGTTAAAATGCATCAACCTTTATTTACATTGGGGAAAAGACCATGCAGCTGAAGACCAGTCATACTCCTCTATTTCCAGTGTCCTCTTTTAATTTAAAAAATGCTAACTAACACCAGGGCAAGGGCAGGGAGCAGAATTGTATTTCACGTTCATGGATGGCTCTCGGTTTGACCTTGCGTGAGAGAAGCTTCCTAGGTTCTCATTTGAGTGGGAAACAGTAGAAAAAACAGAGCAAAGGGGTTCTGGGAAACACCCATTACTCTTGATGCTGTGTTTTATTTATTCTTTTTATTTAATGCAACTTATTGTTAAATTGGCTTCCATGCAACACCCAGTGCTCATCCCAACAAGTGCCCTCCTCAATGCCCATCTCCCACTTTCCCCTCTCTCCCACCCCCCATCAACCTTCAAGTTTGTTCTCCGTATTTAAGAGTCTCTGATGGTTTGCCTCCCTCCCTCTCTGTAACTTTTTGTCTTTTTTTTCCCCTCGATGCTGTGTTTTAAAGCTTCACAACCTAAATCCTAAAGGGCACAAGCGTTGTTCTGAAAGCCTTGCTTGCAGACATTTGTTCAGCAGACGTTGAGTGGCATTGCCCAGGGGCCAGATGTTGTGCTTGGTGCCCACTCATCCACAAAGGCGAATGAGACATGGTCCCACCGTGGGGCAGGGGAAGTAAGATGAGTGGCACATGGCAAAGGTGGAACAAGAAGACGTGGAAGGCCAAGTGAAGTCCTCTGCGCAGCACTTTTCTAGAATGTTCTGGACCGCAGGCCTCAGTTGTAGCCTGGTGCATATCCAGGCCTGGGCCAAGGTCTTCCAGAGCTCACGAGGACTCGGTGGCCGGGGACAGCCCGGCACTTCTCCTCTTTCCCTTGAGCAGTGCTCCTGAGGGCCTCTCGGTGGGTTAGCTTTGGCGTATTCTCCAGTATACAGCAAACATCAATTAAGGTTCAAAAGCAGGACAGCAGCTAAGAAGAGAGCTGGCTTTGAAGCTTAGAGCCTTAGGTTGAAGGGAATTCTCTTGGCTGAGTCACAAAGGGAATAAAATGCCATCAGAAGGAGAGTAGCTTTAGATTTCCACTTTATCTTCAAAATAAAAGATTAGGGACACACTTCTGGTTTGAGATGGTTAAGCGATGCCTGTGTAATTGAATTTCATGCTCATTACCTCCCTCTGAAGTAGTGTGCACAAGCAGTCACTGGAAAGCAGGTTTAACAAATACACTGGCCAGGGCCTTGCTGAACTTTACACCTTCCCGACACGTTCCAAGTTCTCTCGGCCTCCACGGCTGCTGTGCAGCACGGACGAGGCAGCACGGAGCCAGCCAGGGAACCGGCCGGGTTCGAGAGGAACTTCTCCTCCATCAGTCGACTTGTCATAGGATCTGAATGTCTCATTTTCTGTGCAAGATTAGACATGGCCCGGGGGTTACTTTATGCTGCATTGGACGGGCAGTTTGCTTGTGGCTTTGACGTCTCGTAACCGAGCTGTGTCAGAGTCTGAAGTAAGAATACGCCAAAGCTCTGGTGTGCTATTGTGTGCCGGGGGCGGGGGGCGGGGGGTGGGCGGGCGTCCTCGAGAAATCTCTGCTTGTTGCTTAACTTTGCTGTGGACCTACAATTCTAAAAAAATACTTTTTTTTTTTTTAAGAATATACCAGGGTCGCTGTTATGTGATGGCCCCCGTCTGAGCCCTGTTTCCTCTCTGTGAATCTGCTTCTTTTTAAATTTTTTTTTTCTTTTCTTTTTTTCCCCATATTTAGCTTCTGATTTTAAATGTTTATTTATTTTGAGGGGAGAGAGAGAGAGAGAGAGAGAGAGAGAGCGAGAGCAAGCGAGCATGGGCAAGGGGCAGAGAGAGAGAGGGAGAGAGAATCCCAAGCAGGCCCCACCCTGTCAGTGCAGAGCCCGATGTGGGCCTTGATCTCACCAACCAGGAGATCATGAGCCGAAATCAAGAGTTGGGTGACAGCCACCCAGGTGCCCCTCAGCTTCTTATTTATTTTTTCTAGAAAGGCCTAAAGGAGATTGTTCAATGCAAATGAATGAACTGCCTCCACTAAAAATTCAGGAATTGGTTGGGAAAAATTCTCCGCTCTTTCGAAATGGCCACATTATTATTATTATTATTATTATTATTATTATCATCATCAAATGAAATTGAAGCTTGAGTTGACACTAATTACGTCTGTAGATCCCATGGAGAGGCCTCCTCCTAGATGGGGAGATGGTGGAGTTTCTTGTTTGGACCCTATTGTGTTCACCATGAGGGTGGGGACAAGGATTCACATGCATGTCTTTCCTCCCAACCAAAGGCTTCTAACGCAGCGTTCTAGCAAGGCGCATCCTTGCATTTTCTGTTGGAGCAAGGTCAGAGCTCACAGGTCTCAAGTGTTGACTGCAAGGTCCTGTGAGTCTTCTCTGGGACAGAGGAAGGGAGCTCCCACGATATGCCAGGCACTGTGGCAATGCTTCCCATACACTATCCGAGAAGTATAGATTTCGTCGCCCTTACCCGTGCTTCTCAAACTTTCTTTGGGTGAAGACGAGGCCTTGTTGGGTTTGGGGAAGCTTTTTGAATGTTCCTTTTCTTACCCCATGTTTCTGCAGACCTGTATTTTTGGTCCATACCCTGTCCAATGACATGAGCCCAAGGATCAGGTGCATAGGTGTTACAGCAATAGCCAAGTTGCTAAAAACCGTTGTAAAGCACTCTATTTTTGTACTTATCTCATCAAGAGATGTAGTTGTGTACCAACACCAGTCTGTGCAGCACACTTTTTTGAGCAGCAAGAGGTGCCCAGTCATCAGAGAAAGGAGGCACCCTGCCTCTCGTCAGGCATCCTGTCAGCCGTAGGATCTGCAAGTCTAGTCCAGGTCAGGATAATTCCAGCACCTCGACTTTACATATAAAAACCACGAAGAAGGCTGGGGAGGTACAGCTGACTTTTGAACAACCTGGGTTTGAACTGCACACGTCCATTTATACGTGGATTTTTTTTTTATATTGTAAATGTATTTTCCTTATAATTTTTTTTTAATTTGAGAGGGAGCGGCAAGCGGGGGGAGAGGGGCAGAGGGAGAGAATGAGAGAATCCCAAGCAGGCTCCATACTCAAGGCAGAGCCTGACTCTGGGCTCAATCCCATGACCCTGGGATCATGTCCTGAGCCGAAATCAAGAGTTGGATGCCCAGGGGCACCTGGGTGGCTCAGGTGGTTAAGTGTCCAGCTCTTGATTTTGGCTCAGGTCATGATCTCATGGTTTGTAGAATTGAGCCCCACGTTGGGCTCTGTGCTGACAACACAGAGTCTGCTTGGGATTCTCTCTCTCTACCCTTCCCCCACTCGCATGTGCATTCTCTCTCTCTCTCTCTCTCTCTCTCTCTCTCTCTCTCTCTCTCTCTCAAAAAAAAGTTGGATGCCCAAACAACTGAGCCACCCAGACACGCCTCTTCCTTACGATTTTCTTAATAACACTGTCTTTTCTCTAGCTTCCTTTATTGTGAGAATACAGTATGTGATGCATACAATATATAAAATGTGTGTTCATCAATTGTGTTATTGGCAAGGCTTCTGGTCAACAGCAGGCTACTCGTAGTGAAGTTTTAGGGGAGTCAAAAGTTATATGTGGATTTCTGACTTCCCCTGGGGGCAGAGGTCAGCACTCCTAACCCCTGCGGTGTTCAGGGTCTGCTGTAATTATGCCGGAGTTACTAGATTTCCAGTGAATTATCAGCGGAAAGAAAATGGAAGAAAGGAGAACCTCTCCCATCTCTAAATTCTGCTCTTCTGATTCTAACACCAATCAGGTGTTTCCCTTCAGGAAAGCCCAGGAGTCTTGGTGGCCGTTCTCAGATTTTCTTACCAACCTCTTCCCTGCTGCAGCCACTCCTTACCCCTTCCCAACAGTCCCTTGGCGTGGAGCATGGGGTTCAAGGAGGTGGAGTGGGGGTAGGGGGGAGAATCAGCCTCAGAAGAGTGAAATAAATTAAAGTGTCCAAGAGCCCTCAGGAATCCAAACATAGCAAAATTATTATGTTTAATGTAAAAAATTGAACTTAAAATAATTCTGCTCTGTGTTTAATAACAGGTATGGCTCAGCGAAGCCAAGTCAGCTAGGTCCCCTCGGCCAGGCAGCCTGACTTCTCTTAGCGAAAAGATAAAGCAAATGAGCGCTCTTGAAGGTTCATAAAATCTATCACCTGCGAAAGAATGCAAACTGTGTAAATATCCAGGTTTTAAAATAAAATCCCCCAAAGCCAGCCCTGCAGAATGAGGTCAGCTTGGTCTGGCGGGGCCTCAGGTGCCGTGGGGTGGCGCGTCTTACGACCAGAACATCCGTGACATGTAGACACAGGCTTTGCCTCGAGATTGTATATTGAAACCACGAAAGCAGAGCTCCTATAGCTCAAGTTTATAGAAATAGGTGACAGTGTTTGAAGTAGCGTAGTTGAGACTAAAACAGTCTGACATCACAGGCTTGGGGAGGATGATGGAAATTTCTTAATTTCTGTGGAAAATCGAAAAAACAATTGTTTTTATCAGGTGTTCAGGCCTGACCACCCAAGTGCTGCTGCTGCTCTGTTTCTGGTTTTGGAAAATTACATGGAAATATAGAGCCCCTGCTCAGGATCTCAGCCACATTTCTCATTCCACGTATCAGACCGTGCTGGTTATTATCTATTCGCCCACTCTGCCCCAGTTCCTTCTCCATCCGTCTGTGCTTTGCTTGGTGCTCAGGAAACCGATCCCAGTGGTTCCCTGGGCTCCCCTCCCCTCTGACTTCAGCTGCTTTTGGCCAACGGGAGCCACCAGCAGGAGGAGGGAGAGGGCAGGTACCATTCCCCAGAGGGTTCTTCCTCCCTGCCTCCAGCTCCCTGTAGGCGCTCCCACACGATTCCTGCCCGTTGTCCCTTTTCAGCCAAGGTAAAAGGTAAATTTTCCACTGGGTGACTCAATACAGACCCATACTATTTCCCGTAGGACCTGTTTCTTTTCTCTTTTAATTCCCAACTCCTAGGTCTCTTGTCCCAGACAGAAATCTGGAGGTGTGAGAATTGACAGTTTTGTTAATGTTTGTTTATTTTTGACAGGGAGAGAAAGAGAGAGAGACGATGTGAGGGGCTAGGGGCAGAGAGAGAGGGAGACACAGAATTTGAAGCGGGCTCCAGGCTCTGAGCGGTCAGCACAGAGCCCGACGCGGGGCTCGAACTCACAGACTGTGAGATCGTGACCTGAGCCGAAGTCGGACGCTTAACTGACTGAGCCACCCAGGAGCCCCGGACCTATTTATTTTCTATAAGGACCCAGGGTGATAGGCACACTTGCCTCTTAGCCTTAAGCTCCTGGTCAAGGGTTTCTGTGTCCTTGTCTTAATTTGGGTATAATAATACCATATTGATTGTGCAGAGGATGATGGAGGTAAGCTTGTATTGATTAGAACAACAAGAGAAACAGATCATTTCTTTCCATCTTTCAAGCATTTTTTTTCCCTGCATATTCCTTCCCATCATTTGTTGATGGTAAAAGGAAACAGTGTTTTATTTTTATTATTTTCTTTTTTCTATTTCTGGACTAAATTCATCATCATCATCATACCCGCTTTTCATAGCAAGGTCAAGCATTTCTAATCAGTATTGCATATGGTCAAATTCATGTTGTCTGGGCGTATCTGTAACTGCTTCTTGGGTTCCTATTGCCACTGATAGTGTTGGGGTCATTTGGGAAGCCTCTTTTAGCTTAAAGCGGAGGCTGCCTTGGGGGGGATGCCAGTCTTTCAGGGATTCTCTGCCCAGTTCCTTAGAATCATCCTTATTCCTCTCCTCTGATCAGGTTTGTATATCAGGATAATGGGAGGTATATGCACCATCATGACAGTGCTCAAGAGGCCTTGGGTCCATGACTGTCTCTGGGTCTACCCTGGTCCCTGCCCTGGGCGGACTGATGTGGTCTGGTCCCTGGGCACCCACACATCAGTGGCCACTCACGTAGGTCCAGTCCCATCTGGCCTTGTGGAGCATCATGCTGTACTTATTGTTATTCTGGTCCTGCCCTTTGGTCATAAAGTTTCTGCATTCCGTTCTGACCCCTCTGCTGATGTACTGAAACTTTCATCCCCTCTGTACCCACCATCAGAACGTAAAGGACCTCTAACACCTTCCACACCATATACCGAGTATGGACCAGCCAGAGTCTACCTGAAGCCCATTTGTACCTCTGCTCGTGGGCTCCATTTTGGTCTGGCCCCCAGTTAAACCTGAAGCATTGTGCTTAAAATGGTCCCCACTTTGTGGCCAGAGAAGTGAGGAGCAAGCTGCCTTGCAATGGGATAACCCCGACTTTTTTTTTCTTTTACTCTATTAATGCTCTGCCAAGGATTGTGAACTCAAAGGGGTGGTCAAGACTCATGCTATGACTTCTTGTTCCTTCTCCTCGTCTTTCCTGTACAGCTCTTCCTCCTGCACAGAGATGTATCCTCTACTCCCTCCTGAGGCATTCGGGGGCTGCTTGCTTGGGGTATTGGGTTTGATCTGCTTGGAAATTACAGTAAAACTTGGTATCTGAATTTCCAAAGTCTGCTTTTAATGGGTCAGCGGAACTTTGGCAGTTGGTAATTTTTTTCATTTCTCATTTCATTTCTTGAAGGACTAGCTTTCAAGATGATCATTTCTGTAGGAAGAGCTTAGAATTGGAGGGAGTCTTGTGGTCTTAGTTCTCCCTACCCCCTCCCTCCCTCCCTCCCTCCCTCCCTCCCTCCCATTTTTCTTCCCTTCTTTCTCCCTCACTCCCTTTTCCTTCCTGACTTCCTTCCTTCCTTCCTTCCTCCTTCCTCCCTCTTACATTCCTCCCTCTCTCCTATCCTTCCTCTCCCTCCCTCTTTCTTTTTTTCTTTCTTTCTTTCTCTCTCTCTCTCTCTCGACCAATATTGATTGAGGGCCCACTATGTTCGCTCAATGCCTATTTCACTTGCAGTACAAAATAGTGTCCACTGTTGTGTTTTGAAAGTGGCCTTACGCCCATACTGGGTGTGTTCCATCAAGGAGAATGGGACCCAAATCAAAATTACTGTCAGACATTTTGGTAGGATTTGTTTTTTTCCTCATAAGAGCCAGATCCCATGTGTAACTTTAATTGGAGCCTGGAAATGTTTTCATTACATTATAGACACACAGATTTTTATAAACATGTGTTTAGGTCCAAGAGAGGAGAGAAGAGGCAATCTTCTGGGCAGGGGGAGGGGTGGACAGTGTAATTACAGAATGTGATGATACTAAAGTGGTGCGTCATCTTCTTAGAGAAGTGACCGCACTAAGGGATGTTTTGATGGTGAATCCATAGCATCCATGCCTGTCTTCTTCTTGTGGTCACTTCTGGAGTTCAGACCCTCAGCCCCTTCCTTGCCCCATAACATCAGCCTCCCTGCTTCTCCCGCTCCCAGCCGCCCAG
Source organism: Felis catus (assembly GCF_018350175.1). Lineage (NCBI taxonomy): Eukaryota > Metazoa > Chordata > Mammalia > Carnivora > Felidae > Felis > Felis catus. Next base: position 6,447,394 of record NC_058381.1, read on the forward strand.
GATTCCCCACTGATCTGGGTTCTGTTGTGCAACCAGAATCATCTGGGGAAGAGGGTGGACCTAATTTTAGAATTTAGTTTGGCCCTTATAAGCAGAAAAATTTTAAATTCCAACCACGTTTTTTGAAGCCGGGGGGCTGCTATTAAGAGCCGGGTGACTCAGGAATGGGCCATTTCTTATTCCCTACAAGTGTAGAAGGGAGTGAGGAGAAGGATGGCCAAGGGCTTTGCAGCAATGGAGAAGCTGGATACAGCCTTGAAAAAGTGAGGAGCAGGTAGGAAAGTACCTCTCTTCCACCTTCAGAGCTGACTAGTGCTGGAAATCTCAGCCGCTCCCAGGGGCCAGGCAGGTGAAGTATATGAGTGTTGCAGGAAATGACCCGCACTGGTGGACCAGGGAAAGCCTGACTCATCCAGAGGGACTGCCATCACTCAGCTCCAGCCGATGGAAATCTTTCAGTTTTTTTTTTTCCAAAGAAGCTGGAAATACGGGGTTTTTATGTGAAATTTTATCATTTTTGCATACCAAACTCTGTGCTCTGGATTTGGCCCCATCTGGGACTTCCAGTGTGTCATTTCTGGTATAGACTACTGTATCTGAGACGTGGTGGTGGTGATTGTGTGTGTGTGTGTGTGTGTGTGTGTGTGTGTGTGTGATTAACCAGTTATGTTCTAGAGAATTAGAGGGTTAAAATCTGTAAGTCACCTTGGAGGTGAAAGGCCTGGAAATGCTCCCTCCTTCTCAAAAATGCTCTTCCTGAAGTTCCCTTCATCCCTGCCCATTCCCCTCCCCCACACAGAAGCACACCAGGGACAGACTATTCTGTGGGACAGGGAGTGCCAAGGCTGTGGAATTTTCCTGCTCCCACCCCCTTTGATCACTTTCTAGCTTACGTAACTCAGACTTGGGGAGATGTACCACTGAAGGAAAGGCCGTGACTTCTGGGACATCACCAACCCAGCTGGACATGGGACGGTATTTCTAGAAAGCTGGATATAAAGTCTCACAGTGGAGATTAGACTAGGAGTTATGTTTTTAAGTTTATTTATTTTGAGAGAGAGAGAGAGAGAGAGAGAGAGAGAGAGAGACAGCATGCAAGCAGGGAAGGGGCAGAGAGAGAGAGGGAGACACAGAATCCAAAGCAGGCTCCAGGCTCCAAGCTGTCAGCACAGAGCCCGATGTGCTCAAACTGATGAACCATGAGATCATGATTGAGTGGAAATCAACAGTGGGCACCAACTGAGCCACCCAGTCTTCCCATAGAATAAGGAGTTATTTTTGCAGAGAAAGGTCAACATAAGAATTGAGGAGCAAGGGGAGGAAGTGGGACCTCTCAGAGCTCCTCACTTGGGTTAGAAGAAAAGTCACATTAAACGTACGTGTGTGAGTTTCTCCCCACGTGATGGTTTCAGTCTAATGGAGGAGACCCGTATTCAGTCCCCCTAATTAATGAGGTGAGTGCAGAACGAGGTCCTAAGACTGTGGATGGACAAAAGAGACTGACCTAGCCTAGGGTGGGGAGAGTGGGCATCAGAGAAAGCCTCCCCAGGAAGTGGAGGGAGATGGGGTGGGGGGAGAACGGAGGGGTTAGCCCAGAGGCAGGGGAGTGGGGGAGGGAGCAGGGAGGTATTACAGATGGAGGAACCACCATGTGCAAAGCATGTGCTGGGAAGAAACGTGGGATTGCAAGAACTGACAGGAGATGAGAGTGGGCAGTGGGTCAGGAGCAAAGTGGAGCATAGTGGGGCATGACCGGGAGAGAAAACGGGGCTTCCCTGGGAAGGGACTTTCAACCCTGGAGCACAGGGCGGGGAGTCCAGCAAAGGTTTTTGTAAGTAAGGTAGGCACGCACTCAAGACTGCTATTGGAACGGATCATGCTGGCTTCAGTGTGAAAAACATTAGATCAGAAGGCAGAGTGAATGAATGCGGGAGCCCTTAGAAAAGTTCTTTGGGCTAATATGTTTTGGAATCTTATCATGTGCCAGATGCTGTTCTAAAAAGCAGCATTAACATATTAAATCCCCACACAGCCTTATGAGGTAGGTATTATACCCATTTAGCAGGTGAGGAAACAAAGGCAGAGAGACTAGCTCTCCCAAGGTCAACCAGCAGGTGCAGTGCTTGGACTAGGGCAGTGTCAACAGAGCCGATGTGAAGGGGACAGAGCTGAGAGAGAGCTACTCAAGGGCTAAGCTCTGCAGGCGATGATGGGTGGAAATGGAGTGTGCGGGCTAAGCATTGCCAGTGGAGATTTCCAGCTACCTGGCTTATGCTGGAGGATGGATGGAAGAAACACTCCTTAAAATTGAGTAACTGAAGAGCTGCCAGTCCCACAGCTAATAAGAGAAAGAGGCAGAATCCAATCTGGCTCTGGGGGGCTAGAATCTGTTCAACTGAGTAACATAAAAGATCAAATTGGCTTTATTGAAGGAGTCAGGAGTCGGGCAGATCCCATCTAGCAAATAGAAAGGAGCTCCATTGAACAGCAGAAAAGGAAAGGTTTTTTAAAGGCGGAGAGGGAGTGGAAAAAAAGAAGGGATTGGCAAAGAATGCATTGTTTTAGGCAAAACTTGCCCTCCTAAGGGGAATGGAAGGGAGTCTATCAGTAAATTTCCTGGTGGCGACCACAAATGCCAGGTTGACAGGCTAAAGGTTACATTCCTGGGGGAGGTTGAGACTGTAGTTAGGTTAGATTCTAAGTTTTGGTTTGCTGCCATGGGGCCCTTAACATACGTGACTCCATTTTGGACCTGTGGTTTCTTTTCAACGGCTCTTAACCAGCGCGATATGCCACATCTTTTTCTAAATATGTTGTGGGAAATGCAAGAGACATAGCACATTCCAAGGCAAAGAGCATCGTTAAAACCCTCAGAAAATTTTCTTTCCTCCCGAAGTCGTCTTGGACCACCCACTGCCAGTCACGTTTCCCCGTGTGACAGTGTAAGACCTTGTTAATAATAAGGCTCCTAGAAAGGGTAACATAATCCAAAGTTTATTTGGTCATTTGATGTGTGATTTGGGTACCTAACTCCTCCCTGTACCTTAGTTTCCTCGTTTCTCTATTATTTTACTTTCTCGTGGGATTTTTGTTTACAAGGATTAAATGAATCTATCATCTATCTATCTGTCTATTTACCTATTTACCTACCTGCCTATCTATCTATCATATCTATCTGTGTGTCTATCATCTATCTACCTATCATCTATCTATCTTCCTACCTACCTACCTATCCATCCATCTATATCAATCAGTCAGTCATGTGTCTACATCTTAGAATAGGATCTGGTATATAGTAAGCAGTGTGTAAGTGCTTGCTACTATTACTTCTGTTGTTATTGTTATTAACGGTGTTAGCATTTGTTTTTACTCTGGTTGTGCCGGCTGCTTTAACACACCCTCCCCTTCCCTTGCTTTGCTTTCCAAGAATTCTGTTAACTTTCATTCCTTGTACTCCCCGGCCCTGCCCAACTCTGGATATTATATCAGGACTCCTCATTTTGTGGAGATTGTTTGTAAACTTCTGTGTGGTGATCATCGACAGTCTAAATGCCCCGAGGGAGGTCTGACATTGCGGCTGCACTCCGCATCTAAACTGTCCAGCTATTTCAAGTGCCTTGAATCTCTCTTCACTTAGAATCCAGGGCAATGGTCATTTCTCCTCGGTTTTGGAATTAATGGAAATGTGGGGACATCAGATCCTTTTTCTCCATTAAGCCCTGGATAAATGCCTCCGCTTTTGTTCTGTGTAATCCTAAATCCATTAATTTATTGACTCAATGGGTGAAATCAAAGAGCATCTTTTCCACGTAAGCACAAGGCTTTGCGGTGGGCAGGGTAGAGAGTGAAGACGGGAGCTTAAAATCTGGCTGACCCAGTTACACTGTGCACACGTGAGCAAGTACTTCAGGATGAAAGAACAGAGATACCACAATTTACAACATTTGTCTCTTCCTTCTGATTTTTCAAAGACATGATCATGACGAAAATAAGAGTTATCTGACATCTGTTGGGCTGTGTGTGTCAGGAACTGTTAAGCTCTCGGCCTTTATTATCTTTATTACTTGACTCTGGAAAAGGGGCTATCATGTGGGTGTTTTTGTCATCCCACTCAACAGAAGAGGAAACTGAGGCTGAGAGACATTAAGGGACTTTCCCAACACAGTGTTGGAATATTTGCGGTAGTAGTTTGAGTATCATCTTTGAGGCCAGCAAATCTTCCTTATTGTCATTTTGCTTTGTGTATTACTGTTCTTCTCCATCAACAGCTCACTGATGGTTACTTTCTTTGACAGCTTCTCGTGTAGCTTTTCTCCATGTGTCCTTGATCTCTCAGAGTACTTCCTTCCCTGTGAAGCTGTTTCTTCACCCTTCACTGATTTAGCATACATTCATTACATATTTACTCTGAGTGAATTAATTCCTAGGAATTTCTCTATTTATAGGAAACGATCTAAATAGATAGGTGAGAGTTCTTTGAGTGGCTTCATGTAAATGAATCTGGCAACCACTAGGAGGAAGTGCCCACTTAGGGACAATGTTTGCAAACTTTGGTCCACCAATCCAACTGAAAGAGCAAAATGTAAGTTTTTGAAAATAACGAAAAGAAAAAAGATAAAAGAGAGGAGAGAGAAAGAAGGAGAAGGAAGGAAAGTGAAAGAAAAAAAAAGAAAAGAAAAAAAGGAAAGAGAAGAAGGAAGGGAGGAAGGGAGAGAATACACTAGTAGTATTCAAATCAAAGAGTGAATATATCGTCTCACATCCATAATCTTGGAGGATCATCTAGAAACCGAGGAATGGACCACTGTAGGAATCAACACATAATATCAGCACCTTAAGCACAACAGAAACTATATGGAGGGAAGAAGATGTTAGAAAAACCCACTGTTATGCCCCAAACCAAGGGAAGTAGCTTAAGGAGAGTGAAGAGGCAATAAACCAACCAACCAACACGAAACAACATAAACAGCAATCTCTTTGGAATGGATGTTCTTCCCAGTTACCATGGTTTAACTGTGAACCAAGAGGGGCTGGAATAAGAAAACGACTCTGACTTACTGAGTGGTTTCTACCTGGATGGGAGAAGAGAAGCACATTTGCCAGTGCTAATTATCTCTAACAATAAAGTGAGGTGCATCAGGAAGAAAAGACGAAAGAGAAAAGAAAGAATCCCAGAGCCGGGGAAAGAGTGGGTATGCACGGACGAGATGCACACAGTCCCCTGTATGTTAAATTGCTCACTAACGGTACATGCACACGCTGGACATACACCTGGCTGGTAGGGAGTAGGAGTGGCTTTGGTTTACAGAAGAAGCAGTGACCTGGGAGAGGATATGTTTACGACTTTCTCCGTTAGAAGCAAAGACCTGATGGCAACTTTTACATTGGGATAAAATTCCCAGACATACTAGGGCACAGACATGGGATATTTCCATAGCTAGGTAGGGGAAATATTAGCATACGAAATTTTACAACTTTTTTTTTTTTTTGAGAGAGAGAGAGAGGGAGGGAGGGAGGGAGCAAGCGGGGAGGGGCAGAGAGAGAGAGAATCCCAAGCAGGCTCTGTGCTGTCAGTGCAGAGCCCTGCGTGGGTCTTGAACTCTTGAAGCACGAGATCATGACCTGAGCTAAAACCAAGAGTCATACACTTAATGGACTGAGCCACCCAGGCGCCCCTACAACTTTATAATGCAGAGTAGCAGAGACAGAATTCACCTGTTACAAATGTGGATGGCATCAGATAATCCTCCCCCTGTTCCTTTCCACCACCATGGAAGGAACGATAAAGCACATCCTTACAGAACATCCACCCAGAGCTTCCTACCAGGAAGATGAAAGGCATGAATAGAAACCACAATGGCAGTCATGCACAAATACAGTGAGCTCCCCCACCCCTTAAACTCATGTAAGAAATGTAGCATGTGGGGCGCCTGGGTGGCTCCGTTGGTTGGGCGTCCTACTTCAGCTCAGGTCATGACCTCACGGTTTGTGGGTTCGAGCCCCGTGTCAGGCTCTGTGCTGATAGCTCAGAGCCTGGAGCCTGCTTCAGATTCTCTGTCTCCCTCTCTCTCTGCCCCTCCTCTGCTCACACTCTCTGTCTCTTTCTCATCTCTCTCTCTCTCAAAAATAAACATCAAAAAAAATGTAGCATGCAAAAGGTTGATTAAAAATCCATTCCTATTTTTAAGTCCTGCAAAGTGGTCATTCAGATATAAAAGGCAGCACTCTGGTGCGTTCACATAATCGAGGACTCAGAGAATACAGTTCACACAAGCAAAGGTTTTTAGGTAAAATACAGGATTTCCAGTTACATGTGAATTTCAGATAAACAATGAATAATAGCTTAAGATAAGCGTGTCCTGCATATTGGATGCTATATACTTACACACACAAAAAATCATTCATTGTTTATCTAAAATTCGTACTCCACCGGGAGCTTTGTAATTTTATTTGGTGTATCTGGCAACTTCAGTGCAACTTCATTTTGAACTATTTTATGAGAAAATTTAGTTATTTAAGTGCTAAATTGACAGGAGAAAAAAAGAAAATCAAGAGGATGGGGGCGCCTGGGTGGCTCAGTTGTTGAGTGTCCGACTTGAGCTCAGGTCAAGATCTCGAGGTCGGTGAGTTCGAGCTGGACCATCGGGCTCTGTGCTGACAGCTCGGAGCCTGGAGCCTGCTTCAGGTTTTGTGTCTCCCTCTCTCTCTCTGCCCCTCCCCTGCTCACACTCTGTCTCTCTCTGTCTCTCAAAATGAATAAATGTTAAAAATTTTTTTTTAATTTTTTTAAAAAAAGAAAAGAGGACAAAGCTGGACTCTATGTGTAGATCCAGGGGGAAAGGGGTAAAAATTATTTCAGAGAAAGGTAGAAGTCTCACTAACCTTGAAAGCACACAGTATTAGTACCCATAGGTAAACGTGTGTGTGTGTGTGTGTGTGTGTGTGTGTATGTGTATATGTATGTGTATATATATATACACATACACACACATATATACACAAATATGTGTGTGTGTATATATATATACATATATGTATATGTGTGTATATATATATATACATATATGTATATGTGTGTATATATAAAGATTCTCAGCTATCCTGACACAAATTGGAGAAGGGATGAGCTGTGGAGATAGTAAGTGAACTAATTTTCTGAACTTACGTAGCGAGAAGCTATCAGATGCTGCTGTAGGTTAAAGCTGGTTAAGGAAGCGTGAGTCAGAGGGGTGTCACAGGCTATATGAGTTACTTGGGTTCCCAGGTCAGGGAAAGTATAAACCATGATCTGAAGGTGCATTTGGCTGCAGAACATCAAGGCAGGTTCAATCTGACTTTTAGTAAATGATTCACGTAACAGCAAGGCCACCCTTTGTGAGCACAGCCATGGCTGGTTTGACTCCAGCTCAAGTATGGTCTCAGGGATCAGTGTCTTTTCCTCGTTTGCCTTTCCTTCCTTGACATCAACTTGGGTGGGGGCCTTCCAGGGATTGTTGCAAACTGCCTGCCGACAACATCTGGGAGAATAGGCTTCCTCACCCAAATCTAGGGATCCCTAGAGAACATCATTGCTTTTAGGTCTTTCAGAAAGAGTGAAGAACTGTTTCTTTTGTTCTGTTTTGCTTTTCCCCAGAAGCTCTCAGAACCCACCACTATGAGTATCTTACTGGCATAAATTGGGTCACAGGTGCCATGTGATGCTGGCCAGTGTGGGTGTGAGTCTCATGCCGTACTCTTGGAACTAAGGGTGGAGACCACTCTCCCCACAGCTGGGCTGTACTGGTGAGCAGGGGGTTCACAGATGAAAAGCTAAGGTCATCACCAAGATAATGGCAAATGGAGTTGGAGGAAACATCCGCATGTCCACTGCAATCACCTTAATCACAACTACTTTGAAAATCTATATGGAAGGCGTGTCTCTGACAGTCTGTTGTCTTTCTTTAGGCTCATCTCCACAGTTTCTCACCTGCCTGAAAATACAGCTTTTTCTTTCTTAATCCCCAGAGAGGGTTTGTTTGCCATGTTATAGAAAGAATGGATATCCAGAGATACTAGCCCCAAATCTAGCATGAGGGAACAGCAGATTGTCCCCTCCTATGACATGCACTTGGGGCATATGATCACTGAATAGAAGAGGAACGATCTTCACTATTTAAATAATTCTTGATCTTCCTCTCTTTGAAGAGCTTATCTAATAGAGTACATTTAGAGGAAGTATGCTGAAAATATGTTTACTGTCTAAAGTTATAACCCCCATAGGAACTAGAAAAAGAGTATAAACCTTATGAGTTATCAGAAAGAAAGAATTTGGGGTTTGGGGGTTTTGTTTTGTTTTTACAAAAGAAGAAACAGAGACCAGAAAGCAAAAGATATCAAATTAAAAAAAAAAAGATACCAAAAAACCTTTTTTCTTTAAAAAGCAAGGACACATTAAAAGCAAAGTAGAAAGTAAGAAAGGTCAAAAACAAAAACAAAAACAAAACCAGAAGGCATGGTACTTTATAATGGTGACTGTCACAAATCTAAATGCCATAGGATTGATAACACATAAATTTAGCAAAACCACCAAACAAAGAGAGGAAGCACTAGACAGAAACACACAGTAACATGCAACTTTCCCTCATGCCTTTCAACATGACATTGCTTTAAACAGAGAGGAGTAAGCATATAGTGAATCTGACTAGTGTAACAAGGATAATATAATAAATGTATAACAAACTCCAGATCCCGATGAAACAGAAAATAGGCATTTTTTCCAAGTGCCACAATGATATATGAGGACATTAAAAAAAACCCAATAAATTCGAATAAGTAGAAATAATACAGACCTCATTCTCTTAACTACATTTTAATAAAGCATAAAATAGCAAAATAGAGCCAAGCAAACAAAAATCCCAAGCACTTGGTAGTAAAAAAGAAAAAAGAATAGTCTTCAGCTACTTTTGGATCAATGAGAAAATTGAAAGCAGAATTGCACATTTTCTTAAATAAAGTAACCATAAAAAATTGGGAAGAGAATACTATTGTGGGAAAAAGGGGCATTCATGGTCTTAAATACATCATAAAATCTAGGTTGAGAATTTGGCATTGAAATCATGGGGAAGAGAAAAAACTGGGAGTAATAAATAAAACCAGTATGTGTCAGGCAGTTAAAAAAAATTCAGCAGATAAATCTGTATTAATTAAGGAAAAATGGAGAAAGGAAATTTAGAAATAAGGCAAGCGAAACAAATACAGATAATGACATTGTTAACGAAACATAAGATACATTTCAAAAAAAATTTTTTTAATGTTTATTCTTGAGAGAGAGAAAGAGAGAGAGAGAGAATGAGCAGGGGAGAGGCAGAGAGAGAGAGGGAGACAGAATCAGAAGTGGGCTCCAGGCTCTGAGCTGTCAGCACAGAGCCCAGTGCGAGGCTAGAACTCATGGACTGCAAGGTCGTGACCTGAGCTGAAGTCAGACCTGTAACTGAGTGAGCCACCCAGGCGCCCCAAGAGGATACATTTTTAAACTCCAGGGGAAATTCAAACCCTGATATAAATAATGATTCCTCACTGCCCCCCTCACCCCCTCCCAATTAGGGAAATTAGAAACAACCAAAATTGACCCCGGAAGAGAGAGAAAACCTAAATAGAACCACTAATCATGGACAAAATTGAAAAAGTTTTTAAAGATCTACCTTCACAAGAAGCATCAACTCCAGCTAGTTTCACAAGGGAATTCTCTGTAACTTTCAATTAACAGAAAGACCCGACACTATTACTGTTTCAGAATATGGAGAACAGAACACAGAGAATGGGGAAAAGATTAGTTTTCAAGTTTTCCTTCAAAGTCACTATATAAGTGCGCGCGCGCACACACACACACACACACACACACACACACCCCAAGCAACTCCAGAGAACAGTATCAATTACATCCAGGCAAAAATTCTAATAGTATGTTAACAAATATAATTTACCAATGAAGTCATCGAATGCCCCCTCGCAATCAATTCCCGTTTCCTTCTAGGAAAATAAGGTTGTGTACTAGAGATTTGTTGCCATCGAATTAGCATTTTAACTGGTCAGAGGGGGAAAGCATATTACCAGAATGCTTAACGGCGAAAATGTTTTTAAGATTAGTGTGCATTTTTAATGAAAACTATTTGGTGAAATAGTAGTAGAGGGATACCCCTTTACTATTTTATATCTACCCCCTTCCTCTGTTCAAATCCAGCCAAATGCTTACTGGAGAAGTTGTAGGAGTATGTCCATTTTCATGGAGATTAAGGTGAAGACCAGAAATGAAATCCTCCATTTTGCTCCAGAAAGTCCAGGCAAAGCAATTAAACAGGAAAATGGAATGATGAGGAGACACTTTAGCAAAACTGCTCTTTGAACATTGGGCACCTGAAAAATGCAAGAGGATAAACATGAAACCTATTAGAAGTAGATAATGCGGATATATCCAGATCAAAGGCTTTTTCCTTCATGTATATGATGATAGCTTCTCAGAAGGTATACAGATGTTAATAAAAATGACAATAACACTAATGTTTATGAAGTGCTTCCTGTGTGCAAAAACTCCTTTAGGAGCTTTAAATAGATGAATCCACTTAATGCTGGAAATCCATTTAATCCTTACGAATGAAAGAAGAAAATTGCCTTTGGAATAGCAGGAAGAGAAACTGCCTTATGTTGTGGTTGGGAGTGGTTAAGAGCCAGCTACCCAGGTATGATCTCCAGCAAGCTACTCCACCTGTCATGCCTTGGTTTCCATATTTGTAAACTGGAGATGTCAATACTAAGCATCTCATAAGGTTGCTGTGAAATTAAATAAGTTAATACACGTAAGGTGTTGACAACGGTATCTAAGTGTTAGTTAGCTATCATTGTTATTAACAGTAAACCTAGCAAGACATGTGTATGGCTGAGATGATGAAAGCTTTAAAATTCTTACCAATGGATATAAGTTTTTCTTCATTTATTTAGTACAATGTAATGTCCACAGATTGTTGTGACATTAACTGAGCATTTAATGAACATTAATAGCAAATCACCCAAAACACTAGTTCAAGTGATTTGCAATGACTCTGAGCCCTGTCCTTGAGGAAATAAGGAAGCCTCACATAATGAGTCAAGGGCCTTGTGATGAACACACATTTTCATGACCAAGGAAATGTAATTAAGTGGAAGAATAAAGCTTCCCTGGCGGTCTGATTGCTACTTAACCAATTCACAGTTAAATCAAGAAGAAACCGAATTTTAGGGACTAGTCTTTGCTAAGTTCAAGCAGACTTTTAAGACTGCCACTTCTGTTTTTTCACTTCTGTGAGATTTCTTTGTGAAAGACTATTTTCCATGCATAAAGTTCAGTATTACAACCTTGAACTTCTGAACTTTTTCAAGATTGTTCCAAGTCCATTGCAGCGTGGTATTTTAAGTATAGGCTTTTTTTTTTCTTAAAAAATATTTCAGGGGTGCCTGGGTGGCTCAGTTGGTTAAGCGTCCAACTTCAGCTCTGGTCATGATCTCACAGTTCGTGGGTTTGAGTTCTGGGTTGGGCTCTGTGCTGACAGCTCAGAGCCTAGAGCCTGCTTTGGATTCTGTGTCTCCCTCCCTCTCTGCCCCTCCCCAACTCATGCTCTATCTCTCTCTCCCTCAAAACTAAATAAGATTAAAAAAGATTAAAAAAATATTTCAGAATGCACTTCTTGCCACCCCCCCCCACATTTCAGTATTACAAAATTTGATTAATTACTTAGATTTGATGCATCAGAGATTCAGTATTTAATTCTAAAATGCAATGAAAGTATACCATTTTTAAAGAACTCATTGAACATCTATTGAATGTAAAGTGTTGAAATCGTTTAGATCTAGACCCCCAGACACAGACTCAAGAAGAGTTGGGGGAAGCAGCAATAAACTATGCAGCTACACTCTACCTCCATAACGTTGTTGAAAAAAGCTACATGCTCACCTTGCCATTATTTCCTATCGACATTTGTCCTAGGAGATTTCTTCTAAATAATAGATTTTTTAAATATATTTTTTTAATGTTTATTTATTTTGAAGAAGAGAGAGACAGAGTGCAAGCAGGGGAGGGGCAGAGAGAGAGGGAGACACAGAATCAGAAGGAGGCTCCAGGCTCTGAGCTGTCAACACGGAGCCCGATGTGGGGCTCAAACTCAAGAACTGCGAGATCATGACCTGAGCTGAAGTTGGAGGCTTAACCGACTGAGCCACCCAGGTGCCCCAGAATAATAGATTGTTTTAAAGACATTTTTAGGTTGAAAGCAAAATTGAGTGGAAAGTACAGAGATTTCCCATATATCCCCATACCACCTGCCCACACATATAGTCTTCCCCACCATCAATATTTTCCATCAGAAAGGTACATTTATTACTATCAATAAACCTGTCTTGACACATCATTATCACCCAAAGCCCATAGTTTACATTAGGGTTCACTCTTGGTATTATACATTCTATGGGTTTTGACAAATGTAAGATGCCATGTATCTATCATTACAGTATTCAGAATAATTTCATTGCCTTATAAGTCCTCTGTACTCTGCTGATTCATCCCTCCCAACTCCCCACCCCCTGGAAATCCACTGATCTTTTTATTGTCTCCATAGTTTTGCCATTTTCAGTGGAATCGTGCAATATCATACAGTATTTTTCTGACTGGATTTTTCACCTAATATACATTTAAGTTTCTTCTATGTCTTTTTGTGGCTTAATAGCTCATTTCCTTTTTTAATTTTGAATAATATTCCATTGTCTGGATGTACCATAGGTTATATATTCATTCATCTACCAAAGGAAATTTCTTTTACTTCCAAGTTTTGGAAATTATGAATAAAGCTGCTAAAAATATCCATGTGCAGTGTTTTGTGTTGACTTAAGTTCTCAGCTCATTTGGATAAATATCAAGGAGTGTAATTGCTGGATTGGTAAGAGTATGTTTAGTTTTATGAGAAACTGCCAACATGGCTTCCAAAATGGCTGTACCATTTTCCATGCCCACTAGCAATGAATGAGAGTTCCTTTTTTTTTTTTTTTTTTTACATCTTCGCCACCACTAGGTGTTGTAAGTGGTTCAGATTTTGGGCACTCAAATAGATGTGCAGTGGTATCTCATTATTGTCTTAATTTGTGATTTCCTAATGACATATGGTGTTGAGCACCTGAATATGCCTACTTATTTTCCATCTGTAGATCTTTTTTTGGTAAGGTGTCTGTTAAGTTTTTTGACTCACATTTTAATCATGTTGTTTATTTTCTTATTGTTCAGTTCTAACAGTTCTTTGTATATTTTGGATAGCAGTCCTTTTTCAGATATGTCTTTTGCAAATATTTTCTCCCAGTCCATGGCTTGCCTTCTCATTCTTTTAACAATGTTTTTCACAGCGCAGAAAATTGTAAATGAAGTCCAGTTACTTAAGTTTTTCTTTCGCAGCAGATACTTCATTCCTACGGTGTTGTATCTAAAAAGTCATCACCAAACCTAGGGTCTTCTAGATTTTTTTTTTTTTAATTTTTTTTTTCAACGTTTATTTATTTTTGGGACAGAGAGAGACAGAGCATGAACGGGGGAGGGGCAGAGAGAGAGGGAGACACAGAATTGGAAACAGGCTCCAGGCTCTGAGCCATCAGCCCAGAGCCTGACACGGGGCTCGAACTCACGGACCGCGAGATCGTGACCTGGCTGAAGTCGGACGCTTAACCGACTGCGCCACCCAAGCGCCCCAGGGTCTTCTAGATTTTTGTCCCGTGTTATCTTCTAGGAGTTTTATAGTTTTGTGTTTTACAGCTAGGTCTGTGACCCATTTTTATTTTCGTGAAAAGTGTAAGGTCTGTGTCTAGTCTCATTTTATTTGCATGCGGATGTCCACATGTGTTCTAGCACCAATTTGTCGAAAAGACTACCTTTGCTTCATTGTCAAAGAGTGGTTGACTGTATTTATGTGGGTCTATTTTTGGGCTTCCTATTCTGTTTCATTGTTCTGTTTGTCTCTACTGTTGCCAATACTACATCAGTACTGATTCCTATAGCTCTGTAGTAAGTCTTATAGTCAGATAGTGTCATTCCTTTTTGTTCTTCTCCTCCCATACTGTGTTTGTTGTTCTGGATCTTTTATCTCTTCACATGAACTTTAGAATCAGTTTGTTGATACCCATCAAATAATTTGCTGGTGTTTTTTATTGGGATTGTGTTGAATCTACAGATCAAGTTGTGAAGAACTGACGTATTAATGATATTGAAGCTTCCTATCCATGAACATGGAATATTTGTCCATTTAGTTAGTTCTTCTTTGTTTTTTTTCATCTGTTTTGTAGTTTTCCTCATCTGTCTTATAGATATAATGTTAGATTGATACCTAAACACTTCATTTTGGGAGATGCTAATGTAAATGGTATTGTGTTTTTAATTTCAAATATTATGTGTTCGTTGGTGGCATATAGGAAAGTGTCTTTTGTATTTTTTTTTAAATTTTTTCAATGTTTATTTATTTTTGAGAGACAGAGACAGAGCATGAGTGGGGGAGGGGCAGAGAGAGAGGGGAACACAGAACCCGAAGCAGGCTCCAGGCTCCGAGCTGTCAGCACAGAGCCCGATGCGGGGCTCGAACCCACGAACCGTGAGATCATGACCTGAGCTGAAGTCGGACACTTAACCGACTGAGCCACCCAGGCGCCCTATGTGTCTTTTGTATTTAAAGATTTTTTTTTTTAACATTTATTTATTTTTGAGACGATGCAGGAGACAGAGTGCAAGCAGCGGAGGGACAGACAGAGGGAGACACAGAGTCCGAAGCGGGCTCCAGGCTCTGAGCTGTCGGCACAGAGCCCGATGCAGGGCTAGAACTCACCAACGATTAGATCATGACCTGAGTCGAAGTCAGATGCTTAACTGACTGAGCCACCCAGGCACCCCTCTTTTTTTTTTTAACGTTTATTTATTTTTGAGATAGAGAAAGAGCATGAACAGGGGAGGGGCAGAGAGAGAGGGAGACACAGAATCTGAAACAGGCTCCAGGCTCTGAGCGGTCAGCACAGAGCCCGACGCGGGGCTCGAACTCACGGACCGCGAGATCATGACCTGAGCCGAAGTCGGACGCTTAACCGACCGAGCCACCCAGGCGCCCCTTTTTTTTTTTTTAATTTTTTTTTCCCTCTTTTGTATTTAAACTTGATCCCACAACCTTGCTACCATTACCTGTTAGTTCCAGAAGTGCTTTTGTCATTCTCTTTCATTTTCTAAACAAATGATTATGTCATCACTAAACAGAGACAACTTTATTTCTTCCTTCCCAATCCATATACATCTTTCTACACTACTTTGTGATTTACTTTAGTTTTAAATTCTTTTTTAGTAAAACTTGTATTTTTAATTCATGGAAAAAACTACCCTTTAGATTTCAATGAGTCATACTTTTGCATTTCCCTATGCAAGATTTATATATTTTTTTTACAAGCACGGGATCTTTGTAATTTTTAAAAAATAATTTTTTCTAATGCGTATTTATTTTTGAGAGAGAAGGACACAGAGTGTGAGCGGGAGAGGGTCAGAGAGAGGAGGAGACACAGAATCTGAAATGGGCTCTAAGCTCTAAGCTATCAGTTCAGAGCCAGATGCGGGGCTCAAACTCACAAATAGTGAGATCAGAACTGAGCCAAGTTGGAAGCTCAACTGGCTGAACCACCCAGGTGCCCCGACCTTTGTAATTTTTTTTAACTTTTTTTTTTAAATGTTTATTTATTTTTGAGAGAGACAGAGACAGAATGCGAGTGGGTTGGGGGAGAGAGAGATGGAGACACAGAATCTGAAGCAGGCTCCAGGCTCTGAGCTGTCAGCACAGAGCCCATGCGGAGCTAGAACTCACAAGCTGCAAGATCATGACCTGAGCCAAAGTCGGACACTCAACCGACTGAGCCACCCAGGCACCCCTGTAACTTTTTAATATACTCTCACACTTTGCTTTCAGTAAGATGCATCTGTATGACATGAATTTTGTAGTCATTTTTTTTTTTTGCTTTTAATTTTCATCATGGATCATTACATCCTTTCTTTTACTTAAGTTGAATAATCTTACAATGAATTCTGTTTCCATCTACTCTCTTTTATGAAGATGGAAATATTATCAAATTCCAATTATTCCTTCATGGAGATTTGGCAAATATTACTTGTGTTATAGGATCTGAAATATACACCAGTCCTTAGAATTAACAGGCTCTCTCATCCCACGCTGTCCCTCAGAATTACCATCAACTAATGTCTTGGATTGCTCACATTTTTCAGAACTCAGTAAGTCACAGAAAATTTATCCCATTGTTGCGGAATCTCTACTTACTAGAAAATTCTTTATCAAACTGAGCCAAGATCTGCCACTCTGAAAATTTTGCCTCTCGGAATTCTGCTGTCCAGATTCATAAAGAACCAGCTCCATGTATCTCCTACCTGTTAAGCTTTTTGTACATTTGTAAACCACCGTCATTGCTTTTCCTTCACTTTCTCTTTTTTTTTTCCAAGTTAAACATGCCTGTACCTTGAAATTACTCCTTAGAAGAGATGACTTCCAATTCTCTTTACCATTTTGGTTCCTCCACTCTAGAAAGCATTTTTTAACTTACAAAATATAAAAACCGTAGTGTGTGATTCCTTAAGACAACCTGTCTCATCCCGATTAGGTTACTTTAGTGTTAGAAGCGCCTGTTTAAGAGTTGATCGATAGTAAGTGGTGGCCCACCAAAGGAGTGAACTTTGAGAAACAGGCAGGTGAGGCATTATTATCTCTTATTTTACAGATGACTTACTTGGAGACGATCACGTGCCAAGGGTTGGAGGTAGAATTCAGAAAGTTTTCCAGACTGCACCTGCACTTAGAGAATGTTTTAGACAATAAAGCCTCAACAATGGTTTGTATATGCTCTTGGTAGCGTATCGCAATGGTACAAGGGAACTCTGAGATTAGGAGTAGGTTTATACTCAAGACTTGGTATGCCACGTACTTCCTTACAAGAACCAGAATGACTAGAACTTGGCAAAGGAGATGCTCATTTGGGAGCCTGACTTATGAAAGTCTTCCTCCTCTGATGTGTGCAGTAATCCCCACTACACAGTGTTTGTTGATAAATTTAATGCAAGTTTTGTTCTCTTTTCATATGTGGCTGTTATTATTACCACTCACAGTGTGATTGATAACATAATTTCTCCAAAGAGCTACAGAATGTGGGAGGAAATCTTAGTGCTTCAACCCCTTAATTTTTTTTTTTATAAATAATAAAATAGGACCTTTGGGGGATAAAGGTGACTTGGCTCAGAGTTTCTTAACCTTCTATCTTCTACCTTCAGTGCGCTCAGAGAATTGCATTCCCTCTAAATAGCCCTGATGTGGAGCAGAGTGATAGAGGGATCAGAAACCAGCAGAGAGGGGGAGAAAAGCATCAGCAGGGAGTAAGCAAGGAGCTGGAGAATTCGCAGAGTTTTATAAACTTTAAATTCCCAACTGCTACACTATAATTCTGTCTTGGGAGTCCATTATAAGGAAGTCATTTTGGTGAGTTGGATGAGGTCCATGGAAGATGTGCCTTGACATCTAATTTGTGTGTTATAGTGAGATGCCATTAAGATTCTCACAGCCTCTTTGGAATGTGGGGAGGGAGGATGTGTTTATTTTATAATTCCACAGTTAATGTTTCTGGTGTCTAGAAGCTTCTACTCATTCATTCACTCATTCACTCAAACACATTTGATGAATGCCTATATCCGTTTGGTACAACACGCTGTGTTAGATGTTTTGCATTTAACATTGAATAATTCAAGTCTTGAATTAAACCATTAAGGTAAAGAAATCAGTTCTTCCCTGCAAATTAAGAAGGCTTGGTTTTTAAACTGGCTTGTTTTACGGTTGAGTCAGAACACTAGCGAGCTGAAAAAAATACCTGTTTTGCTTAGAAATTCAGTGCCCACATAGAGTCATCAAGAGAGAACTCTAACATAGCAATTCTTCTTCTGGTATTATCCTAAAGATATACTTGCACATGTCCAAAAAGATGTAATGTACAAGATTATTTTTATATCTTTTTTTTTAGTGGAAAAAAAGGTTCAAGTCAACTAAATATTCAGTAATGGGAAACTGGTTAAACAATGGATATACGATGGAAAAAATATGCATATGTGTACCAGAACTAGTATATGTATGTATGATAGAGAATTATCTCCAGAAGATGTAGATATTATCTACCTATCCATCCATCCATCCATCCATCCATCCCCCCAACTTTACATTTTGAAATAGTTCAAATATACAGAAAAGTTTTAGGAATTTTAAGGTAAATAGATCATATAATTTTCATATAGACTCACTAATTGTTAATTATAGACCTTTTTTCTGTGAAACTGTTTGAAAATAAGTTGTAGACATCATGACATTCATCCCTAAATGCAAAGCCATACCACTTAGGTGTGTGAACACTTAAGAAATTTAACATTGAAACTGCAGTATCATCTAATATATTGTTTAAATTGTCTTGGTTGTCATAAAATTATCCTTGATGGCTTTTCTGGGGAGACCCCAGGGCTTAAAATCTAGTGTCACGTCTCTTTAGCATATCTGTTTCTAGTTCAGTCCACCTGCTGTTTTATGATAACGCCTTTTTCATAGAGCCCGTTGTCTTGCAGAAATTTTTATAATCTGAAATTGTCTGTTTCCTCATAATTAGACTTAAGTGAAACATGTTCTTAAGAATGCTACAGAGATGCTCTCAGTGATGCTGAGTTTGCTCATTTCGATAAGATTGTGGCTGCCAGCCGTCTCCACTGTAATTCCTTTTGTATTTAAGAACACATCTGTTTTGGGGCGCCTGGGTGGTTCAGTTGGTTAAGCGTCCGACTTCAGCTTAGGTCATGATCTCACCGTTCGTGGATTCGAGCTATGCCGACAGCTCAGAGCCTGGAGCCTGCTTCGAATTCTGTGTCTCCCTCTCTCTCTGCCCCTCCCCTGCTCGTTCTCTGTCTCTCTCTGTCTCTCAAAAATAAACGTGTAAAAAAAAAAAAAAGAATACATCTGTTTTGGGTGAATTGTGTTTCCCCAAAATTCCTGTGTTGAAGCCCGAACCACCAGTGCCTTAAGATGTGAGCACATTCACAGATAGGGTTGCAAAATAGGTAATTAAAGTTAAATGAGGGGGTGCCTGGTGGCTCATTCGGTTCAGCCTCTGACTCTTGATTTTGGCTCCGGTCATGATCTCATCATGCTCATGAGATCAAGCCCCATGTTGGCCTCTGCACTGAGTGTGGAGCCTGCTTAAGATTCTCTCTCCTCTCTCTGTCCCTCTCCCCTGTACATGTGTGTGCATGCAGGCATGCGCTCTGTCTCTCAAAAAAAAGTATTACAAAAGTTAAATGAGGTCATCTGGGTAGGCAGTCCTCTAGTCTGACTGGTATCTTATAAGAGGAGATTAGGTCACAGAGAGACACCAGGGGCCATGCGTGCACAGAGAGGACCGTGTGAAAAGATAGCTAGAAGGCGGCCATCTGCAAGGCAAGGAGAGAAGCCTTGGGAGAAAAACCACCTTTGCCAGCAGCTTGATCTTGGACTTCTAGCCTCCAAAACTGTGAGAAACTAAATTTCTGTTCCTTGAGCATCCCAGTCTGTGGACTGTTCAGGCAGCCCTAGCAAGCTCATCCAACATGGAGGACCGTGTGAATATGCTCGCAACATTTCACTCAGTGGAGTCTGATTACTCCTTCACGGAGCCTTGTCAAAACTCACTTATTTGAATTACAAAGTCTTAGATCTGCTCCAGCTCTTAGACTTGACTGGCTCCAGTCTCTGTTGATTCTGGCCCGAATCAATTAGTACATTGGAGGTGGCAAAGTAATTGTTTTCTAAATCTACCAGTCCTTCTAATTTTATTATTCGGTGTTCTTCTAAGAGTTTCACCTTCCCCCTTATTTGGACTATGGTATATATTAACTGGTTTTAAAAATTCAGGTTGCTAGCAGCCATTATCATTATTTTCTGATGCTCTCATGACTCCAGATGTGACCACTGGAAGCCCCTTCAAGCTGGCTCCCGTGTACCTCCGGTCTCCATCATTCATTGAGCCCTTCCTTATTTTCCAACACAATAATAAAATGTTCCGGGACCATTTTGTACTTTTTTTGTTTTTGGCCTAGAAAGAGCCGTTTTCCCAAGATACCCTGAGTCCTTGGAGTGGGGAATAGAATTCCGAAACTAAGATATCTAGGCACTCACAAGGTATGCTCATTGCTTGCAGGGTGATCACAATTTTAGACCTTTTTAGTGGATAAAGCTAGTTGGTGCTAATACTCCTCATCTGCCCCAGTCTGCTCAGGCCGCCATAGCAGAATACCACCGACTGTTGGCTGGAACAACAGACATCTATTTCTCACGGTTCTGGAGGCTGGGAAGTCCCAGATCAAGGAGCTGGGTAATTCAAGACCCTCATGAGGACTTTCTTCCTGGTCTGCAGATGGCCGTCTCACTGTGTCTTCCCCTGGTGGAGAGAGAGCAAGCAAGCTCTGGTCTTTCTTCCTCTTCTAACAAAGATACTAATCCATCAGGAGGATCCTATTCTCACCTCATTTAAATTTTTTTTTCAATATATGAAGTTTATTGTCAAATTGTTTTCCATACGACACCCAGTGCTCATCCCAAAAGGTGCCCTCCTCAATACCCATCACCCACCCTCCCCTCCCTCCCACCCCCCCCCATCAACCCTCAGTTTGTTCTCAGTTTTTAAGAGTCTCTTATGCTTTGGCTCTCTCCCACTCTAACCTCTTTTTTTTTTCCTTCCCCTCCCCCATGGGTTTCTGTTAAGTTTCTCAGGATCCACATAAGACTGAACACATATGGTATCTGTCTTTCTTTGTATGGCTTATTTCACTTAGCATCACACTCTCCAGTTCCATCCACGTTGCTACAAAGGGCCACATTTCATTCTTTCTCATTGCCACGTAGTACTCCATTGTGTATATAAACCACAATTTCTTTATCCATTCATCAGTTGATGGACATTTAGGCTCTTTCCATAATTTGGCTATTGTTGAGAGTGCTGCTATAAACATTGGGGTACAAGTGCCCCTATGTATCAGTACTCCTGTATCCCTTGGATAAATTCCTAGCAGTGCTGTTGCTGGGTCATAGGGTAGGTCTCTTTAATTTTTTGAGGAACCTCCACACTGTTTTCCAGAGTGGCTGCACCACTTTGCATTCCCACCAAAAGTGCAAGAGGGTTCCCGTTTCTCCACATCCTCTCCAGCATCTATAGTCTCCTGATTTGTTCATTTTGGCCACTCTGACTGGCATGAGGTGATATCTGAGTGTGGTTTTGATTTGTATTTCCCTGATGCGGAGCGACGTTGAGCATCTTTTCATGTGCCTGTTGGCCATCCGGATGTCTTCTTTAGAGAAGTGTCTATTCATGTTTTCTGCCCATTTCTTCACTGGGTTATTTGTTTTTCGGGTGTGGAGTTTGGTGAGCTCTTTATAGATTTTGGATACTAGCCCTTTGTCCGATATGTCATTTGCAAATATCTTTTCCCATTCCCTTGGTTGCCTTTTAGTTTTGTTGGTTGTTTCCTTTGCTGTGCAGAAGCTTTTTATCTTCATAAGGTCCCAGTAGTTCATTTTTGCTTTTAATTCCCTTGCCTTTGGGGATGTGTCAAGTAAGAAATTGCTGTGGCTGAGGTCAGAGAGGTCTTTTCCTTCTTTCTCCTCTAGGGTTTTGATCACCTCATTTAAATTTAATTAGCTCCTAAAAGCCTGACCTTCCAATACCGGCACCTTGGGGGGACAGGGTATTAACATATGAATGTGGGGCTGCAGAGGACACAGACATTCTGCCCTTAGCATCCTTTTAATCCAACAGCACAGGGTTCTTTTGTCATATTTTTACTTCCTTTCTCACAGGAGAACCCTAGATTCCCAACTATAATTTGTTTAGATATTTTTTTTCTATTCTCCAACACCCTCGAAATAGCTTCACGGTAACTCCCCTTTGTACCGCGACCAAACAGCAAACAGACTAAGTGACATTCAGATTTCTTCACAGTTCTTTCTGTCCTTAAAATGCGAAAGGTGTGGTGTTTGAACATGCTGGGTTCGAAAGTTACTGAAATTCCTTTTTTTGCCCCCTCTCTCTGTACTTACTTGATAGCAGTTTGAGATAAAGTTATTTCATTGGCTTTTTCTTTTTTTTTTTTAATATGAAATTTATTGACAAATTGGTTTCCATACAACACCCAGTGCTCATCCCAAAAGGTGCCCTCCTCAATACCCATCACCCACCCTCCCCTCCCTCCCACCCCCCATCAACCCTCAGTTTGTTCTCAGTTTTTAACAGTCTCTTATGCTTTGGCTCTCTCCCACTCTAACTTGTTTTTTTTTTTTTTCTTCCCTTCCCCTCCCCCATGGGTTCCTGTTAAGTTTCTCAGGATCCACATAAGAGTGAAACCATATGGTATCTGTCTTTCTCTGTATGGCTTATTTCACTTAGCATCACACTCTCCAGTTCCATCCACGTTGCTACAAAAGGCCATATTTCATTTTTTCTCATTGCCACGTAATATTCCATTGTGTATATAAACCACAATTTCTTTATCCATTCATCAGTTGATGGACATTTAGGCTCTTTCCATAATTTGGCTATTGTTGAGAGTGCTGCTATGAACATTGGGGTACAAGTGGCCCTATGCATCAGTACTCCTGTATCCCTTGGATAAATTCCTAGCAGTGCTATTGCTGGGTCATAGGGTAGGTCTATTTTTAATTTTTTGAGGAACCTCCACACTGCTTTCCAGAGCGGCTGCACCAATTTGCATTCCCACCAACAGTGCAAGAGGGTTCCCGTTTCTCCACATCCTCTCCAGCATCTGTAGTCTCCTGATTTGTTCATTTTGGCCACTCTGACTGGCGTGAGGTGATACCTGAGTGTGGTTTTGATTTGTATTTCCCTGATAAGGAGCGACGCTGAACATCTCTTCATGTGCCTGTTGGCCATCCGGATGTCTTCTTTAGAGAAGTGTCTATTCATGTTTTCTGCCCATTTCTTCACTGGGTTATTTGTTTTTCGGGTGTGGAGTTTGGTGAGCTCTTTATAGATTTTGGATACTAGCCCTTTGTCCGATATGTCATTTGCGAATATCTTTTCCCATTCCGTTGGTTGCCTTTTAGTTTTGTTGGTTGTTTCCTTTGCTGTGCAGAAGCTTTTTATCTTCATAAGGTCCCAGTAATTCACTTTTGCTTTTAATTCCCTTGCCTTTGGGGATGTGTCGAGTAAGAGATTGCTACGGCTGAGGTCAGAGAGGTCTTTTCCTGCTTTCTCCTCTAAGGTTTTGATGGTTTCCTGTCTCACATTTAGGTCCTTTATCCATTTTGAGTTTATTTTTGTGAATGGTGTGAGAAAGTGGTCTAGTTTCAACCTTCTGCATGTTGCTGTCCAGTTCTCCCAGCACCATTTGTTAAAGAGGCTGTCTTTTTTCCATTGGATGTTCTTTCCTGCTTTGTCAAAGATGAGTTGGCCATACGTTTGTGGGTCTAGTTCTGGGGTTTCTATTCTGTTCCATTGGTCTATGTGTCTGTTTTTGTGCCATCATTGGCTTTTTCAAAACTCTTGCATCGTTAACTGCATGACCCGTTGAAAAGAAACGAAAAGTTGGGAGGGAAATGTTTGTTTCTGCCATCCACCCACCATACGTACCATTACACAGATACCTTGATGCCTTGATGTAAGCATAGCTTATAGGATTCCATCTGATCCCAAGAAATACCCAATTAGGGTTTCCTTGACTTCCCACTGTCTCCTAAACTGGTGAATCATTCAAGCCAAGAGGCTGCATTTTCCAAGCCGTTTGAATCACTTCCCCAGGATGTTTCCATGAGCCATCAGAGCGCATACTTGAGCAGTGTCTAGATGTACTTGTTAAGTTTCTTAGGAATTTTTTTTAATGATTCAGTGCATTCTCTCTCTGAGCTGCATATGGTCACTTTCAACATTCAACAGATGTATTTGGCTCATGTGCAGCCTTTGATTCTCACAGATGAGGAATTTTTCATTCTCTGTTCTGCCTGGTACTGGAGGCGTTTTCGGTGAAGTGCTCTCTGCTTCTCTGTCATTTTTCATTTCTCTATTCTTCTGGGGTCTCAGCTGAACCCCAGATGCCACCATTATCTCTTCAGAACCTCAACAGCTCTGGGAGCCCGATGCCATTGCCAAAGTGGAGCGAAATCCAAAATAGTAACGGTCTGTGGACTTGGACGTCATGCTTGCAACTTCTTCCTTGGTCACAGGATTTTAGTCCACGTTATGTAGATTATTATTTCCTTTAACTGCCCTGTGGGTTGCTGCTCTCATTATAAGTTAATAGTTTTTTGTGTGTCTATAAGTGTATGTGTATCTGCTTATGTTTTATGCCAAGGAAGATTGCTTACTATTTGTCATTCTAGAATCCAGGAATCCAAGTTATTTTACAAACACCAGAGAAGTAAAGGCCAGAAACCTTCCTGAGGGAAGAGATACTTGCTAGTAGCTGGGTGGGAACTGGGTTAGGTACTATGATGTAAACAGAAAGAACCTTATATCAAGAATCAGGTCACCAGGTGGGGACGGGGGACACCTGAGTGGCTCAGTTGGTTATGCATCTGACTCTTGATTTCAGCTCAGGTCACGATCTCACAGTTCCTGAGTTCGGGCCCCGCGATCGTGCTCTGTGCTGATAGTGTGGAGCCTGCTTGAGATTCTCTGTCTCCCCCTCTCTCTGCCCCTCCTCAATTTGTGCGCTCGCTCTCTCTCTCTCTCTCTCTCAAAAATAAATAAGTAAACAATAAAAAAAGAATCCGGTCACCAGCTTTCCTTAATTTCCTTTTCACACTAATTCACACCTGCCTTCACTCATTTGTTCAGAAAATATGTGCAAAGTACTCTTTTGCATGACCTTAACCAAGCCACTTAACCTCTAAGACACATTCATTTTTAAAAATAGATTTGATTTTTTTAGAGCGGATTTAGTTTCACAGCAAAATTGAGTGGGAGGTACAGAGATTTTCCATCAATCTCCTGTCCCCACACATGCACAGACTCCTCAATGACCAGCTTCCCCATCAGAGTGGCATATCTGTTACAGCTGATGAACCTACTTTGTCGGCACATAATTATCATCCAAGTCCATAGTTTACTTTAGGGTTCTCTCTTGGTGATGTATATTCTGTGGGTTTAGAAAATTTTACAACAGCCATGTGTAGGGCAGAGTAGATTCACTGCCCTAAATTTCCTCTGTGCTTCCCCTCTTTACCCTTCTCTCCCCCTGACAACAACTAATCTTTCTGCTATCTCCATAATTTTGCCTTTCCCAGAATGTCATATAGTTGGAGATCACACAATGTGAAACTTTCCGTACTGTCTTCTTTCACTTAGTAATATGCATTCAAGTTTCCTCTGTGTCTTTTTATGGCTTGATAGCTCGTTCCCTCTTAGCACTGAACGCTGAATAGGATTCTATCATTGGGATGGACCACAGTTTATTTATCCATTCACCTACTGAAGGACATCCTGGTTGTTTCCAAGTTTTGGAAATTGTGATTAAAGCTTCTGCAAACATCCGTGTACAGATTTTCGCGTTGATATCCGTTTTCAAATTTGGGTGAGCACCAAGGAATGTGATTGCTGGATTGTACGATAAGAGTATGTTTAGTTTTATAAGAAGCTGCAAAACTGTTCCATTTTGCGTTCCTATCAGCTGTGAGTGAGAGTTCCTGTAGCTCCACATCCTTGTCAGCATTTGCTAGTTTCAGTGTTTTGAATTTCGGCCATCCTAATGGACGCAGTGGTCTCTTGTTGTTTTCATTTGCAGTTTCCTGGGGCTCCTGGGTGGCTCAGTTGGTTAAGCATCCAACTTCAGCTCAGGTCATCATCTCATGGCTTATGGGTTCGAGCCCCGCGTCAGGCTCTCTGCTGACAGCTTGGAGCCTGGAGCCTGCTTCATGGATTCTGTGTCCCTCTTTGCCCCTCCCTGCTCGTTCTCTCTCTCTTTCTCTCTCTCCCTCAAAAAAAATTAATTTGTAGTTTCCTAATGACATGGTGTTAAGCACCTTTTCATATACTTCTTTGCCATCTTCTTGGTGAGGTGTCTGTCTATGAAGGTCTTTGGCCCATTTTTTAACCGTGCTGTTGATTTTCTTACTGTTGAGTTTTAACATTTCTTGGTATGTTTTGGATAGCACTACTTTTCCAGGTGTGTCTCTTGCAAATATTTTCTCCCGGTCCGTGGCTAGTCTTTTGACAGTGTCTTTTGTGGAGCAGAAATTTTAAATTTTAATGAAGTCCAGTTTACGAATTTTTTCTTTCACGGACGTGTATTCATTTTTACAATGAGGCTCATATCACCTGATTTGCATATCTTACAGGTGTGTGATGGGTGTAGTATGACACGGGGGGGGGGGGATGGTTCTTCTTTGAGATATGATGGTGGTGCATGTATCCTCTCAGCTTCTAGCATGATTCTATGCCTTATTTTAGTCATAGAGCTACAACGTATTGTTTTCCAGGTGTAAGATGTAGGACCAACACGAATTTCTCGTTTCTTTCTTTCACAGATACCAGAAGTGTTCTATAGAGTAGCTGTCGCATCCCTATGGGGCTCAGAGTGAGGAAGATCTTGGAACAGAGCCCCTGGGTAGCCCGTCTGCAGTGGATACATAGCACAGAGTGAGGAACAAACTTCTGGGAATCTCAGGATTCTTTGTTACCTCCGTATCACCTGACTTATCCAGTCTGCTACAAAGGATCCGAAAGTTATGATAAATTCACTAAAGCATATTGGAGCGTGTGAAATGAGGGGAGTGACGTTGGGCTCACATGTTCTAGACAACAAGGAAGGACCTTCTGCAGCGTTTCTCACTCTTGCCACAGGATGAGGAGCAGAAGGGCAAAGAATGGACTTGGGGTCATCTGGGGCACTGACTCCGGATGGCAGTGCTGACAGGTCAGGTCATCTCCGTGTACAGATCATGCCAAGGGTGGTTTACAGCCTAATTCTTTAGGGCCTGACGGAGCATGGACATCAACTAGAAGCAAGAGGAAGAGTTAGTGGAAGCCCTGCTTTCTTCCATCCTTAGAAACGGGATGCTTTTCATCTCAGGCCTGATTAGGAGCAACAAAGAACCATGGCCTGAAACTACCTTACTGGAGGGCAGGTGTTCTTCTGAGTAAAGAAGATGGGAGAAGAGAATATATTAGTGAAGCACATATGTGCCAGGAGTCACATAGGCTTTTTATCAAGACGTTAGCTTTGAATCTCAACACTAACATTCCGATCCCTAGGAAAATGAGACTCAAAGCAGCTAAACACTTATCAGAAGTCTGATCCAGTAAGTGCTCAAGCAGGATCCAAAGCCAAGTCTGGGCGACTCTGATGCCTGAGCTTTTTGCATGATCCGATTCTTTCTCCCACAAGACTTGTTTGGTTGGGTCTAAAAAGTGAGGCGAGGCGAGCCTGAGTGGCTCAATCAGTTGAGCATCCGACTTCAGCTCGGGTCATGATCTCACAGTCTGTGAGCTCGATCCCCACATCAGGCTCTCTGCTGTCAGCACAGAGCCCGCTTCAGATCCTCTGTCCCCACCCTCTCCGTACCCCTCTCCTGTTTGCACTGTTTCAAAAATTAAAAAAAAAAAAAGTAAGGAGACAGAAATGGAAAATTAGGTCATCAGGGAGGCCCGAAGAAAGTAATTCCTCAACATTTAAATAATTCGCATGCCACTCTCCAGGACGTTGTTTTAATTCTGACCCTCGAGGGTTAGAATTTGCCTCCCCAGAACTGAAGGCCGAACGTGGACGGCAGCACTGGAACAGGTCTCCAGATGTTGCAGAAAAACTACCGGCAAATGGAAATGTGTTCAGGAGGATGACGAACATGGCCGTGACGTTTCAGAGGCTCAGCTGCAGTGTGTGAAACGATCTTCTAGGACTTCTGTGGCCCATGAAGGCTGACGAACCCTCGACCAAAGGTAAGACCCATGTTCCTCCTTACCAGGGGACTATGTGTGGCGGTGTTATTCAACAAAGAAGGGAGCAGACTAAACTGTACTCACTCATAAAGATAATCATACACTCTTCTGCTAGAACTGCCTGGACAGTGTGCCAGGAAACATTCTTCAAGGTCAGGTTTGTTCAACAAAGTTGTGGCCTGATTTAAAAATAATAACACAATTGACGGGGAGGGGAAGGGCCTGCTTGATAGTAAGTCCGTCTGTGAGGCCAATCAAGTCCCTAAAAGAAAGTGACAACAACAACAACAACTGGGCAGATGTGTAGGTTTGGAGCCTCTGAGTGGCTTCTCACTTCTCAGTAATTGTTTACGCGCTCCTCCGTTAAGTTGAGGGCTGAGAGAGAGATACCGACGGCCGCAAACAGAAACCTTTTGGAAGAGTCTAAAGATCTAGCAATGGCACGTCTCCAATTTTCCATCTCTTATTTAACTCCTTTGAACTCCCACTAATTTCCAGGCAACACTTTGCAATTGCATTTTTAGCTGCGCCTTTTGAATTATTATTTTTTTCCCCTTGGCTTACAAATCTGTTATGGAGATGGCCTCCCTTCATCATTAACATTTTTTTTTCTTCATTATTGAATAATGTACATTGCCAGAACGATTTAAAAATACAGACCACTGTGAAGAAGGAAATGAAAGTGAGTTGTGTAGCCCCAGCATTCAGAGACCATCACTATTAAGGTTTTGGCGTGTTTCTGGCCAGGATTTTTTCTTTTTTAAAAAAAAAATTTTTTTTTAATGTTTATTTCTGAGACAGAGAGAGACACAGAGCATGAGCGGGGGAGGGGCAAAGAGAGGGGGAGACACAGAATCCGAAGCAGGCTCCAGGCTCCGAGCTGTCAGCACAGAGCCCGACGCGGGGCTCGAACCCATGAACTGTGAGATCAAGACCTGAGCGGGAGTCAGACGCTCAACCGACTGAGCCAGGATTTTTTCTTAATGTGAACGTACTTTTTGTTGTTGTTGTTGTTGTTTCTGTTTTTGTTTTTGAACTCAGCTGAGAGCACGCAACTCAGAGAGCCTCCTGGGGTAGGTAGGAGGGAGTCAGGAGCAGAGATTTACATCAGATGGACCCACATTCAAGACCTGGCTGTCACATGGTGATGTGCGGGGCACAGAGCAAATCAGCAGTAAGATTCTGTTTCTTCAATAGCAGGAATGTTTGGGGATAATATTGGTACTGGCTGCTTCTAGGTTTGTTGAAGGGTAACTGATACAGTAGATCTAAAGCCTTTAGGTAAGTGGCTGGTACTTATTCAATACTGAGTAAATATGAGCTATTAGTGACATGTTGCTTTTTGCCCTTAATGTCCTATCAGAAACACTTACCCATGCTATTAAAATATTTTTTTCTTCACCATGATGATTTTTAAGAGCTTCATGAAATTATATTTTATGGACATACTGGAAATGAATCATTCCTCTCTTATTGAATATATATTCAGTTTCTCTGAGTTCTGTCCATGATGCTGCAATGGAAATCTTAATAGACCGATCGTTCCTCGGTGGTACTATTTATTCTCTTTGGGTTGTCTCCAAAGACAGTTGTTGGGATAACGAGGTGGGAAGCATTGAACCATTTCAAGTTTCTTAATACATATTGAAGAGTTGCACCTGTTTGTGCTCTCACATGACTGTTAGTGAGATGCCTCACTGCCAAGTTCAATCTTGAGTATGATTATACAACTTTACTAATATTTCTTACTTTAAAATCCAATCTATATATTAAATTATCTTTACATTTTATGTTTTGAGAAGTCTAGAGGAGGTTGTATATTTTTTATTATTAAAAAAATTTTTTTTAATGTTTTTATTTATTTTTGACACAGAGAGAGACAGAGCATGAGCAAGGGAGGGGCAGAGAGAGAGGGAGACACAGAACCTGAAGGAGGCTCCAGGCTCTGAGCTGTCAGCACAGAACCTGATGCAGGGCTCAAACTCACAGACTATGAGATCATGACCTGAACTGAAGTCGGACGCTTAACCGACTGAGCCACCCAGGTGTCCCCTTTTTTTATTACTTAAAAAAATTTTTTTTAATGTTTATTTATTTTTGAAGGAGACAGAGACAGAGTGTGAGCAGGGGAGGGACAGAGAGAGAGGGAGACACAGAATCCAAAGCAGGCTCCAGGCTCTGAGCTGTCAGCACAGAGCCTGACGTGGGGCTCAAACCCACGAACTGTGAGATCATGACCTGAACCGAAGTTGGACACTTAACCAACTGAGCCACCAGGCGCCCCGAGGAGGTGGTATTTAAAATGCAATCATGTTTATTTGGATGGATCTTTGTACATAATTGTTTTTGGTGCCCACCATCCAGTCTTTTGTCTTCTGATTTTACAAGTTAGGCTCTTTAATTTTCTATGTCTTCACATTTTTTTTTTTCAAGAAGGTTTTATAGTTGGCATGATTTCTTAAGCATTTTGTTGTTTCCACACATAAAAGAAAACTTGACTGGTCACAAAATTCTTGGGTTAAAACCCAAACCAAAGATGATTTGTCTCCAAGATGGTGAATCATCTGGTAGAAATAG
Source organism: Felis catus (assembly GCF_018350175.1). Taxonomy (NCBI): domain Eukaryota; kingdom Metazoa; phylum Chordata; class Mammalia; order Carnivora; family Felidae; genus Felis; species Felis catus. Next base: position 6,477,991 of record NC_058381.1, read on the forward strand.
AAAATGTATAAAAAAAAAACCAACAAAAAACAGTTGTTTCTTTTTAAGAGCTACCAGAATCCATGACAGTAGAACGTGGCTCCTCAATAGAACTTTTTCCATTGGTGGAAATGTTCTATATCTGTGTGGCTGTGGCTACCAGCCTCTTACAGCTACTGAGCACTTCAAATACAGCTGGTGCGACTGAGGAGCTGAATTTTAATTTTTAAAAATTTATTCACTGTAAATGTGAATGCACATGGCTAGTGACTTCCATCTTGGACGGCATAATTCTAGAAATATGAGTGGAAAGGAACCTTAGAGGCTCACATCAGTTTTGCTGACCTGACTCACATCAGGGTCTCAGTTTCCCCATCTACGAACTGATATGGCTTTCTCAGGACTGCGTGATAAGTTAATGTTAAAGCTTAGACCAGACTCTTTAAAATTTTTTTTTAACATTTATTATTGAGACACACACACACACACACACACACACACACACACACACACACTCACACAGAATATGAACAGGGGAGGGGCAGAGAGAGGGGGAGACACAGAATCGGAAGCAGGCTCCAGGCTCCAAGCTGTCAGCACAGAGCCCGACGCAGGTCTTGAACTCAAGAACCGCGAGATCATGACCTGAGCTGAAGTCGGTTGCTCAACTGACTGAGCCACCCAGGCACCCCAACCAGACTCTTTAATAACTCTCAGGTCAGGATTGTTTCCTTTATGTCATGGTACAATTGAATAGCTTAAACTTTGGGCTTTGATTGCCAAAGATAGCAAATTAGATGATTCTCCTTTCTGTTTCCCATGCTGTTTAAGCTCATAACTCTGGTTTATCTTAACCACCCTACCTAAAATGGCATTCCTAGATGTATCTTGCTTAATTTTTCTTTCCTTATCACTACCTGAAATCCTGTTGAGCATTTATGTAACCATACATTTATCTGTCCCCCCCACTAGGAGGTCAGCTCCATGGAGGGAGGGACCTTGCTCATTGCCATATTGTCATTGTCTCAAAAGGGCTTGATGCATGGTAGTTACCCATGACCTCTTCGTTGAATGAGTGGATCAATGAAAAGCTATTAATCACGTTCGTTTGGTGGGAGCTCACGGTCAGGTGGAATGGGTGCTGGATGGAGCTGCTTTTAACAGTGAGTAGTTAAAGGTTAACTGCTTTTTCAGTTAACAGCTTAGTTTCAGTTTGAGATTTTATCTTTTTGAGCTTTGTCCTGACAGGTAGCTAGTCATGCAGTCATAGAGGCATTTTTCTCCCCACTTAAATGATGCGTCCCAAAGGACAGCTGTACTTTTATTGGGGTTCTTTTTTATTTTCTTTGTGTTTTTTCCCCCTCTACTTTTATTGTTTCTATTGCTTCCCCCTACACTTGGGTCAACCTGTAGAGAAGGTTGATGTGTTCATCAGAAGGGATGGCCTGGCCTGGCCTGGGAAGAACTTCCATTCCCTGGAATCATTCTCAGCTAGAAGTGAAGCTGTAAAATGGGCAACTGCTACCCTCACCATGGTACTGATGGGAGGAGATCAATGGGATAACATAGGAGAAGCATCCAGTAGAATGCCTATGAAAATGCACCGCGTTCTCTTTGACCCTAAAGGTTATACTCAAGTAAGTGGAAGAACAGTGCTCCAAATTCAGATTTGTCCATCTCAGTACTTTGTTCTTTTGATCTTACCACGCTTGGTCCCCAGCCAGTCTGCCTGACCACTACTCAACATAACCAAGTTGGGGGTGGGAACTGATGACATTGTTGTTCATGGACTATCCCAGGCCACGTCTTCCAAACCTGGTCCAGTTTGCCTGGACGTGCATAGGCAGAGCTATCCTGAACAGGCAGGCTGTGGTCAGCCTGACCCAGCACCTTGCTTCATCTCGCTGCACATCTACTCTGAGAGTCTATAAATGCCGAGGAGCCCTTACAATGAAACCCTTCACAATGGAGTGCCTGGATTTTATTGAGAAAAGCCAATCCCCTCCCATCTGTCATTTGGCACTTAGCACTGTAGTTATTCTAGATGAGTGAACACTTGTGTTATATTTTCCAATAGCAAAACTGGGGTCACCAGGGTGCCTGCTGTTTTAGCCAAATCCAGATGGGGTTTTCCTATAAACAAGTGCACACGGAATATTTATGCCGCCCGTGGTACCTGACGCCTTAATACTTAGGACTTCTATGTAGTAGCCATTCTTCCTATAAGTCACTTTAGCACACAAAGTAAATATTTTAATATAGCCATGTCACTGTTTATTATAGAATGGCTTGGGCCCAGATCTTGCCTAATGCTTGGGTAAAAAGTCAGTTTATACCATCCTTTAAAGGGAATCAAAGAATGCATAAACGCCACTCTTTTGTTACTCAGAACTCTGTTTACTTTACTTTTCTGTAAACCTTGTGAAACGCTTGCTTACAAAAAGCTGACAGATGCCAGATTGGCTCATTAGCTGGAGGTGTTTTCCAACTCAGGAAGGTGAGGTGTGAATGTGGGAGGTGGGATTTCTTCTCTCAGGCCATCTCCCGATGCCCACTGCCCGGGGGGGCCCACTATCTTGCCAGGCGATCGTGACTGCCGGCTACCAACCAGTGAATGGGATTGAGAAACACCCAGTGCGGACATATCTCCTATATCAAGCCTGTCCTCTGCCTTGGAACAATAAAGTCCACTTGGGCAGCCTGAGACGTGGAAAGACTTTAAAAATCAGAGTCTAATCCTGTGCCTTCTGTGATGATATTAATTGTATGAAAACTTTGCGATATTTACCAATTCTTAGCAGCATTTAATTTCTAAGCCTCATCCTGAAGACTGGGACGTTTCCTACAGGCATGGCAATTGACATTTTGATATGTGCCTTCGGGTCCTGGAGATATTTAATGCTTATGTTCTTGATTAACTAAAAAGATGTGTAATAGATCAATCAGTGCGTGATATAGAGTCAGTTACAATTTTTACATTAAAAGGTCAGTGTCCAAGGAAATAACATTTGAATCAGTTAATCACTTTGTCTAAGAAATAAACAGATGCAATCTATAGCAAGGTTTAAACGAATAGACTCCTTTAAGAAGAAAGTAGTGACTCTGTAGTGTGTGGTCAATTATTTTCTTGAGAATCATTTCCTTGAGACCAAATCTACCCCAGGCAATATTTACAAAAGGTCCCATGAGGCTGCTCTGAGCTAAGGGGAGATTAGCTATATGCTGGTAATTTCCACTGGATTCTTGATTTTTTTTTTTCCCCCCAGCACAAGATGCCACTTTTGATTTGGTAAACTCTCTTTGTGAGCACTTAAAGTACATCTCCAGCAGAGTTCTATTTACAAAGAAATAATATTGATTCCTTTTCACCATTTGTGGTAGTCAGAATAATTGTGCATTACTTGGATGGGCCCAGTGGAATCACAGAGGTTCTTAAACATGGAAGAGGGAGACAGAAGTTAGAGGTCAAGGTGATACGATGTTAGGAGGACTCAATCCAGTGTTGTCGGCTTTGAAGGTGGAGGAGGGGGCCACAAGCCAAGGAATGTGGGTGATTTCCAGAAGCTGGAAAAGTTAAGAAAACAGATTCTGCCCTGGAGCCTCCAGAAAGGGATATGTCCTTGCCAACACCTTGATTTCACCAATCTCCATCCCAGACACCTGTAAGATAATAACTTTGGGTTCAGTTGCTAAATTTGTGGTGATTTGTTACAACAGCTCATCACTTATGAGAGGAATAGACATGCAAGGAAAAATTTCAGAAAATAGCAAAATGTATGCACAATAAAATAAACATCGCCATATTTGACCACACACAGAGTCATATTGACATGCTTCCAATTCTTTGTTAACTTGCTCACATTGTTTTGAAGGTCATAGAATCATATTGTGACATCTGCTTTTACCACCTAGCATTATCTCATGAGCATTTCTCCACACCTCTAAAGGGTATATAAAACATGTATTTCATTTTATAGATGTCCCACGGTTTACCTAATCAATCTCCTAAATTCTGTTTTTGTGAAAAGTACATCTGTATGTCTCCGATGATTTTTTTAAAAATGTTTATTTCTGAGAGACAGAGAGACAGAGTTGGGGAGGAGCAGAGAGAGAGAGGGAGACACGTAATCCAAAGCAGGCTCCAGGCTCTGAGCTGTCAGCACAGAGCCCGACGCGGGGCTCGAACTCACAAACAGCGAGATCAAGACCTAAGCCGAAGTCGGATGCTTAACCGACTGAGCCACCTAGGTGCCCCTCTGATGATTTTCTTAGTAAAAATCCCTAGAATTAAAATTACTGAGTCAAAAATGTATAAGTATTGTTCCTTTTAAAAACGCATGTTAGCATATTGTTTGTTGTCCAGAAAGATTCCATTTTAGGCAACATAGACTATATCTGTTTTTGTTCATCATTGACAAACACTGGACTATCAGTTTTTAAAATTGCCAAGTTGAAAGGTAAAAAAGAGTATCTAATTGATTTGATCTGTATTTTTTTTTAATTTTTTTAATGTTTATTTATTTTTGAGACAATGCGAGAGACAGAGCACAAGCAGAGGAGGGGCAGAGAGAGAGGGAGACACAGAATCCGAAGCAGGCTCCAGGCTCTGAACTGTCAGCACAGAGCCCGACGCAGGGCTCGAATTCACGAACCGTGAGATCGTGACCTGAGCTGAAGTTGGATGCTTAACCAACTGAGCCACTCAAGTGTCCCTGATCTGTATTTTTTTTAATGTTTATTGTTTTTGAGAGAGAGAGAGAGAAAGCAAGCACAAGCAGGGGAGGGGCAGAAAGGGGGAGACACAGAATCCAAAGCAGGCTCCAGGGTCTTAGCTGTCAGCACAGAGCCTGAAGCGGGGCTTGAACTCGCCAACTCAAGGTCGTGACCTGAGCTGAAGTTGAATGCTTAACCTACTGAGCCACCCAGCCGCTCCTGATCTGTATTTTTTGATGAAAGATGAAGCTGAACTTTTTTCTGTAAATACTAATTAGCTATTTATTTTTCTTGTTTTAAGAATAGCCTGCTTATGTCTTTTTGTTTTGAGGTGTTGTGTTTTCATATTGATTTGTGAGAACTATTTACATACTAAGGATAACGACCCATTGCGTATACTGTGTAGTGGCAATAATTTTTCCTGACAGTTATTTGCTTTTTATTCACTTATGTTACTTGATCATGTATGTTTGATCTTCGTGTGTGTGCACACATACCTAAATATATACACACATTATGTACATACACACTTTCACAAAAATATTGCTGGACATCCCATACCATAATCCTAGAGAAAACCACTGTTACATTTTTGTTATCTGTTGATAGATTTGTTTCCCCTGACAAAACAATGTCTGTATGTATTTATATAAAATAGGATCACATTATATATACTCCTCAGTGATTTGTTTTTAACACTTTACACCAGATTAATTTTTGTGTAAATGTATTTGTTTTAAGTTTAATTATTTTTGAAAGAGAAAGAACGAAGTGGGGGAAGGGCAGAGAGAGAGGGAGACACAGAATCCGAAGAGGGCTCCCGTCTCTGAGCTGTCAGCACAGAGCCTGATGCAGGGCTCAAACCCACGAACCGTGAGATCATGACTTGAGCCAAAGTCGGACGCTTAACCGACTGAGCCACCCAGGCGCCCCCATGTAAATACATCTTGATCATTACTTCTGACAATTGTATCGTATTCTAGCTTAGGAACGTACCTCAGTTAGCATTTTAACAAATCGTCCATGAATAAACATTTAGTCTACCTTTGATTTTTCAATATTATTAACAGCAAAGCTCCCAGAACACTGAGGTGGTCAGAGAAGAGAGGTGGCAAATAGTAAGTGCTAATGTTAGACGCCAGGCGCTAATTTATAAACATTAACCCATTTAATTCTCTACAGACCCCATTCTGTTAGTTTGATGGGATCCTACACTCATCTTCCTCCTCAAATGAGTAAATAAGGACAGACAGCTAAAGTAACTTGCCCAAGATTTATCTGGGTAGTAAGTGAAAGTACCACTGTGTCTATTCTCCTATTATTCAAGTCTAGATGCCTGTGCTCTTAGCCATGAAACTGAACTGCCCTGTAAGAAGTGCCCTAGGACTGTGGACTTTGGATAGCCATCAAGAACTGTCCATCTGATGATCAGAGGTAGGGTGTTTCCTGCTCTGTGCTTAAGGTACCTTCAAACAGCGTCACACGTTCACGGAATGTAATTCCTGCAACAGTTTCCTATGGCTTGTGCTTGGGGAAAAGGGAGAGAGAGAGCTATTCCCGTCTGAGGAAGAATCAGCAGAAGTTCTCACCACAATGCAGAAAGGTAGCTGGGGGGTGGGATGGGGACCCTCCTGGATGATCAAGGAAGAAGCTTGTGGGTAACACAGCTACTCCAGCATATCTTGGTATTTTAAACCAGAGCGGACAATAGAGAATACAGGAAGACTTCAAGGTATTGAGAGAGTTGTTGCAGCGGGACATGTGGAGTTTTACTCCTCGTGACGTTTAAAACTTACATAAATGAGACATACCACCTTGACACGCTGGCTTCTTTGGTGCCTGTAAGCAACGCGATCATAGTCAAGTCACCTTAGACGCTCATCACCCTCAGGTGATCAGGGCCTCAACTGAAAATAGGAGGACGCCGGTTGAAGTCTTCGATTTTAGTTCTGTCTTCTTGAATTTTGTCCTTTTTTCCTCTCCTTTGTAGATCAGCCCCTCTTTAGCTTTCTGCATATAATTTTTCATCTCTTGTTTTTATATTTTCATTTCACCCCACTGTCTCCTTCTGGTTGTCGATCTTACAGGTCTGTTTGTTCTCTCTTTTTTTTTTAATTTTAATGTTTATTTATTTTTGAGAGAGAGAGAGAGAGAGACAGAGAGAGAGAGAATCCAAAGCAGGCTCCAGGCTCTACACTGTCAGCCCAGAGCGTGATACGGGGCTTGAACTCACAAACTGTGAGATCATGACCTGAGCTGAAGTTGGACGCTCCACCGACTGAGCCACCCAAGCACCCCTTATTTATTTTTTTAGAGAGAGAGGGCACAAGTGAGAGGGGGCTAGAGAGAGAAAGAGAGAAGGAGACAGAGAAGCAGGGCTCACCCAAAACGGGGCTTGTGTTCATCCTATATGGGGCTCGAGCTCACCCTATATGGGACTTGAACTCACAAACTGTGAGATCGTGACCAGAGCTAAAGTCAGATGCTTAACCAACTGAGCCACCCAGGTGCCCTGAAAAACCAGACTGAACCTGTGAAGCATAAGCTCCAAGGCCCTCACTTGCTCCAGTCCCTCCCATGGTGCTAGACAGAACCCTAGAAGAATGTTCCCGTTCCCATGTGTTTTTGTAAAATTTGCATGAGTGCAGTACTTTGACTGCAGTTGGTTAAGACTCCCTATTTCTGGCCACATACGTCTCATCTCTCATACTCTTCCTCTGGGGTGACAATAGCATGGCCACAGAGATTTGGAGATCTGGCGGGGGGCCAGACCTCATTTAGTTTGAACTTAATGGCTTCTATTGATGTGTGTTTTGCAGTCCCTTCTGTGAGTTGAGTTACTGTTAGCTGTCCTGGTGCAGGACTGGCTTCTAAAGAAACTCCTGTTAACTCACCCTCAACAGAGACAGTGGGGTTGAGGGTCAGAGGTTATCTCCTATCACATGACTGTGGCCCACGTCACCTAGAACCTGAAGATTGAAATGTAAGGAACCAGAGTTTCTCATATATATATATAAGAAATTTACAAGAATCCTAAAAATGTACCTAATATTACCAATGTTCCTGGAAAGCTAAACGAAACTTTTAATTGCCATTATTTAAAAAAGTTTATTAGGGGCTCCTGGGTAGTTCAGTTGGTTAAACGTCCAGCTCCTGGTCACAGCTCAGGTCGTGATCTCAAGGTTGGTGAGATCGAGCCCCGTGTTGGTCTCTGCACTGAGCAGGGAGCCTGCTTAAGAGTCTGTCTCTCTCTCTCTCCCTCTGCCCCTGTCCCCTGCTTGCACCCTTTCTCCCTCTCTCTAAAATAAAATATAAAAAAAAAGTTTTAATAAATAAATTAATAAATTAAATAAAAAGCTTTATCATAGAGTGGACAGACAAGAAATGTATGGGAAATACTACGAAATCATGTTTAGAAGTTGATGATTAAAAATATTATGCAAAGTTTTGGATTTTAAGATGTTTATTCCTCAGTTTTTTTAGTTTGTAATTTGTTGTGATTTGTTTTCTTACTCTAAATGAAATCTTATCTGTATCTGATATTGTATTCTTTTATCTAAAGAAGATCCGGGGCATCTGGGTGGCTCATTTGGGTAGGTCTCTGACTTCGGCTCAGGTTATGATCTCATGTGGGTCTGTGGGTTCATGCCCCACGTCAGGCTCTGTGCTGACAGCTCAGAGCCTGGAGCTTGCTTCGGATTCTGTGTCTCCCTCTCTCTGCCTCTCCCCAGCTTGTGTTCTATCTCTCTCTCTCTCTCAATAATAAATAAACTTAAAAAATATTATTAAAGAAGACCTGAAAATTAGGTGAGTTCCAGCCCCAAGACAATCCAGATCTGCCCCTGTCCAGCTGATCCCCTGCTCAGTGGGTCCCCCCATCCATCAGGTCCCCTGTCCAGTGGGTCCCCCCATCCATCAGGTCCCCTGTCTAGTGGGTCCCCTGTCTAGCAAGTTCCCCATCCATTGGGTCCCCCATCCATTGGGTCTCCTGTCCATCGTGTCCCCTGTCCATCGTGTCCCCTGTCCAATGGGCTGGCTCCCTGTGTAGCTGATTGAGCTATTCGATCTCTGAATCAGGGGGCCACATTTGGTGGGACCTCTAAAAACCCTATTACCCTTTTTTTTTGCAGTAGGCTCAGTTACCTAAAGTGAAGTTAAGCTACATCTTATAATAAACCTTATTCTCCCATATCTTGGCATTAAACTCTCTTTTCATTTTATTCACCCAACATTACTGTGTAGGTTTTTTTTTTTCTTGTTTGAGTCTTGTTGCAATGTTAGTAAGAAGTTGAGAAATGCTGCATAGGGGCCTTTACTTAGATATCCTTTGAAAACAGAAGTAAGTGAACTTTTAAGTCTTAGTTGGAACAGGCCTAGGCATCCTCTAAAACCATGTCTTGTATCTGTAACTGTTTCCTAGGAAGGCATTTGTTCTGATTATCCAGATTAGTTCTCTTACTTGAGCTCTGGTATCCTTCTCATATATGTGGTGGCTTCCTTTCTTGCCAAACCGGTAAAGACTGGGAGCTAGGAGGGAACATAAGCTTATCCCATAGTGGACTTTAAAATGGATTCTTTCAGAGAGCTGATGTGCATTCTGGTTAAATAGTTCTGGTCCAGACGGAAGAAGAAAGGAAAGGCTTAGGTTTATGGCACTTGGGGTTTAGGTTTATGATAGTTTTGACCTTACAAATAAGTGCAGAGATCAAGAAACCTTTAAGGGGTGGGGGCTGGGGGGGAATGAAGATTGTCAAAGCCTAAGGAGGCTTCTCAGGAAACCTTACCTCTTTCCCAGAAGTTGCTTTTTTGTGTTTGTTGCGGAGGTTAGAAGTTACCTGGAATGGAGACCCTGATCTCTGGGATCCTGACAGTGCAGTGATCTGTGTGTGTGTGTGTGTGTGTGTGTGTGTGTGTGTGTGTGTCTGTCTGTCTGGCATGTCTGCCAGGGTTAAGAGTAAGGAGAGATAAGTAGCATAAAGAACTTCCCATTCAAGGTCACCTCCAGTGCCAAGGAGTCAGCGATATTTCCCAAATGTGCCCCTTGGCTGTCCCCCAGTGACCCTCTGCCTTCAGCACCCTCCCTCCAAGTTATGAAACTTCTAGTACTTTTGCTCTGGTCTCACCTTTTATTTCATAAATGCAGCCAGAGTTTTCATCAGATTGGCTTTTGTTTCAATACAGACTCAATCTTTTTAAAAAATATATATTTATTTACTTTTGAGAGAGAGAGCACATGCAGGGGAGAGGAAGACAACGAATCGGAGGCAGGCTCCAGGCTCTGAGCTGTCAGCACAGAGCCCGACGTGGGGTTTGAACTTGGGAACCGTGAGATCATGACCTGAGCTGAAGTCGGATGCTTAACCGACTGAGCCACCCAGGCACCCCTCCTTAACCTTAATAGCAGTTCCTCAAAGTTCCTGGTGCATACTGCAATTTCCTTTGTTTCCAGTGCTTGTTCACTGAGTCATTCATTCATTCATTCATTCACTCGGAGAGTTTTTATTGAGCACCTACGATGTGCCAGCCTCTGTTTTAGGTGCTCCATCTAAAACAGGTGCATTGGAGGGAGAAAATAAGCCCTTGTCCCCACGGAGCATACATGCTAGTCAAGGAAGGAGACAACAACCCAATAATTGGCGGAGGCTGTATTTGATTCATTCCAGGATATTTTCGTATCGGAACATCTCAGAAATTGGGATGTATTTCACATATAGCTGCTGACAGATGGACAGTGGTCACAATGCAGCTTTCACTGCCTACGAGTCAAACTTGGCCCAAACTGCTCTATTGTCATCAGTTCAGTTCTGTTTTCATTTGCTGGGGCTACATATGTTACATTTAATTACCCTGTAAACATCTTCAAAGAGATTCCATGACCATTTGGCTTTGAAACAGAAAGTTACTGTGTAGATGCAGCAGCCCAGCAGGGGGGCACAAATGTGGCCAATAGAGAAACAAATATTCATTCTTGGATGAATGGCTATGATTCCATCTTTTCTTGTAAAGCAACGATAAGGCTTTATGGGACTTAAGGAAAGAACATGTCCATCCATAGACACTCCAAGATGCCAAACAGTAGGATTAAGCCAAACAAGGCACCCAGATGCAGAAGGAGTTGCTAAATATTGGCAAAAAAAAATGTCCAAGTAATATGAGCCTGGTGTAATGGATTCTGACATCCCTCATGACTCCCATTGAGATATGCCGTCATTTCACTGGCATTGGGTTTTTTACCACTGATAAATAAAAATGAATTTTTTTTTTTACCACCGGGATGCCTGAGTGGCTCAGTCGGTTAAGCGTCTGACTTCGACTCAGGTCATGATCTCGTGGTTCATGAGTTTGAGCCCCGCATCAGGCTCTGTGCTGACAGCTCGTAGCCTGGAGTCTGCTGTGGATTCTGTGTCTCCCTCTCTCTCTCCCCCTGCTCTCTGCTTGCACTCTGTCTCTCTCTGTCTCTCTTTCTCAAAAATAAAATAGAACATTTTAAAAATTTTTAAATTTTTTTTACCACTAATGAAAATAAAGTTTTATTAGTGGTATGTAAATTAATGGTGCCTTACATTTGCCGATGTTACAGCTCTGACGAAATTCAGTAATAAGACCTCAGGCAGCGACAGCTGTTCCAAAGAAATTAAAGTAAACATCTTATTTTGGATGGGGCAGCAAAGGAATCCTCTTGGAGGTGCGAACAGAGATCAGCATCATTTTTGGGAGGCAGTCACCGTCCGACCTCAGAAAAAGGGATTCCAGGGGGAGGGTGCTACAATACAAGACTGAAGTAAGAACACATTGCAAACGTTGGAGGAACAGCAGAAAGATATGGGAATGACCTGGAGATGATTCAGAGAGGATATTGGGCAAGGTGCAGATCACACGGGGACCTGAAGGAGACTCTGGATTTTGTTCTGTTGTGGGAAGCCACTTGAGAATTTTGAGCAAGAGAGAGACATTCATTTTTAGATACATGTTCTCAAGGATGGGTTTGGCTGCCATTGAAAAATGAGTGTTGGGGGGCGCCTGGGTGGCTCAGTCGGTTAAGCGTCCAACTTCGCTCAGGTCATGATCTCACAGTCTGTGGGTTCGAGCCCCGCGTCGGGCTCTGTGCTGACTGCTCGGAGCCTGGAGCCTGCTTCGGACTCTGTGTCTCCCTCTCTCTCTGACCCTCCCCTGTTCATGCTCTGTCTCTCTCTGTCTCAAAAATAAATAAACGTTTAAAAAAAATTTTTTTTAAATAAAAAAAAAAGAAAAATGAGTGTTGGAAGTCAGAGCGGAGGTGGGCTCCCAAGGTAGAAGGGGGCGGGAATGTGAGGTGAGGACGTGAGGCAGGTTTTGGGTACGAAAGTCAGGAATGAGTTTGAGCAGAGGTGGAGTAGCAGGGCATGGAGACGAGGGTGGGTTTGGGTTTTCTTTCTCAGGCCGCTCTTTCAAGATGGTGGACATTTGGGTGAACATACATGATGACAGCTATGAAGCCTCCCGGAGAAAGAAACTGAGGTCGGGGGGAGGGGTAGCTGCAGCTTGGGGTCCCCCTCCCCCTCTGCTACCCTGTGCTCTTTTCACTTGTAATACATCCAAGAGGTAGAGAAGGCACTTGTGGTCCCCTTGTTCTCGGACCTCAGACTCTACTTCTGTTTTCGGGATGCAAGAATCTCAAGCAGCAGGCTCTCTCGTGCCCTGGTTCCTTCCCCGGTTTTCTGCACGGTCTACAAGATGGTGCACTGTGCAATGAAGCGCCCTGTGGCAGTCTCCACCTTCACCTTCAGCTCTGTAGCCTTGCCCTGAATGTTTCATTCACGTGGAAAGCGAGTTCTAAAGAAACAGAAGGGTATAGTTCAGTGAGTGGCAAAGAGTCACATTTTTGTTAGACTTTTTTTTTTTTATTTTTTTAGCTGCCTTTTGTGTAGAACCGTGGTCCCTGGGCTTCTCAGAAATACCTAACGCTTCCCCCTTCCAGATAGTCCGAATCTGTTAAAGCAGTCGGAACGGTTATTTCACAACGTGCACAGTGGTTTCCTGACAGATCTTCTCTGAGGACGACGACGTTGTGGTATAACTTTTATCTTCACATCTTCTGCTGAGGTCACAGTGGGGTTCCCAAATGTAACTGAGCTGTGGAATGTTCAACCTGGCTGTCTTCTCCTCATCAGCCCCATTGCGTCTCTCCCCTTTTTCTCTTCCTTCCTGATTCTCCCCTTCCTGGCTTTCTGCCTTTTTCCAGAAACCGAAAGCTCGTTGGGAGGGAGCACATCTATGAAATGTGCAGGGAAGGAAACACAGGTACCCACCTCGTATAAGAATACTTGTGGGGGGAGGGGGTGCCTGGGGGGCTCAGTTGCTTAAGCGTCGGCGCAGGTCATGATCTCGCGGTTCGTTGGATCGAGCCCTGTATCCGGCTGTGTGCTGACTGAGCAGAGCCTGGTTGGGATTTTCTGTCTCCCTCTCTCTCTTCCCCTCCCATGTGCTTTTTCTCTCTCTCTGTCAAAAATAAACATTTAAAAAAAGAATAAGAACAAATGTAGGGTTCCCTGGGCAATTCAGTCAGTTAAGCATCCAGCTCTTGGTTTTGGCTCAGGTCATGATCTCACGGTTTGTGAGTTCAAGCCCCATGTTGGGCTCTGTGCTGATAACACGGAGCCTGCTTGGAATTCTCTCTGTCCCTCTCTCTCCACCCCTCCCCTGCTCTCTCTCTCGCTCTCAAAATAAATAAACTTAAAAAAAGGAACAAATGGTTATATACATTTGCTACTTAATAGAGAAAATTAAATATTTATATTATATGTTATGTAATATAAATATGTGATTTATAAATTATAAATGTATTATTAAAATCTCATTCAGGTAAAAGTGTATATACATTCTCATTATATATAATGAGGATACATATATACATTCTCATACACCCATGTATTCTATATGCACACATGTATACGTAAATACAGAACATACGTAGAGGGAACATAGATAATATATACACACACACACACATATATATATAGATAATATATATATTCTCATTGTGTGTAATATGAATGTACATTTTTCCTCTGAGTGAGGTGCTTTTTATTTTTTGTTTTTAAAGATCTTCTAAAAAAAATTTTTTTAAATGTCTTTATTTTTGAGAGAGAGAAGGATGGAGTGCAAGCAGGGGAGGTGTAGAGAGAGAGGGAAACACAGAATCAGAAGCAAGCTCCAGGCTCCGAGCTGTCAGTACAGAGCCCGATGCGGGGCTCAGACCCACGAACCACGAGATCATGACCTGAGCCGAAGTCGGATGCTCAACCAACTGAGCCACCCAGGTGTCCCAAAAAGAGGGAATTCTTTTTTTTTTAATTTTTTTTGTGCTTATTTATTTTTGAGAGAGAGGGAGAGACAGAGCGTGAGCGGGGGAGGGGCAGAGAGAGAGGGAGACACAGAATCCGAAGCCGGCTCCAGGCTCTGAGCTGTCAGCACAGAGCCCGACAAGGGGCTCAAACTCACAGACCGTGAGATCATGACCAGAGCCGGTCAGATGCTTAACCGACTGAGCCACCCAGGCACCCCTTAAAGATTTTTTTTTTGACTAATCTCTACACCCAACCTGGCTCTTGAACTCACAACCCTGAGATCAAGAGTCACACCTTCTGCCGACTGAGCCAGCCAGGCGCCCCCGAGGGAGGTTTTAATACCACTTTGACTCCATCACAATGTTGGCTGTGAACCCAGGGCTCGTATTTCCTTGAGGGAGTGAGTGGTATAAAGAAAAGTCGGGCGGGTTATCTCAGACCCGGTTGCCCGGCTCACTTTATAACTCGTAAACTGCCCTCTATGCCCCACTTCCCTTGCAACGCCTTAATCCACAGCAGAAGGTTTGCTGGGAAGACGTGCACGGCCCCTCTCGCCGCTCGCCTCGAGCACTAATTGTACTAATGAATCCCTCTAAGCCAAGAGAATGTGCTACTTGGCATAAAACAGATGCCTCCTTCCAGCGAAATGGTGCTCGAAATATGCTGTCCAGTAAGATCACCGTGTTCTCTAATCACCATTTCAGACCCCAAGGGGAGTGCGAGCCCAGTCCTTGTGCGGATTGAGCGCTGACTCCCAGGGGCTCATTCCGGGTTAGGGACCGCTTGGAGGAGCCTGGGTTCAGAGGTCAGAGTCACCTGCTTCTCCCTTCTGCCCTCTTCCCAGCCTCCCTTCCACTGTCCTCCAGACCCTGGGGGTCCCTTCTCCTCCTGCGCCCTTCCCCACCTCTCGGCACAGTCCTCTCTACTTGGAAGACCTCCAAGGTCTTAAAGGAGCCCTTCCCACCCTGCCATATCGCTCCCCTGTCCCCATTTCAGCTTCTCTGTCCCATGTCCCATCCCTTCAGATGCACGATCTTCCTTAAAAGACATGTGTTCTGGGGGCGCCTGGGTGGCTTGGTTGGTTAAGCGTCCGACTTCGGTTCAGGTCATGATCTCACACGTTGTGGGTTCAAGCCCTGCGTCGGGCTCTGTGCTGACAGCACAGAGCCTGGAGCCTGCTTTGGATTCGGCTTCTGTGTCTCTCTCTCTCCCTGCCCTCTCCTGCTCATGCTGTCTCTCTCTCTCTCTCTCTCTCTCTCTCTCTCTCTCTCTCTCTCAAAAATAAAAATAAATGTTAAAAAAAATTTAAAACAACAAAGACACCTTCTGGGCTGATTTGACAATAGCTGTTAATGAATTCAATGTGTTACCCTCCTGGGCAAGATAATTACATTTTAATGGGGGTGTCCTCTAGAAAACAAACCAACCCCTTTTTTTCTATTGCAATTCCCCTGAGCAGTAGAGCACACAAACCTCTCTAGTTGAATAGTGGTTACAAGCCCAGCCGGGGTTGGGGGAGGCGGGCGGAGGGGGGTCCCTGGTCATGTGGGTTGGTTGGACCTCCCCACCACTTAGCAGCTCTGGGATCCTGAACAGCTTCATTCCTGGGTTCATGTCACTCCACAAAGAATCTCTGAGCACGGCCCTTGTGTGAGTCTCGGTCGTAGCCACGGGGGGTACAAAGGTTGGCAGAAACAAAGTCCCTGCTCTTGTGGATCTTACATTCTATAGGAGGGGTAGGAAATGAAACAGAAACGAATATTTGAAAACTGCATGCTTTTGCCTCTGCTTGGGTTAAATGCGACTAATAATATTTCCCGCCTCGAGCTGTTGTAGGTATCGAGTAGAGTAACGTTCGGCGAATACAATTCTTTCAGCTATGAGTCTTTAGTTCTTGTGACCTGGGAGAAGGGGTACATCTCCCTGCAGCAGCCTTCCAGGACCTGGGACTATTGCTTTGTGCATCCAGGAAGCTCTCTCCTCTCTCTTCTTCCAACAGCCTATCTCCACCTTTGCCACGGGTCCTGCTCCAGCATCCCACCCTTTTGGCAACCGTGTTTGGCTCAAGAGGTGAGCTCGTGACTCAAACACAGCAATTTGAGTTCTTCTCCTAGACCACCTCCACGGAGACTGTGAGAGGTCTTTCTCTTTGGGCAGCTCTCCACTGGAGCAATTTAGGACTCTGCCACGTGCAGAAGGCTGTCTGCAGGAGAGAAGGGAGGCAATCTGCAAACACACACACACACACACACACACACACACACACACACAAAACGGAAGTGGGAGGGGCAGAGACAGAAGGACAGAGGGACAGAGAATCCCAAGCAGGCTCCGCACCAGCGGTGGGGCTCGATCCCACAAACCGTGAGATCATGACCTGAGCCGAATCAGGAGTTGGACACTTAACTGAGTGAGCCACCCAGACGCTCCTGCCTTCCCTCCAGGCACAGACAGGTTAAATAACTGCTGAGATCACACAGTTAATAAGTCACAGAACCAGGACCCAAACCAGGTACTCTGGCTCCAGAATCTCTACCTTTGACCGGTTATCTCTCTCTTCTCTGGGTGTTTAGAGTCTGAGGTTGCAATAGCTCGTTCCTGGTTCCTTTAGCCCTTCCTCTGATACTAACAAGTAACAACAAAACCCTCCCTACGTACGTGACATTGTCTGTATCTATACTTGTATCATCTGCTTCCTCATCTGTATCTCTTGTGATCTACACTTATTTTTGATTCCTGAGGTTGGTTTGAGTCGAGATTCTGTTACCTGCCACTGAGACAGTTGGCCACCTGAAAACGTTATCCGAACCTGCTAAAATGTGTGTATCGTTTGGAAGAAATCCCCCAGGCCAGTTCTGTGATGCCCTCGCATTGCACTACTCTGCCAATCTCTGTTTGAGATTTACCACCTGACTGTAATTTTGTTTCTATAAGCGGCCTTTTCCTAACAGACTCCGTGCTTAGAGGCAAGTGTGGGCAATTGAAATTCACTTAGAACTATCTTCAGAGTTCACTTTGACTTTGACCCTCATGGTGTCATGACCTTGGACTCTCTGGCTGAGCTCCTCACCTAGAGACTACCCTGGAGCTGAAAACCACTGAACAGTTTTATTATACTGATGATTACTTACCATTAATGTTACTTGCAGAACAGTGCTTAAAAGCTGTACCAGGGCGCCTGGCTGGCTCAGTCTGTTGAGCGTTCGACTCTTGATTTCGGCTCAGGTCGCGATCCCAGGGTTGTGGGATCAAGCCCCACATCCGGCTCTAGGCTGAGTGTGGAGCCTGCTTGAGGTTCTCTCTCTGTCTCCCTCTGCTCCCTTTCCCCCACTTGTGCTCTCTTTCTCTCTAAAATAAAATAAAGTAAAGTAAAATAAAATAGCTGTATCAATATAGCATTTTCTGTACAAATTGTTACCTGTGTGATTAATTCATTAGCTTGATCCAGACAGACAGTTGCATGTTAATCTTAAGAACTCACGTCCATTCATGAGAACCCCTTATGAAGCTTCTAGCTGCACATTTTCACTGTCTGAGAACCTCAGTCCAAAGGATTAACTTCTGCTTCCAAATAAGAAGCATAGAGAATACTGGAACGTTTTGACTGCTGTGGTCTGTTGTTTCTTTTTATTCTTCAGTTTGGACATTGCATACTGGTTTTGCATCATTTGCATAATTCTGCATAATTTAACGGGTCATTGTCCTCTTTTGAATGACGGTTTGCTGGCTTATATCCCTGTACCAGTTGAGATGGTTTTTCCAAGTGTGAGTCCCCAGGGTCATGGTTGCTTTGAATTTATTGTGTACAATCCAGTTCTTCGTTCCCAGTGCACTGATGTCATTGCCCTGCTGGGTGGTTCCAAAGAAGCTTCGTGCCAGAGCAGAATCAGGCATCTTTGGTCATCAGTGGGACTCTCAGTGTCCTTTACTGCCAAGGAGCCTCTGAACTTAGGGCTGCATACTGAACTTAGGGCTAGCAGAAGGGGGGGACTTAAAAATCCTTGTAGAGATTCCCATTTTCTGGGGAAATGTACACATTCACCGTGTCACTGAAGCTTGACATTGATTAGATCCCACTTATTGGTATGAAATTGCCTGGAGTAAAGGACATTCATGCAAAGACACTGATGTAAAAGAGTTGAGACGCCCTGAAATGGACTTCCATATCTTTGAAGCGACACAGGACATGAAGGGCTGTCCCGCGCTCCGCAGGCCCAGGACCTAGAGGAGGGTCCTCCCGTCACGTTGTCTACCGACCCCCTACAGAAGGAAGGAAAGTTGCCCAGTGCCCAGGGGCGGAGTTGTACAGGCTCAATGCTGCCTGCAGAGACAGAGCTGTCTACAGACTATCTGGGCAGAAGGGGAAGGGGTCTGTATCTCTTGGTCAGCAAGAAGTGATGAAGAACATTGCCCGCGTAGACTCCCCAATGCCTCAGGTGCAGCTGCAGAACCAGGTGTGAACAAATGCATGTCCCGTCTACAAGGAGTCTACGAGGCGTTCCTGGCTATGAGGATCTTCCCAGGCAGAAAAACGGAAGCTCCTCTGTGCCATGTGCTATTTCCAATAGAGGGAAGCGAGCTGCTGCAGAACTACTTCAGTATTTAGAAAAGATGTAAAGCGGTCTTATTAACAGAACAGGGATCCCTGCCAACACTCACGGTGATTTGCAAAAGCCTGTCCACAGAGCATTTTCTAAGATGCACAAAATCGCTCAAGCTCGGGCTTTCTGTACAGAAAAAAGAAACGCTCAGATAAAAATGCACTCGGTTTCTTAGGGCATCAGCAGTGCAAAGGTTGTATTCAGGACATTGCACATGAAGATAAATACGAGAATCAGTTGAGGGGAGTAACTGTGGTCTCAGATATCTACAGTCAAATGCTCTCCCCCCAGGTCTCAGATATCTGGGTATTCCAATGCAAACAGTGTGGGAAAAGGCAATCGATTCTAGCAGATTCCCATATCACGGGAGAGGCACTTGGGTGGCTCAGTTGGTTAAGTGTTTGACTCTCGATTTCAACTCAGGTCGTGATCTCCCAGTTTATGAGTTCGAGCCCTGAGTTGAAGTCTGTGCTGATGGTACAGAGCCTGCTTGGGATTCATTGTCTCTGTCTCTCTCTCCCTCCCTCCCTCCCTCCCTCTGCCCCTCCTCTGTTTGCATTCTCTCTCTCAATATAAATAAAAATTATAACTTAAAAAAAAAAAAGAAATGTATCACAGGCCTACATTTGCGGTCTAAAAGTCATTTTCTAATACTTGATGAGACTCATTTCATATAAAACCGTAATGCTTTTTATAAGAATCAGATCAGCTAGAAGGGAAAAGTGGGTTGCCTTCTATGGTTTTTAAAGGCATGCCCTTTAGGGGCGCCTGGGTGGCTCAGTCGGTTGAGCGTCCGACTTCAGCTCAGGTCACAATCTCACGGTCCGTGAGTTTGAGCCCCGCGTCGGGCTCTGGGCTGATGGCTCAGAGCCTGGAGCCTGCTTCTGATTCTGTGTCTCCCTCTCTCTCTGTCCCTCCCCCGTTCATGCTCTGTCTCTCTCTGTCTCAAAAATAAATAAAAACGTTAAAAAAAAAATTTAAAGGCATGCCCTTTAAAAAAATACTAAGCTTGTTTTAAAAAAATACTAAGCAACAACCAAGCTCCACTCACTATAGCAAAGATTGATGCTTGAACAGTGGGTCTTATCTCTAAACAATTCGAAATCCAGTGGAAGAGGTCCATACAAGTAGAAAATTATAATGGGAAGTCACATGGCAGAAGAATAAAGAAGAAGAAGAAGTAAAACCATTGCTGAAATACACCGTGACTTGCAGGGCAGTGCAGACACAATTTGGCAAAATTGTCGTGTGGAGACAGTCCTCTGTGCACCTGAAGAATATCCCATGTAGTCAAAAAAAGCTGAATACCTAATACATTTTTCCCATTTTGTTTACTGTGGTAAAATACACCCAACGTAAAAGTTACCATTAAAAAGATTTCTTAAGGTTTATTTTTTGAGAGAGAAAGAGACAAAGCGTGAGCAGGGGAGGGGCAGCGAGAGAGGGAGACACAGAATCGGAAGCAGGCTCCAGGCTTCGAGCTGTCAGCACAGAGCCGGATGTGGGGCTTGAACCCATGAACTGCTAGATTATGACCCGTGCTGAAGTTGGATGCTGAGCCACCCAGGTGCCCCTAAAAGTTACCATTTTTAAATATACTGTTGAGGTATTAAATACATTCATATAGTTGTGTGACCATCACCACTGTCCATCTCTGGAACGTTTCACCTCACAAAACTTCACTTCTGTCCCCATGAAACAGTAACTTCGAATTCCCTCCTCCCCTGAGGGCCCGGCAACTACCCATTCTACTTTCTGCCTCTGAATTTGACTAGTCTGAGAACCTTATCCAAGTGTAATCATACAGTATTTGTCTTTATGTGACTGGCTTGTTTCCCTCAGCATCATGTCCTCAAAGGTTCACCCATGTTGGAGCAGGTGCCAGAATTTCTCTCCTTTTTAAGGCTGGAGAATATTCCATTGCACTTATATACCACATTCTGTTTATCCGTTCGTCCATCAGGACATACTTGGGCTATTCCCGCCTCCTGGCTTTTGTGAATAATGCTTAGACCACAGGTGCACAAATAGATCCTGCCTTCAGTTCTTTTGAGTTTATTCCTAGAGGTAGAATTTTTGGATTCCACGATAAATCTATTTTTATGTTTTTGGTGAACCACCCTGGTGTTTCCCCCAGCAGCTGTACCATTTTATGTTTCCACGGACAGTGCCATAAAGGTTTCATCCAGCCCAATACATTTTTGAATTATGTTGTTGATCATAAGGATGTGACATTTGTGAAAAGTAACTCATTTTATAAATATTTTTCAAACAGTGCTATCTTTAGGGTTCCATCTAAAGCAAAACCTAGCATACCATAACCCAATTTTTAATAAGGAAAAAGTAATTATCAATATGACAGTCATAGACAACTTAGAAAACAGAACACTACTTTGGACCCCCAATTCCTAATATTGTACAAAACGATATATTTCTCCATTTATGATGCATTTTAGGGAGCACTCATTTCAAACATTGAGGGGAAAAATGGACAGGATTCATTGCTGGGTACACAGAGCCAAGAAAATCTCTCACAATCATTTAATTTTGTTTATAGTTCACCTTGCTCTAGAAAGATTTTGAGAAAATTTACAAGAATATGCTTACCGAAATGTAAACTAGACGGCAGAATAGGAGATTAGAACGGTAGAAATAAGGACACACAAATGCCCAACAGAAACTCACCGTGTGTTACAGTTACACTTCGAATTTTCCGTCTTCTTTTCTCTGGTGAAAAGGAAGACACAATTTGTTACCTAATTCCTATTCTCAGATATCAGAGGAACACTGAATTCTAAAACTTTGTCGCTCAAAATGTGGTCCTTAAGGGTGCCTGAGAGGCTCAATCGGTTAAGTGGCCCTCTCTTGATTTCCGCTCAGATCATGATCTCACAGCTCTTCATGGGTTCGAGTCCCGTGTGGGGCTCTGTTTTGACAGCCCGAAGCCTGCTTGGGATTCTCTCCCTCTGTCTTTCTCTGCCCCCATCCCTCTCCCCCCCACCCCCCTGCCACAGCCGCTTGCACTCTCTCTGTCTCTCTCAAAATAAGTAGATCGACTTAAAAAAAAAAAAAAAGTGGTCCTTGGGGGAAGTTTGTTAGAAATAGAAAATATCAAGTAGACCCGGACCTGCTGAGATAGAATCTGCATTTTAACAAGATCCCAGGTGATTTATCCGTACACTAAAATTTGAGAAGCACTGTTTGAAAAGACATCCTTCACCTGGGGTTTCATAAACACGAGCTTCTGAGTGATGTAACAGGAAATATATTCACGGGATTTTGGTGTGTGTTTTTTTTTTCCCAACAAAGGCAGTAAATAACTGAATATGTTGGTTTCTTATGGCCATTTTTGAGATAGAAAAAGATATAATAATAAAGCCAGACGTAAGGCAAAGAGTTCGTAGACGCGACACCAAAAGCATCCTTCGTAAATGCTGGACACATAGTTGCTTTGTGGCGGGGGGGCAGCTCTATATCCTGATGATAATAAGTGTTGCCGAGATGTACAGGAGACAGCGTAACTGAAGGGCTCCATACAAATCTGCTACTTGCTCCCGTCTCTGCTTCTCTGCTTGCTAGACCTGTACCCTCACCGTATACACGCCTCAGAATGCAAACAGTGTCCTTGTAAGGGACACGGAGTTAATGATTTGTTTACAGTACATAACATCGAAGGAAGGACCAGGTGAGAACGACCAGACGTCATACGCGTATCCCAGACCACCAGCACGAGGTATCTCAATGCTAGGACCCCCTGGTTCCCGGGAATAAGACCCAGGCTCTCGTCTCTGTTCTAACCGGTTCAGCGATGCCTGAGAGGACGTGTACGCTTCCAGATTTTTAGTAAAACCCCCGAGACGTCAAGCAGAGATGAGCTCTCTCTTTTTCTTTCTGAGTCTCCCACACACTCTGTACCTTCACCTGCCGCTTTTGCCTCTTGCTGGCTCACGTTTGATTTTTTTTTTAATGTTTATTTTTGAGAGAGAAAGAGAGAGAGAAAGGGGGTAGGGGCAGAGAGAGAGGGAGAGAGAGAATCCCAAGCAGTCCCCATGCTGTCAGTGCAGAGCCCAGCGTGGGGTTTGAACCTACAAACCCTGAGATCATGACCTGAGCCAAAGTCAGATGCTTAACCCACGGAGCCCCCTGAGGCTCACATTTGATTTGCATTCCGCGTGCAGCCAGAGGCCCTCTTGGCTGCTCCTTTGGAACCCCCCTCCCCCCGCCCCGGGGCCTCAGACCCTGGTCTGCTGGCATCATACACATGGGATCACATTTCATAGAAATGCACACACACGCACGCACACACGAGTGCACGTAAGAACTAGCGGTAACAGAATAAGATCTATGAGCTCGTTACCAGCATTGTGCCAAAGTCGGTTTTCTGGTTTCAACGTATAACCACAGTGCCGCAAGATGTCACCATTGTGGGAAACTGGGTCTGGAATAGTTTAGCAATTTCCTATGGTTCTCTAATGGTTTAAAATTAAATTTTAAAAAATGAAGCATAAAGATATACCAGAGTGATAATGAAACCTGCAACCAGATTATCTTAAGTCTCTAATTCAGTTATTCACTTGTCCCTAAAAACAGCATTAGCAACAAAATTTGTCACTGGGAACTCCCCTGCACTGCAGGGGAGTGCAGGAATTTGCAAAAATTTAGTGCTGAACCAAACACAGGATAGAAAAGTTCCGACGACCCAACAACAGATCTAAGAGTTGGAAAATATATTCAGTATCCAGAGGTAAGAAGCGATTGGAGACAAGTCCAGAGTGGGGTCAGCTGAGACAGCATGACCATCTTTCTAGCTGGCATTTAATGGCCCTATTCTCTGGGGGATAGCTCTTTCCCTGGGGGCATCTCAATGACGCTGTATGGCCTACTGAGTTTAGGAAGAAGGGAATAAAAATGGTTCTTTGACATATCTGTGGATTCAACCTTCAGAAAATGCTTACCTCACACGAAAAATATTATAATGTAACGGAAAAAACACACCAGACCGATAAGCAGGCTAAGTTCAGCCATGCTATTCGGAAATGGTATCATGGAATAAGGATATATCACATTAGACATTTACGATTATAATGCAGTCATTAACACGTTGCTGGGAGGAATGTAATGTGATATGACCACTCTGGAAAAAGAGTCTGGCGTTTCCAAAAATCTAACATGACTTACTCTGCTATCCAGCAATAGTAGCCTTGGGTGATTCCATGAAAAATAATGGAGAAGAGATTACATCGAAGGAAAATGAGAATAAAACAAAGCAAGATGCATTTCTAATGCTGTTCTAACTGTATTGCGTTTAAAGCTGTCCCCAGTCAGATCTGATCGGTTAGGCAGTTGTCCCTATTGAGGATACCTTGAGGTACAGCAGGAAATAAAGGCTTCGAAAAAATAGTTTCAGTTCTGAGCAGAGCACTTGTACGTCTTTGTGTGGGTTCAGACTATCTGAGTGTTTCTTCTCACTGACACAGCACACATGCCTACAACGTGAGAGTTGTTTCTATAATGGCTTCCTTTGTAAGTAAACCTATGACTCCGTGTCCGAGAACTTGAAATTACCTTGCTCTTTTTATAACCCCATGATTAGAGATAAAGCACCGTCATAAATTCATTAATTCGATTTCACAGCATTTTCAGATGGATAAGCAGGGCCGACTAATTCACAGTTTTCTTCATTTTCACCTTAAAACTTGAGAAGTTATGAAATATTAATGACACTTCCCACACTCCCCATGTGGGTGGCAACATGTAGCTTCCTTTTAATAAACATCCCTCTAATACAGAATACACAGAATTTATGTGAAAATTTAGGTATGCTGATGGTGGGGGGGTGCCTGGCTCGGGGCCCTCTCCTAAAGCCCTGTTCTGATGGCTGTTTGCCTCGTGTTCTATTGTCCAGAGTCCCTGTTTATTGGAAACTGGTCTCTGGACCTACTCACTTGGATGCCACCACTGGCCTGGCAGATTTTACCAGGTGGGAGTGAATGGATTTTCCATAATGTAAGACCTTGTCACAGCATTCCAGCTCAGGAATGTCATTGTTTAACCAATACCTGAAGTCAGAACCTTCTAGAAGATAAATATTTAATCTTTTGGCTCTCTATCACAAACTATCAAGGGTTCCTCGGCAAACTCCACTGGTCTTTTTAAAGTAGGTGCAATGTATATCGGCAAAACCGAGCACATAGCAAATAATGAGTGAGCTTTTCACATCTGTACTTTAAATATCTGAAAAAGACCAGGTCATGTAACTGGGAACTTCAGTGAAGGTTCGAGACTTTTCTCTTTGGCTGGGTTTTAGAAGTAGTGTAGTTCAGGGGACATATTGAGCTTACTTCTCAGAGTATGTGAATCCCAGTGATGAGCCCCGTTCCATCATATCACCATAGTTAGGTGTGGAAGTTCCTTGTTGCTCCGTCATCATTAAGAAAGATATGATCTTACTCAAATGATAATATCTGCTTAACTTTAACCAAATTGAAGTGAAAATGTGCTGATATATGTCATCTATTAGACGACACATCTAGTTTGAAAAGGACAGTTTATTGTACCTGTTTGCAATTCTGTTGGTTATATACCTAAAACTTGCTGGGTCATGTGGTAAATTCATTGTTTAACTTTGTGAAGAGCTGTCAAGCTCTTGGCCACAATGGCTGCACCATTTTATATTCCCACCAATAACACACAAGTGTTCCGACTTCCCCACATCTCACCAATTATTATTATTGCCATCCTAGCATGTGTGACATGGTTCCTCATTGAGGTTTTGATTTGAATTTCCCAAATGGCTAACCATGTTGAGCATCTTTCCATGTACTTGCTGGCCATTTGCATATTTTTGGAGAAATGTCCAAGTCCTTTGCCCATTGGGTTATTTTGTGTTTCTTATTGTTGCAATGTGACAGTTCTTTATATATTCTAGATACTAGATCCTTATCAGACGGGTGATTTGCAAATATTTTCTCCCATTCTGCGAGTTATCTTTTCATTTGCTCAGTAACATCCTTTGATAAACAAAAGTTTGTAATTTTGGTGAATTCCATCTTGTTTCCTATTTTTGGTGTCATATGTAAGAATCTATTGCCAAAGGCAAGGTCGTGAAGATTTATCCTTATGTTTTCTTCCAAGAGTTTTATGGTTTTGATTCTTCTATTAGTTCATGATCCATTTTGAGTTAATTTTTATGTATGGTATGAGGTATAGGTCCAGCTTCATTCTTCTGCTTGTGTATATATCCACAGGCCAGCACTAATTGTTGAAGAGACTCTTCTTCCCTCATCAAATGGCCTTGGCATCCTCGTGGGATATCACTAGCAAAAAATGCATGGGTTTATTTGGGGACTTCAGTTCTATCTAGTTGGTCCATATGTCTATCCTTATACCACCACCACACTGTTTTCATTACTGTCATTTTTTTTTAATGTTTACTTATTTTTGAGAGAGAGGAAGAGACAGAGAGTGAGCAGGGGAGGGGCAGAGAGAAAGGGAGACACAGAATCCAAAGCCGGCTCCAGGCTCTGAGCTGTCATTGCAGATTGCAATTCCACAGGAATTTGAGGATTAGTTTCTCCATGCTGGAAAACAAAAGTCCATTTACATTTTGATAGTAACTACATTGAATCTGTGGATCTCTTTGGGTAGTATCGCCCTTTTAGCAATATTAAGTCTCCCAGTCCATGAACATGGGATGTCTTTCCATTTATTTAAGTCTTCTTTAATTTCTTTCAGCAATGTTTTGTAGTTTTACACATTTTTCACCACTTTGGTTAAGTTCATTCCTAGATTTTTTATTCTTTTTTTTTTTTCAACTTTTATTTTATTTTTGGGACAGAGAGAGAGAGAGCATGAACGGGGGAGGGGCAGAGAGAGAGGGAGACACAGAATCGGAAGCAGGCTCCAGGCTCTGAGCCATCAGCCCAGAGCCTGACACGGGGCTCGAACTCACAGACCACGAGATCATGACCTGGCTGAAGTCGGACGCTTAACCGACTGCACCACCCAGGCGCCCCAATTCTTTTTGATGTTATGTTAAGTGAGGTTGATTTTTATAATTTCCTTTTTGGATTGTTCATTGCTGCTATGTAGAAATCTAGCTTATTTTGATTGATCATACCCTGTAACTTTGCTGAATTTGTTTAGTAGTTAGTAGCTCTAATAGGGGTTTTCGTGTGTGTGTGTGTGTGTGTGTGTGTGTGTGTGTGTGTGTGTATGCGCACGCGCGCGCACGCGCGCGTTTTGGGACTTTCCATATATAGGATCATATCATCTCTGAATAGCAATAGTTTAATTTATTCCTTTGCACAGTGGATGCCTTTTTTCTTTTTCTTGCCTACGAAATACAATGTTGAAAAGAAGTATGATGTTGAAAAGCAGTGATGATAATTGACACATTTGTCTTGTTTCTGACTTGAGAGGAAAAGCTTTGGATATTTCTCGTTGGGTGTGGATTTAACTGTGGATTTTTCACAAATGCCTTTCTCATGTTGAGGAAATTTTCTCTTCTTTCTGGTTCTGAGTGTTTCTGTCATGAAGGGGTGTTGCTGCCCAAGATGAAAGCTTTAACATCTTCTCATATCTTTTTCGAGCATGTTTCTTACCCTGGACCTATGCATGGCTTTCTGTATTCTCCATAAACATAAGTGCTTTTGATCGTTCTTAATTTCCCAAGGAAATTCTCTCCCTGGCTTTTCCTCCCAGGCATTAAGTGGTCTATTTTATGTCTCAATTATAATAATTCGCATCAGGCATTTGCAGGTTGTCTACCTTACAATATTTATAAGCGATACCCACCACTATTCCAGCCTGGATGAGCTCCAAATTAGACAAAACAGAAAGAAATATCAGTCCTTTGGGTAGCCTCCAGACGTATTAGAAAATACCTACACAATAATTTTTGGAAAAGGCTTGTTTTGCACCCCTCCCTCACCACCACCCATCTCATAAGCAGGGGCCAGGGTCCCACACTGGGAACACAGGCTGCTATATTCAAGATGGCTGCTGACATGGGTGGAAGTATAGCTCAAGAACAAGTTTAAAAAAGAATTCCAGGGGCGCCTGGGTGGCGCAGTCGGTTGAGCGTCCAACTTCAGCCAGGTCACGATCTCGCAGTCCGTGAGTTCGAGCCCCGCGTCGGGCTCTGGGCTGATGGCTCAGAGCCTGGAGCCTGTTTCCGATTCTGTGTCTCCCTCTCTCTCTGCCCCTCCCCCGTTCATGCTCTGTCTCTCTCTGTCCCAAAAAAAATAAAAAAATAAAAAATAAACGTTGAAAAAAAAATTTAAAAAAAAATAAAAAAGAATTCCACCAAACCTTCCTACCATTGTAAAAGTTAACTTCTTCTCAATTCCATGTTCACTTGGTTGCTATAAAACTCCCTATTCTTCATGTGTTTTTAAAGAGATGGAACCATGCTGATCGTCTCATTTGGAAGCATCATTTTATCATTCAAGTTTATCATTACCTATAAATATAGCTCGTTAGGTTTAAGTGCTCTGTGTGGAGCCAGTTTCTTCACATCCTTGCCGATGTTTGATACCATTTGACTTCTAAATGTTCATAAGTCTGAAGGATGTCACATGATCTCCCATTTTGTTTTAACTAGGATTGTGCAAATAGTAGCCTTGAAGTTTTTATTTGTAGTTGTTTAGTGACCATCTGGATATTCTCTTCTGGGAATTATCAGATCATATTTTTCATATGCATATGATAGGAAATTGAGAACCTGCTTCTTTTTTCTATCTTTACCTTCAAATTATTTGTATCTTTGTCTTCGGTATGTATTTTTATTTATTTATTTAAAAAATGTTTTCACGTTTATTTATTTTTGAGAGATAGAGAGACAAAGCATAAGGCAGGGAGGGGCAGAGAGAGAGAGGGAGACACAGAATCTGAGCTGTCAGCACAGAGCCCGACGCGGAGCTCGAACCCACAAACTGTGAGATCATGACCTGAGCCCAAGTTGGATGCTTAACTAACTGAACCGCCCAGGTGCCCCTGGTATGTATTTTTTAAAGCAAACATATACATTTTATTTTGATATTTTTAGCTCAGTTTTTAAAGTCTTTTAATAGGGGACTTGTCAGTCACATTTATTGTGACTATTGATATGCTGGGTTGCTTTCCAACATTTTATTGTTTTATTTACTGCTCTATCCTACATTTCGTTTCTTCTTCTTTTTCTGCTTTTGAAGAATTGAGTGAATTTTCTCCATTTTAGTTGTCCTTTCATTGTTCAATGTGCTTTTTAGTGTGAGATTTGTAAACATGACATGTTGAGAATTACCATCTTCTGACACTCTCTAGAGTTGATTGGTACCTGAGTAACTTGAGATCAGTAGAACACAGTACTTGAAGAGCATCAACTCCAGAACCAGACACACTGGGTTCAGACTTTGGCTTTGACATTGACTGTGCCACCTTGACCATGTTACTCAATATTTCTGTTCCTCAGTTCCCATATACATAAGATAAAGAAAAATAAAATGATATGAAGAGTAAGTGAGTGAATGTAATGGGTAAGGACATGTAAAAGGGTAAGGACAATGTTTGGTGCATAAAAAACATTCAGTAAGTTTTAGCTGTAGTTAATTTTCCCCTAACTAGGGCAGAGACAGTTTTGTTCATCATTGTTCCCTACCATATGCTTTGGTTTTCTTCTAAGAAGCTGTTAAATTTTCTTCTTTTTTTATTTATTTTTTTTTTAATTTTTTTTTAATGTTTATTTATTTTTGAGACAGAGAGAGACAAAGCATGAACGGGGGAGGGGCAGAGAGAGAGGGAGGCACAGAATCGGAAGCAGGCTCCAGGCTCTGAGCCATCAGCCCAGAGCCTGACGCGGGGCTCGAACTCACGAACTGCCAGATCGTGACCTGAGGTGAAGTCAGACGCTCAACCGACTGAGCCACCCAGGCGCCCCTTTTCTTCTTTTTTAAAAAAAAAAAAATTTTTTTAATGTTTACTTATTTTTGACAGAGAGAGAGACAGGGCATGAGCGGGGGAAGGGCAGAGAGAGAGGGAGATACAGAACCTGAAGCAGGCTCCAAGCTCTGAGACCCTGATGTGGGGCTCGAACTCACAAACTGCCAGATCATGACCTGAACCGAAGTCGGACGTTCAACCGACTGAGCCACCCAGGCGCCCCTTAAATTTTCTTTTTTGACAATTAACACAAATCAACTGATCAGTAAGGTGTATTGGTTTCTTGACTGTCTACTTAGGATGTTTTGTTTTGTTTTGTTTCTCTTATATTTGGTTTTCTTCTTATTAGAATCAATAAGCAAGACCTTCAGACTAGACCTACAAGTGATAGGAGGTTTTATACACCTAAAAATGTCTTTGTCTTCACATTTCATATAATAATTCAGCTTGGTATAGAATACTAACTTCAAAACTATTTTTTCTCAGAATGTAAAATATGTTATTCTTGCGTTCATGGATTTTTATTTTATTTTTTAATCGAATCCAATTTTATGATTACTATTTTTTTTTAACTTACATCCAAGTTAGTTAGCATATAATGATTTCAGGCATTGATTCCTTAATGCCCCTCCCCCATTTAGCCCGTCCCCCCTCCCACAACCCTTCCAGCAACCTTCTGTTTGTTCTTCATATTTAAGAGTCTCTTATGTTTTGTCCCCCTCCCTGTTTTTATATTATTTTTGCTTCCCTTCCCTTATGTTCATCTGTTTTGTCTCTTAAAGTCCTCATATGAGTGAGGTCATATGATATTTGTCTTTCTCTGACGAATTTCGCTTACATAATACCCTCTAGTTCCATCCACGTATTTGCAAATGGCAAGATTTCATTCTTTTTGATTGTTGAGTAATACTTCATTGTGTGTGTGTGTGTGTATATATATGTGTGTGTATATATATATATATATACGTATATATATACACATATGTGTATATATATATATACGTATATACACATATGTATATATACACATATATACACATATATATATGTATATATATACACACACACACATACACACCACATCTTCTTTATCCATTCATCCATCAATAAACATTTGGGCTCTGTCCATACTTTGGCTATTGTTGATAGTGCTGCTATAAACATTGGGTTGCATGTGCCCCCTCAGCATTATGGATTTTAATGAGAAGTCTAACCTTGATCTGATTTTTATACTTTTATAAATAACTTATTTTTCTCAAAAATTTTAAGATCTTTTCTTTCACTTTATTGTATTGAAATTTTACTACTCTGTTCCAGGTATAAGTCAATTTTTATTTATTTGTTTGGGACTTGGTAGGATCTTCAAGGCAGAGACTTGTATTTTCCTTATTAGAATTTTTTTCCTACTTTATGCTTTTTATTTCACACTATATTCCCCCTCCCTTCATTTTCTCCTTCTAACAAACACCACTTACTGTGTTCCAGGCCTTGTTTTCAGTGAGTTCCATGTATTAGCTGATTTAACTTTCACAGCAACTCCTTTGGGTGGAGCATTATCATAATCACCACTTTCTAGATGAGCCAACTGAGGTGGAAGAGGTTTGATAAATTGCCCAAAGTCATACATAACTGGGATTCCACCTGGACGGTCAGACTCCAAGCTTACATTTTAGACCACTTGATCCCCTACATCTGTCTCTTTCTCTTCATTCTTTTCATCTCTTTTTCTCTTGTGCTGCATTTGGAAGAATTTCTTGGCTTATTCTTCCAGCTTGCCTTCAGCTGTGTCCATCCAGCCTCTCTTTTGAGTTTTAGCTTTAAATAATGAACATGTAAATTTTGGAAAAAATTTTTATATGCTATCTTAAACAAATGAAATGCCTCTTTGCCTCTCACTTGATGGTATTAAAGATAATCATTTTCAAGTCCTATTGTGCCTCTCTTTCTCTCCCTCTCTCTCTGCCCCTCCCCTGCTCGCTCGCTCTCTCTCTCTCTCTCTCTCTGTCTCTCTGTCAAGATAAATATACTTTAAAAAATAAGGGGCTCCTGGGTGGCTCAGTCGATTAAGCATCTGAATCTTGGTTTCGGCTTGGGTCATGATCTCACGATTCGTGAGTTCGAGCACCACATCAGGCTCTGTGCTGACAGTATGGAGCCTGCTTGAGATTTTCTCTCTCTCTCTCTCTCTCTCTCTCTCTCTCTCTCTCTCTCTCTTTCTCTGTCCCTCCCCTGCTCACTTGCTCTCTCTCTCTCTCTCTCTCTCTCTCTCTCTCAAAAATAAATAAATAAACTTTTAAGAAAATAAAGTCCTGATGTGTTTGATTTACTAGCTCCTTTCTCATCCATTTGCTGGATTTGGTACCGCCTTTTCATGGAGCTGGTGATTCCTGGCTCCTGTTAGTGTATTTGTGACTATCGTTGTCTGTTACCCAGTGCCAACCTTGAGGGTCTGACTGGAAGGAAACATCACTGCCAGGCTGGCACACTACAGCGTGTCCTCAATAACTGGAGTGATGAACTGCAAGGGAGGTGAGTCAATGGCTAGTTTCCCAAGAGTGAGGGCTCTGGATCCCCCTCCCACTGCTTTTAACCCAGGTGCCCACATTATCTCCTCCTGTATGGTGAGCAGTTGGTGATGGCGGGTAGAACAGCCAACCTACTCAGTGCCCTGAAAACCATAATCCCAACCAACACACCCTATTGTCCCAGAGCCCCTCCTGCTCGGAGTGCTTACCATCCCCTAAGCTGAGGAGCCGCTCTGTCTCTTGCAGCTACCACCCCCTGTTTATATTTGCTTCAGATTCCCCTCTTCAGTCTGCAGTGCATCTTCTAAGGATTTCTCCAAGTGTTTGACCATTAGCCTTTTGTTTTTTCCTTTAATGAACTATTTGTGGATAGTCCTATTTGTGAATAGTCTGCCATTTCTAGGGGTTTGGTGGAGAGGTAGGTTTGGGAATGTTCTCAACCCACCTTTAGAATTCCTGCTAGCTTTCTCTCCCTCTCCTTTCTCACTTGGCCATATTTCCTGGTAACACCAATAACATCTTTGGCTCTTTCCATGGAGACTGTTTTTATACATACTCTCCTCAAATTTGTCCAACTCTTACTCTCCTCTCTTTCTTCACCTGGGTTGGGCCATGTTTAATGGAATATTTTTAATGCCCCTCTTTACTTCTTTCTTGATAGGACTCCTTCTTGATCAGAGCTACAAATGTGACTTAAATTAACACTTTGCAAATGTGCTCTCAAAGTGAGGAGGCAGAAAAGCAGAGGTGCTGGTATGTTTTACAAATGAGACTGTTTCCTAACATACTTACGGGCCTTATCATAATTAACAATGACAGACCTTTCCTGGCTGCAGCAATGTTGAAATTTCCATTGGTTCTTAAAAAGTTTTGTATTAAAACTCTTCCTATTCCTACACTCCCCCACCTGAGTGAACTTTGATATTTTCTGGCTATCGTATAGCTCACTTCCAACTTAGTTTATGGTGCACTTCGTACGTCTGTATCCTCATAATGTTCTTGCGTTTATGTAAATATAAATATAGAAACCTGGAAACAAAACCCGTGTTGAGTGTGGCTTTTATCGGTCACATTCTTCTGAGGAAAAGCCTTGGAAACACAAGCAGAGCACAGTCTACCTGAAGATTTTGATAAGACTAAATTAAATGATGTCTTTGCTCATTAGCTGCTATCATCTGAAGTTTTAGAGTAGACCGATAGCATTCATGGTTTCTTTTCAAAAACACAAAATAGTTTTTTTTTAATTTTGCAGTCTTGATTAACATGAGAGCTTGAGAATTCAGACTTCAGATAAAACATGACCCAAATGCAAAAACAAATTCTATCACCCTTCATAAGTGCTATTCTTCCAGTACTGTGAGAGTGAAGAAAAAATTATCATGTAAGTCAGATCTTGTTATTGTTGATGTAATGGATTAGCTCTCGTCTTCTAGTTTTTAACCAGTCGATAGCAGTGGGTTGTGAGAAAAAAGTCTGAGGCAATCCCAAGTTTACAGTGTGTCATCCCCTTGATGACAGTGCATCCTCTTGGTGAGACCAGGTTTCCCCAGTTCACTGCAAGCTAATGAAAATTCATTTAGCTTCTTTGAGTGTCCAGTTTCTCATTTCTAAAACAAGTCTACAACTTAGGTAGACTTCAAAAATTCTAAATGTTTCTGCACCCAAATACATTACTTTAAACAAAGATGCAGGGGCACCTGAGTGGCTGAGTCAGTTAAGCATCCAACTCTTGATTTTGGCTCAGGTCATGATCTCATGGTTCATGAGATTGAGCCCCACATCAGGCTCTGCACTGATAGCATGGAGCCTGCTTGGGATTCTCTCTCTCTCTCTCTCTCTCTCTCTCTCTCTCTCTCTCTCTCTGTCTCTCTCTCTCTCTCTCTCTGTCTGTCTGTCTCTCTTCCCCCTGTCCTTCCCCTGCCAGACACTCTCAAAAAATAAATAAGTAAATAAAAATCAGTCAATAAATAAAAATAAAAGATACAAAACTTGACAAATCTAGAAGAGGCGATAGAATGCCCCACTACTGTAGTTCAAGATTTTAATATTCTTGTCTCAGTAATTATTAGAAGAATAACAGAATAAGAATAAATATCAGTAAGAGTATAGAAGATTGGAAGAAGTCTGTCAACCAAATAAACTTGACATCTATGGAACTCTGCCTCAACAACCACAAAACATGCCTTCTTTTAAGTGTATGATGGACCATTTCCCAGGATACACCATCTGCTGGGCTGTAAAGCAAGTACTAATACATTGAGAAAGAGTATACTCTCTGACCACAATGGAATTACTTTAGACATCAGTAAAGGAAAGATACCTGGAAATATCTGGGATTTAATTAAGCACTTCTAAATAATCCATGGGAAAATCACAAGAGAAATCAGAAAATATTTTTGAGTGAATGATAATGATAGTGCAATATATTTATGGGATTTCTCCAAGTTACTACATGTGGAGAAAACCATGACTTTAAATAATGGTCTATATTAGAAAAGAAGATTTAAAATCAGTGATGTAGGCTTTCCCCTTGAAAAACCAGAAAAGGAAAACCAAATTAAGCAGGTAGTAGTAAAAACAAGTAAAAGGAAGAAAATAATAAAGCTAAAAGAATAAATTGATGAAACAGAAAATAAAAAATAGAGAAAATCAGGGGGTGCCCGAGTGACTCATTCTGTTAAACCTCTGACTCTTGATTTCGGCTTGGGTCATGAGTTCAGGCCCTGCATCAGGCTTTGGGCTGATAGTACAGAGCTTGCTTGGGATTCTTTCTCCTTCCCCTCTCTCTCTGCTCCTCCCCTGCTTATGCTGTCTCTCTCTCTCAATATAAATAAATAAACTTAAAAAAATAGAGAAAACCAGCAAAGACAAGTTTGAGTCTTTAAAAAGATTAATTAAATTGATGACCTCCTGGCAAGACTAATCAAGAAAAAAAGAATAACTAGACCCAGGAAAAACCTGCAGCTAAAGTTATATCTAATGGTGGAGTACTACTTTTCCTTTATGATTGATAGCACAAGGAGAATATCCACTTCCACTCAACTTTCGTGCAATAGCATAAGACAAGAACCAGAAGGCATAAATATTGGAAAGGAATATGTAAAACTGTCTTTATTTTCAGATAACATAATTATATAGAGAGTAAATCCAAAAGAATCTACAAAAAATGTAAGAGCAATTAAATCACTTCAATAAGTTTTCAGGATACATGTTCAGGGTATAAAAAATCAGCTGTCTACAAACCAGTAATGAACAAATAGTAGATGAAATTAAAAAGAATATCTTTCCCAATAGCATCAAAAGTGATGAATTTATGTGGCAATAAATTTAATGAAAGTATGTAAAATATATATACTGAAAACCTCAAAACATCATTGAAAATATTTACCATCTTCGTGGTATGGAAAACTGGCTATTGTTAAAATTTCAGTTATTCCCAACTTGATCTAGGAATCCAACAATCTCCCAGTTAACATCCTAACAGTCCTATCTTTTTTTTTTATTCCAATATAGCTGACATACAGTCTTATAAATTAATTTCAGGTGTGCAATATAGTGATTCAGCAATTCTGTACATCAGTCACCCAGTGCTCCTCATGATAAGTGTGCTCTTAATCCCCATCACCTATTTCCCCCACCCCCCACCCACCTCCCCTCTGGTGACCATGAGTTCTCTATAGTTAAGAGTCTGTTTTTTGGTTTGTCTTTTTTTTCTTACCTTGTTTCTTTGTTTTATTTCTTAAATTCCACATATGAGTGAAATAATGTGGTGTTTTTTCTTTCTCTGATTTGTTTCACTTAACATTATTCCCTCCAGATCCATCCATGTTGTTGCAAATGGCAAGATTTCCTTCTTTTTTATAGATGAAGAATATTCCATTTTGTATGTATACCACTTCTTCATCCATTCATCTGTCCACTGATACTTGGGCTGCTTCCATAATTTGGCTATTGTAAGTAATGCCGCAGTAAACATAGGGGCACATGTATCTTTTCAAATTAGTGTTTTCATATTCTTTAGATAAATACCTGGTAGTGGAATTACTAGATCATATGGTAATTCTATTTTTAATTTTTTGAGGAACCTCTATTCTGTTTTCCACACTGGCTGTACCAGTTTGCATGCCCACCAACAGTGCATGAGGGTTCCTTTCTATCCACACCCTCGCCAACATTTGTTGGTTTTTGTGTTTTTTTATTTTAGCTATTCTGACAGGTGTGAAGTGATATCTCATTGTACTTTTTTTGTTTTATTTTGTTTTTAAGTTTTTATTTTCATTCCAGTTAGTTACCATATAGTGTAATTACTAGACTCTGGTGTACAATATAGTGATTTAACACTTCTGTACAACACTTGGTGCTTATCACAAGTGTACGCCTTAATCCCCATCATCTATTTAACCCATGCCCCACCCACCTCCCCTCCAATAACCATCGGTGTGTTCTCTCTCACTGTAGTTTTTCTTTGCATTTCCCTGATGATGAGTGATGTTGAGCATGTTTTCTTGTGTCTGTTGGCTATCTGTATGTCTTCTTTGCAGAAATAGCTATTTGTGTTTTCTGCCGTTTTTTAATTGGATTATTTGGGGTGTTTTGGTGTCGAGTTGTAGAAGTTCTTTTCTTTAAAAATTTTTAACGTTTATTTATTTTTTGAGAGAGAGAGAGACAGAGTGAAAGGGGGGAGGAGCAGAGAGCGAGGGAGACACAGAATCCAAAGCAGGCTCCCAGGCTTGGGCTGTCGGCATAGAGCCCAATGTGGGGCTCGAACTCGAACTGTGAGGTCATGACTTGAGCTGGAGTCAGACGCTTAACCAACTGAGCCACCCAAGTGCTCTGAGTTGTCTAAATTCTTTATATATTTTGGATACTAATCCTTTATCAGATATGCCACTTGCAAATATCTTCTCCCATTCAGTAGGTTGTCTTTTAGTTTTGTTGATTGTTTCCTTTGCTGTGCAGAAGCTTTTTATTTTGATGTAGTCCCAATAGTTTATTTTCACTTTTATTTCCCTTGCTTCAAGACACATACCTAGAAAAATGTTACTACGGCCACTGTCAGAGAAACTACTGCTTGTATTCTCTTCTAGGATTTTTATGGTTTCAGGTCTCATATTTAGAGTCTTTTTTTTTCTTTAATAAAAATTGATAAGCTGATTTTAAAATGCAAAGGACTTTGTATAGCCAAAAGCAATTTTGAAGAAGAATAGTGTCAGAAGACTTATTCTACCTAATGTTAATGTTTACTATAAAGCTATAGCAATCAAGAGATATAGTGGTGCTAGCATGAGCATAGAAAATCAGTGGAACAAGACAGAGTGCAGCAACAGACACACTTATACAGTCACCTGATTTTTTTTTTAACGTCGTTAAATTATAATCAGCAAACAGAATTTTAAGATATTTAAACTATGCAGTGCGATGGTTTGATATATGTGTGTATTATGGAAGGATTCTTCCCATATAGTTAATTAACATGTTCATAACCTGACATACTTAATTTTTTTTTTTTTTGGTGAGCACACTTAAGTTCTACTCTTAGCCTATTTTAATTATATAATTCAGTGTTATCAACTATAGGCATCGTGTTATACATTAGAGCCTCAGAACTTATGCATCTTACAATCATCAGTAGACCCCTAAGTTGTTTCCATACCTTGGTTATGGTGGTGAATAATTCTGTAACAAACAGAAGAGTACAGGTATGTCTTTGAGATACCAATTTCCTTTTAATATATGCACAGAAGTAGGGTTCCTCAATCATGTGGTTCACCTTTTTTTTTTTTTAACTTTTAAAGGAAACTTCAGGGGTGCCTGGGTGGCTCAGTCAGCTAAGCTTCCAACTTTAGCTCTGTTCACGATCTCACGGTTTGTGGATTCAGGCCCCACATCGGGCTCTGTGCTAACAGCTCAGAGCCTGGAGCCTGCTTTGAATTCTGTGTCTCTCTCCGCCCCCCCCCCCCCGCCCGCTCTTTCCCTGCTTGTGTTCTCTCTCTCTCTCAGAAATGAATACACATTAAAAAAAATTGAAAAAAATAAAGGAAACTTCATGCTTTTTTCCATAGTGGATATACCAGTTTACTTTCTCACCAACAGATAAAAGAATTCTCTTTTTTCGACATTCTGATCAGCATTTATTATCTCTTACATTTTTGATAATGGCCAGCCTAACAAGTGTGAGGTCATATCTCATTGTGATTTGATTGCATTTCCCCAAATGGTTAGAGATACTGAGCATTTTTTTCTTGTGCCTGTTGTCCATTCATATGTCTTCTTTGAAGCAATGTCTATTTAAGTCTTTTGCCCATTTTTTATTGAGTTTTTTTGTTTGGTTTTTGATTTTTTGCTTTTGAGTTTTTTTTCTTTTAACATTTAGTTTTGAGAGAGAGAGACAGAGTGCGAGTGGGGAGGGGCACAGAGAGAAGGAGTCATAGAATCCAAAGCAGGTTCCAGGCTCCATGATGTCAGCACAGAGCCCGACGCAGGGCTCTAACCCACAAACTGTGAGATCATGGCCTGAGCCTAAGTCGGACGCTTAACTGACTGAGCCACCCAGGCACCCCTGGTTTTTTGCTTTTGAATTGTATGAGTTTCTTGTATATTTTGGATATTAACTTCCTGTAGGATATGTGGTTTGCAAATATCTTCTTTCATTCTGTCGGCTGTCATTCGTCTCTGGATGGTTTCATTTGCTGTGCAAAAGCTTTTTAGTTTGAATCATGGCAGAGGTGCCAGGAATATATGATGAAGAAAGGTTAGTCTCTTCAATAAATGGTGTTAGGAAAACTGGAACTGTATCCAAAGAATGAAACCAGACCCCTATCTGATACCATCCACAAAAATCAACTCAAAATGGATCAGATTTGAATTTAAGACCTGAAACAGTAAAAATGACACATATATAGGGAACCCCCCCAAATATACTTTATTGGTTCTCTGAAAATTAATGTGGATACCTAGGTGTAACAGATAATTTTCTAGCAAAATATACATAAATCCATCTAACTCAGAAGACATAGGAAATCTAATAGATAATTGCTAGTATTTAAAAAAAATGTTTTAATGTTTATTTGTTTTTGAGAGGAGGAAACAGAGCATGAGTTGGAGAGGGGCCAAGAGAGGGAGACACAGAACAGGAAGCAGGCTCCAAGCTCTGAGCTGTCAGCCCAGAGCCTGATGCGGGGCTTGAACTCATGAGGGTGAGATCGTGACCTGAGCCGAAGTTGGATGGTTAACCGACTGCACCACCCAGGCACCCCACCAATTGGTAGTCTTAAAAAAAAACAGTAGCCAGACGATATTGCAGATGTGTTCTATTAAATCTTTAAGGAGCAGATAAAATGAATTGTAACTTTCAGAGCATATATATAGAAGGCACTATTTATTAGATTACTACTTTTAAGAATTTATTATGAAATCCATCATTACGTTAATTCTAAAACCTGAAAAATATAACTCAAAAAGAGAGGAGCAATCACAAAAGGATATTGACATAAAAATCTAAAATTAAATAGTAGAAGTTAGATTGCAGCCCTCTAACCAACTGATATTCATGATAGGAATAAGAGGGCTGTATTAGAAACGCAATAAAAAATGTGGATAGTAGGACATCCACTGATATCATTAGGGCAAAGGAAGAGGTGATTAATGAGACAGGTGCCAACAATGTCTTTGATAAGTTTTGACATTCAGTCTTATTAAATCAAGAATGGGTGCCATTTCCTTAAATGCAGAAAATTAATATCTGAGAATCAAATCAGCATGATGCTGACAGGTAACAAATTAGAAGCAGGAATCAAGTCAGGAATAAAACAAACGCTTCGTTCTCCTCGTTAGTTAATGTCATTCTGGCTGCATTAGCCAGTGAATGGAGATAAAAGAAAGAAATAGGGAGAATAAAATTTAAAAAGAAGAGGCAAAATTATATGCTTTTTATAGACGACCATTTTACCTTTGGAAAGCTCAAGAGAATCAACTGAAAAATTACTCAGTATCAAAAAATTCAAAAAAGTGTGACCAGCTCTTAAGTTAACAATAAAAAATCAAAAGCAGCCCTCATAAATAATCATGTGGAAAACAGAATGAGAAAAATATCTATTGGGGCATCTGGGTGGCTCAGTCAGTTAAGCGTCCAACTTCGGCTCAGGTCATGATCTCAAGGTCGGTGAATGTGAGCCCTGCATCAGGCTCTGTGCTGACAGCTCAGAGCCTGGAGCCTGCTTCAGATTCTGTGTCTCCCTCTCTCTCTTCCCTCCCCTGCTTGTTCTTTCTCTCTCTCTCTCTCTCCCCCCCTCCCCCCTCCTCTGTCTCTCTCAAAGAATAAATAAACATTTAAAAATTTTTAAATATCTATTTAGAAAGAGCAGGAATCTACTGACCTACATGATCGGTATAAAGGATACTTCCAAACTCTACCAAAAGTCCTAAAAAACATCTCAATAAACAAAAATGCATCCTATTCTTAGAAAACAAAATCTCAGTATGGAAAAAAATATATATATATAAATTTTCAGGAGATTCAGTCATTCATTTATTCAACAAATTATTATTGATTACCTACTATGTTCTAGGTAGTAGAATTCTGCTCTCTAGGTAGGCTCTTGGGTATGCCAGAGAACAAAAATGACGTAGTGCCCAGTCTCTCTGCAGACTGAAGTTAGAAATTTCTGAGACTAGTGTGCACGTATGCATTAGGAGTTTTCACATAACAAGAAAAGATTTAGGATTTGTCATGCACAGTGAACAAAGCATTTATTTAAAAGAAATGCATCCGCGTATTTATCAAATGCAAGCGTGGAGGTAGAAATTGATAGCAGTTGGACGTGAAAAAGGAGGCATTAAGTCACATCCAGGTTTTGACGTTTTAAAACTTGCTCCAAACCCATTTAACAGGTGTGGCCGGTAAGCACAGGGAACAACGAAAAGGCATTTATGGCTGGAGGGAGTGCAAAGTGGTACAAACATTTTGGAGCTCTGTTTGGCAGTTTCCTATAAAGTTAAATACACAGTCACCATATGACCTGGTGCTTCCACTCCTAGGCATTTACCCAAAGGAAATGAAAAAGTTCGTTAAAGAGACGACTTGGACCCAGAGGTACTATGCTAAGTGAAGCAAGTCAGTCAGCAAAAGACAAATACCATATGATTTCACTCATAGGTGGGATTTGAGAAACAAAGGAACAAACAAAGGAAAAAGAGACAGACCAAGAAACACTCTTAATTACAGAGAACAAACTGGTGGTTACACTGGGAAGGGGGGAGAGGGGAGGGAGGAGAGGGGTGAAATAGACAAAGGTGATTAACAGTACACTAGCCTTAATGAGCACTGAGAAAGGTATACAGTGTCTGAACCATTATGTTGGACCCCTGAAACTATTGTAACACTGTATGTTAATTATACTTCAATAAGTAAATAGAATGTCCTATAAATTGTGAAAAAACAAAACAGCTTGTACACAAATATGATTAGCAGCTTTATTCGTAATAGTCCCAAACTGGAAACAATCCCAGCATCCATCCATAGATGAACGAATAATCAAATTATGCTATATTCATCCTATGGAATAATACTTACCCATAGAAAGAAACTACTGATATATATATATACTTTTTTAAATGAAAGGTGATTCTCAAAAACACTTATGTTCAGTGAAATGAGCAGGACTCGAAAGGTATACAATGCATGATTCCCTTTGTAGGACACTCTAGAAAAGATAGAGCCACTCCCTACTGACAACAGAGACGACCGGTTGCTTGCAAACAGAGGGAACTTTCTGGAAGTGATGGAAATGTTCCATATCTTGATTTCATGGCTAATGGTTTCATGGGTATACACACTTGTCAAAACTCATCAAACTGTAAGCTAAAAATGGGTACATTTTCTTGTATGTAAATGATACCTTGGTAGTCTTGATTTAAAAAGAAGAACATTAAGGGGCACCTGGGTGGCTCAGTTGGTTAAGCGTCCGACTCTTGGTTTCAGCTCAGGTCATGATCTCACAGTTTCATGGGTTCGAGCCCCATGTCGGGCTCTGCACTGGCAGTGCAGAGCCTGCTTGGGATTCTCTCTCTCTCTCCCTCTCTCTCTCTGGCACTCCCCCGCTGTGCTGTCTATGTCTCTCTCAAAATAAATAAATAACCTTAAAAGGGAGGAAGGAAGGGAGGGAGGGAGGGAGGGAGGGAGGAAGGAAGGAAGGAAGGAAAGAAGGAAGGAAGGAAGGAAGGAAGGAAGGAAGGAAGGAAGGAAGGAAGGAAGGAAGGAAGGAAGAGAGAGAAAGAAAAACATTAAGTAGGATAAAAGACCCATATAAGATTCTCTGTTTGGGAGGAGATAATTAAAACTACTCACAGTCCTGGCCTCCTCTCAAGAAAAGGAAGTACAAAGTTCGAGTGGTAAAATTGGAAATAACCAGGAAATAAAATACATTACATTCAAATGGCCCAACTCTCCAGTAACCGAGGAGCTGGTACCACATGAAGGATGAATTCCTCCATGACCACGACTGGCTCTGCTTCTGGTCCCGAAGTGGAGGATGTTGGTTTTCCTGAGGTCCCATGCACTTGTGGAAGCTCACTACCTACTTACACACAGAACCTCACACATACTGACAGGACACAAAGGGACCCGAGACACAAGACCGTCCAATGTGACTGTATGCAGAGGAAGAGACTGGGGGCCTGATTTATGTCTCCATCTGCTCTGGGCTGGCAAGAGCCTTAGTGAGAGATGTGCTCAGCGGCCCAACTGTGCTTATGATTTGTAAATAAAACGAAGTCAGGCAACTGCAGTCAAACAGCGTGTGGCGTGTTTTCTGCCCAGATTCAACCGTAGAATCC
The DNA here is from genome assembly GCF_018350175.1 of Felis catus. Taxonomy (NCBI): domain Eukaryota; kingdom Metazoa; phylum Chordata; class Mammalia; order Carnivora; family Felidae; genus Felis; species Felis catus. The sequence continues at coordinate 6,520,888 of NC_058381.1, forward strand.
GTGAAGGCCGGGTGTGTTGGGAAAGCGATTGTCTCCGAGGTCAGCAGAGGCTTGTAGTTTAGAAATCAAGGACCCTGGTATTCCCTTTGAAAATGAAACTGCTCAGCGTGCAGAGTAGGACTTAATATAAATAATGTGGCAGCCTTCTCCAATGCTGGTGGTCTCTAAACAGTCACTGTCTGGCATTTCACGTTGTGTTTCAAACCCAGAATCATTAGAAGCCACATAAATCTGTCACTTCGGTTGAATTTGTACATCGTCAACTCCCCGACTAATTTTTCAAAGATGATCGCCTGCCCAAACGACGTCTAGGCTCTCAGATCCAGTGGACTTTCCTGGGTTGTCATATCACCGATGTCCTAGCTTGTATTTTTATTATGTGAATGAAACTTCTCCAGAAATGTTGGACAGAGGTCAGTATTACAGATACTCCATAGAATATTTAGACAATCAAATTGTATTGGAGATTGCTGTAGAACTTCTTCCTTGCAACAACATGGGCAGAAAATCATGTTTCTTCCATATTGGTTGCCACTGTTATCCTAGTTAAAGTTGAGGCACAATCTTACTTTGTACTTCCATCTTGGGGGGCATCTCTCCATTCTTTTCCTTGGAGACTCAGATTCTCCTTATTTCCCTCGGGTGATGTAAAAATCTCCTTGGGTCCATCCTTCTGATTTCCCCACTTCCCTCCAGTTAAAAACCCCAGTTTCCTGGATTCTGTTACCAGCTACTTGATTTTTTTAATTAATTAAATCATTTAAGTGATCTTTTAAAAGCCTTGCACACTAAGGAAGAATTTAATGTTTACTTTTTACTTTTTTTGGTTTTTCTTAATTTTACTTATTTTGAGAGAGAGAGAGAGCATGTGAGCTGGGGAGGGGCCGAGAGAGAGAGAGAGAGAGACAGAGACAGAGACAGAGAGAGAATCCCCAGCAGTCTCCACACTATCAGTACAGGGCCCAATGTGGGGCTCAAACCCATGAAACGTGAGATCATGACCTGAGCAGAAATCAAGAGTTGGACACTTAACTGACTGAACCGCCCTGGCGCCCCCAGAAGAATTTAATTTTTAAAGGAAAGGAGGAAATTTTCCAGTGCTCCATGATTAGTCTCTTGGCTTTTACATTCTTCTCCTCCAGTCACCTCACTACAAGTAAAGAACGTTCTTTAGCTCCCCTTCACCCTTTCTTCCTGCCATCTTCTTACCCACATAGACTTCAGGCCCCCGAAAATCTACAAGTATGCTGCCTCCAGTGGTGTCTCTCACGTTTTCATAAATAAGTCAACTGTCTTGTTAAATCCCACACGGAGCTTGCTTCTCCTCCCTATTCTCCTTTCTGGCCCCATCTCCATGCCTGCCCTTGGGACAAGACACATCTAAGAAGATGGGCACTGTCTTCTGCCCATCTGCTGAATGTCATTAGTTCTGTCAGGCACAGCTTCAGTACCTGCTGGGCTACCATGCGGAAGCATCTCCGGCCGAGCTCTACTTTCTGCCTCTTCAAGGTGCTGCACTGCCCACGGTATGCATGGAAGGGGACGGAAGGTCTGTCTCTCCTATGTATTGTACTCTGTTGGAAGGCACTTGGTCTAATACCATCCGTGCCTCATTCTCTTAAAAAGTTTTATTGGACTGGCTCATTTGGGTTTCATGTATTATCCCCTCTTCAACAAAGGACTCACACACAGGCCTGATGGCTTACTTGGCTTGACTGAGTGACAGAGGTTCTATTAAACTCACAATGGCCCTACCTGCTGTAATGACTCGGACATTTACAGAAACTTGCACACAGGAGCCTATTTCCCTGGTTTCTTTCTATCTTTAGAAAACACCCTCACTCAGAGCACCTGGGTGGCTCAGTGGGTTAAAGCATCTGACTTTGGCTCAGGTCATGATCTCACGGTTCATGAGTTCAAGCCCCACGTCAGGCTCTGTGCTGACAGCTCAGAGCCTGGAGCCTGCTTCGGATTCTGTGTCTCCCTCTCTCTGTGCCCCACCCCTGCTCACATTCTGTCTGTCTGTCTGTCTGTCTCTCAAAAATAAACGTTAGGAAAAGAAGAAAGAAAGGAAACACCCTCACTCAAAGGGTTTTCCTCAGCCAAACTGACATCTAGTTAACCTGCAATAGAATTCTGACCCCATGAGCTCTGGGAGTCAGTACAGCTTAGGCTTAAAAAAATGAGGTAGCCATGATCCCTCTGACCAATGAAATTTTAAAAATGTGTGATTTTTTACTCAAACACATTATGAAATTATCTTGACCCAAAGATGGGTGATATTCTGTTTTCCAACTGCATTTAGCCATTTTTAAGCATTTGAGTATTAAGACTCATTCTAGGGGTGCCTGGGTGGCTCAGTCAGTTAAGTGTCTGACTCAGCTCAGGTCATGATCTCACAGTTCATGAGTTCAAGCCCCGCATTAGGCTCTGTGCTGACCGCTTGGAGCCTGGAGCCTGCTTCGGATTCTGTCTCCGTCTCTCTCCGCACCCCCACCCTGCTTGCGCTCTGTCTCTCTCTCAAAAATCAACATTATAAAATTTTACAAAAAGACTCATTCCAGAACTTTAGTCCAAATTTGATCATTTTAGTGGGAGAAATCTCAGGATCTCTTTTTGTTCTAAGAGTGATGGGAAGTCTGAAATTCTGAAGGCATGGGGTCGATGATATCAGATAGATGGTCTCTCATGGTCTCTCTGGCTGCCTATGTGGCGATCTGATCGGAGAGGAGATAGGCAAAGGAGGGAGACCAGTCAGGCGGTGTTTGCAGTTGTCCAGGAGCGATGATGGTAGATTTGGCAACAGTGATAGCAGTGGAAGTGGAGAAAAGATCCAGGAAATTTAAGAGATATTTTAGAGATGTGAAATAGACTTCCTGTGTGTCAAGTATCTTAGCTTAGCTGCCGCAAGAGAGTCCCATAGAGTAGGGGGCTGAAAAACAGACATTTCTCTTCTCACGGTCCTGGAAACTGGAAATCCAAGACCAGAGTGCCAGCCAGCATGGTCAGGTTCTGGTGAGAGCCATCTCCTTGCTTGCAGATGATCACTTCCTCACAGTGTCCTTATATGTCAGAGAGAGAGAGAGAGAGAGAGAGAGAGAGAGAGAGAGAGAGAGAGAAAACTCTCTTGTTTCTACTTATAATCTAATAATTCTACTAATCTCATCATGACTCTATACCCATATGGCTTCATCTAGACCTGATTATGTCTTAAAGACTTGATCTCCAGATACCATCACACTGAGAATTAGGGCTTCCACATACAAACTTGGGGTAGACACAATTCAGTGCAGAGCAGCACACATCCACACAATGTGTGTGTGCACACGTGTGCATATATAGGGTCCAGACCTGGAGTCATGGTAACCTGAGGAACCACAGACTCTTTACTCATGTAGACTCAGGAGAACTTGTCGTTCAGGTTTGAAAATCAACGTGATGGACTGTGGTGGTGGTGGTGGCTATAGATTCACACATAATTAGCAAGTAAAGGTACCTCTCTTTCAGGTTTCCCATCAGCGGAGTGAGATTCATAAAATGACCTTAAAGAACTTTAGAAGTTGGAAATAGAGTCTACTGAGGGCCTGGTTGAGAGCCTGATACATTGTAAGACATAAATGGATGTCATATTATAGAGCTGACATTCTGCATGTCATCCAGAAAATGGGAGAGTCAGAGTGTAAGAATTTATTAGTGTTTACCCAGCATTCTCTGCAATTCACTAGACATGAGTCATTAGAAATGTACTCTGCATTTATACCTGCATAGTATCAATAGCTTCAGTTTTAAGAACAGCCAAAGCTATGAATTTAGTCATGAGCCATATATATTAATAGCCAGCTCTGTGCCAGGCAGTGCACTGAGGACTGGGGACCACTAGTATTGAACAAAAACACGTGGTCTCAGCCTCCATGGAGCTTCCAGTGCACTTGTGAATCTAGAGTTTGACTTTAGCTGTTGCATGTAAGAGAAGTGGTATGAAAAAGAGGTGGGTGGGAGCTCATAATGCAGGGTCAGGTAAGTCATCTTTGAACAGCAGCCACTGGGCTGAGACTTGAAGAGTGAACAGGGGAGGTTCCAGGGAGAAAAAAAGAACATTTCTTAAATACTTGGAGACATGACAGTATGTGTCCTTAGAGGAGGTCATAGAAAAACAGTGTGACTAGAGAGTGGGAAAGAGAGAGTGGTCCAGGATGAGGCTGGGGAATTGGATACAGAAGAGAACAACCGGGGGTCTTGTCAACGAATGTTGGACATTTCTGAGGGCAATGAAGAGCCGCAAGCCTGGGATGTCACACGCAGGTGGCTGATTCACAGTCAAAGAAGGGTAGTGACAAGAAGTAGGATAGGGTCAAAACACCTGAGGGTATCACGGAGAGTGGTGACTGCCTTGGGCCCTGGGTTCTGTAGGGTTGGGACAGGGTCTCCTTTTTTTAAACATATTGCTAGGCAGTGACCTGAAGAGGCAGCTACCAAGAGAGATCAATAGGAAGAAGAGGGAAGAAATTCTGTCCAGATGTAAAGTCTTTAGGACTACAAATAAATAAGATTGACACAAAATCCTATGATACTTTTCATAAGCTACAGGGAACAGGAATATTTCTATCGGTTAGAGATCTCTATGTTGACGATAACGGAAAACCCAGTACTCTAACTGGCTTAAGAATAATTAAATTAATGGGCTCAAGTAATTGCAAGTTGCAGAAATAAGGCAGTGTCCAAGGTTAGCTGAATCTGTGGATTCTGTCTCTATTTCTCCGCATGTGTCTTCATTGTACCTTTCTCTGTGCTGGCTACATTTCCTCCTGGCTTTCCTTCTGGTGACAAAATGGCTACAGCACCACACATCCTCCAGGAGAAGAGAGAGTGTCTCTTCCAGTGGGCCTCGATTAAAAGTAGAGAAGTTTATTTCCAAAAAAAATAGAGCGGTCTCTTCCTCATATGATTCCAATTGGATTCCATACGTGTTTCTTGAAACATTCCCTGTGGTTGGGGGATTTCATGTACTGGTGGTCTTAGACCTGGGCTCTTACTCTAATTATCCTGGCAAGCTTGATGGGACTGTGTTGGGACAGTCAGAGATAGAGGAGGGTGAGCATCCCTTGGGACACCTGGATTGTATGGGGGAGGGGCGGGAACACAGGCAAATGAAGATCCTGCTGGGAAAGAGAAAGAGAGGAATGGTTTCTGGGTAGAAACCAGTGATCACCAACACCAGGTGTTGGCCAACTTACTCTGTAAAGGGACAGATAATAAATACTTCAGGCTTTGTGGGCCACATGATCTCAGTCACAACTCCAGTCTGCCACTGGAGTAAGAAAGCAGCCAAAGGTGATTTGTAAATGAATGGGAGTAGCTATGTTTCAATAAAACTTTATTTACAAAATAGGCCAGGTTTGACCCTGGACCCATAGCGTGTTGACCCCTGACCCACAATATTCATATTAATCACTACATTTTGGTCCTCTGTAGATTACTTTCCATCTGAAAATTTTCCTTGATGTTAATTTTTTTAAGCTTATTTATTTTTGAGAGAGAAAGTGCGAGCGGGGGAGGGACAGAGAGAGAAGGGGAGAGAGAGAATCCCAGACTCCACACTGTCAACGCAGAGCCCAGTGTGGGGCTTGAACTCACGAACTGAGATCATGACCTGAACCCAAATCAAGAGTCAGACACTCAACCAGCTGAGCCACCCAGGTGCTCCCTAACCTTATTTCATTTATATATAAAAATGCTGGATGTACGCATGTGTGCCGTGGGGAGAAGAGATTAGAATATAGTAAGATAAACAGTGTGTTTTTCCCTTAGGTCCTGTCCCCCACGGGTAGGTTCCCTCCCATAGGCATGGCTGCCTTGTCATGCTATGACATTTTCAGATGGTGTTATTTGAAAAGCTTTAAACCTAATCCAAATAAAGAATGTAGACCTCATTTCATATTCATTGCCTTACACACTAACAAAGCTTTAGAAAATTTGCTAACTGTGGAATTGGACACGAGTCAATAATTTTTACTAGTGGAGTCATAGCTAAATTAGAAAGACAAGACACAAAGACATTAAAGGGACATTAAAGGTGATAAATATGATATGTTGCTGAGGCTGAGTGTCCAACATTTCTATATTCTTCCTGATCTTTTTCTATTTTGGAATAGAGATTGGGGAATTAAATTCCAAGAGAAGGAGAGGGATTTACTTTCAAGTTGCAAGAAGGGAAGAAAGGGTAAACGCCTTCCCCCCGCGTACAGAACAGCTCGTTTTCTGGCGCTGTGTTTGACGAGAAGTGATTTCTGACTCACTTGCTTATTTCCTTCAGATTTCAACTGAAAAATCTTGGGGAAAGTCAAGATTTGCAAAATGGGTGTTCAGGGTCAAAACAGCGACTAAACCAGGGGGCCAAAATGGGATGGGTAAAAAAGCAAACTTAAGGCAGAAAACCGACTTAAGGTATTAGGTGTTATAAGGTTTTAGGAAAACAGTGTTACACATAAAAATGTTACATAGAGGGGCGCCTGGGTGGCGCAGTCGGTTAAGCGTCTGACTTCAGCCAGGTCACGATCTCGCGGTCCGTGAGTTCTCGCGGTCCGTGAGTTCGAGCCCCGCGTCGGGCTCTGGGCTGATGGCTCAGAGCCTGGAGCCTGCTTCTGATTCTGTGTCTCCCTCTCTCTCTGCCCCTCCCCCGTTCATGCTCTGTCTCTCTCTGTCCCAAAAATAAATAAATGTTGAAAAAAAAATTAGGGGCGCCTGGGTGGCGCAGTCGGTTAAGCGTCCGACTTCAGCCAGGTCACGATCTCGCGGTCCGGGAGTTCGAGCCCCGCGTCGGGCTCTGGGCTGACGGCTCAGAGCCTGGAGCCTGTTTCCGATTCTGTGTCTCCCTCTCTCTCTGCCCCTCCCCCGTTCATGCTCTGTCTCTCTCTGTCCCAAAAAAATAAATAAACGTTGAAAAAAAAATTTTTTTAAAAAATGTTACATAGAAACTAAGTTCCCTATACTGATCAGTCATTAGACATCATCATGGGCTGGAACAAATCAGGGTGACTATTTGAATCTGAAATGTAGCAGTAAAGACTGGAGGGGGGAAGTCATATTTGCAATCATATCTATGTTTTCTCAACCAATTGACAAATTTAGGCTGGAAAAAAATTACTCTTCAGATATTGCCTTTTATCAGATAACATGGAGGTGCTCTCAATCCAAATTGCATTGATCGAGTCTTTGCTTATTCCTGGAGGGCAAAGTGTTTCTGTGTATGTGTGTGTGTGTGTGTGTGTGTCCTTTTAATAAATAATACAAAGAATTGGAAGTGAGTTATGAGTCCCCAAAAAGCTTTCTTTGTGCCCCTGTCACATTCAGATTTTTACTAAACTGTGTCACAAATAGAAAATGATGAAAGGCTAGCAATCTCCTGTGAATACCTGGATTAGGGTAATAATTCACAATAACACTGAAAATTAAAATCCACAGGATGAAAACTTGCCACAATCTGGTATCCACTGACCTCCTTATTAAGCAAATGAAGCCAGACTGAGTAAAAACCCTACCTTGCTTTCAGCTTTTATGGCAAACCCAAGCTTATGAAATGCAGTGTTATCTTTACCAAAAAAGTAAAACGATGCTTTTATATACTTCTCCCCTCCCACTATCTGTCTTTTGTCTCAGGGATCTATGGCCTAGCCAAACGTGAAAACAGAATAAGCATCTTTCTGACACCTTTAAGTGTGTTTAAGGGGGCAAGAAAATTATTCTTCCCAATTTCACCCACACCATTCCATGTCCTTGTAAATATATATTTTTTAATCTAGGAAAGTGCTGGGCTGCACAGAGAGGCCTGGGAGTGGCCTTCTATTACCAGGGACACCATCTTTAAGAGTATAGTGACCAAAGGGGCACCTGGGAGGTATCTGTCGGTTAAGCGTCCAACTTCGGCTCAGGTCATGATCTCGTGGTTCATGAGTTTGAGCCCCGCATTGGGCTCTGTGCTGACAGCTCGGAGCCTGGAGCCTGCTTCGGATTCTGTGTCTCCCTCTCTCTCTGCCCCTCCCTCACTCGCACTCTGTCTCTCTCAAAAATAAATGTTAAAAAAAAAAAAAGAGTATAGTGACCAAAGAGGAGATGAAACCAAGAAGACTGTGCATTTGGGGGATTTTTGGTTTGCAAGTTTTGCATCAGTTCAAAAACCCAGCAGGAATGGAAAAAAATTCCCCCACTGAAAAACTGAAAAAAATGTGTGAAACTCACCCCCCGCCCTCCAAGAACCAGGAATGAGATTGGAACATTAAAATACTCTCCAAGCTCCAGAGCTTGGAAGTGGATTTATCACCACCCATTGTAAAGATAACAGGACCCAGATCCACACAGTCATCTAATCTTCAGATGAGAATGGAGTCTGGACAGGTTTCCTCTTATTCAAAGATGTGGAGAGAACTCTCCAAGAGTTTGAAAATGAGGTGTATTGAAAAGATACTCTAAGACGATACACAGGGATAACATTTAGATGGCTAAGGGGAAGCAGTCTGAAGATTGTCTAATGTAGAATCCACGTGAAAAATTCGGACAATTGTTTAGTTTTCTCAACTTGGTTAATGATGCTGTAATCTCTGCATTGCATCATAAAGAGACTATAGGCTGAGATAAAAGGGGACTCGAGTTTGGGCAATGAAATTCAAGAAAGAGAAGAAGACGGGATTGCTTTCAAGATGTGGAAGCTGGAATATAGAAGGTCTGCAAGAAATTAAAGACGTGGCAGTAGAATTAAAATTAGCCTCAAAGGCAGTAAAGGGCAAAGTAAAACAATGTCATGGCAGCCAGATTTGCAAATTTCCCAGAAAGGGCATGATCTGACTTGTCCCTCCTTCATTAGCCCTACTTTTTAGCACTCACCCCTAGCAGCCTAGTTTTCGGTCACGGGTTTTGTTTTCTTTCTTCAAATTCACCAACCTCTTTTCCTTCTTTCTGACCAGAAAGCATTCCTCCCTACTCCTCACTTACCAGGGTTCAAATCCCAGCTCAGGCAATTTACTTGGTTGACCTTTTGGATAGTCAGTCTCCTCTCCTGTAAAACCAAACAATAACAGAATCTTCTTCACTCTGTGGTCATGAGAATTAAGTGAGACAGTAAATATAGGGAGCTTAACCTGAACCTGGTGTGTGGTAAGTGTTCGACACATGATAGGTGTTAGTAACACCAGCAGTGGTGTGGTAGAAATTTACACTTCTAATGACTGCCTTGTTCAGTAGACTAAAACTTGGCTCCAAGAACGCAAAGACTTTGACTTTTTTGTTTGTCTTGATGTATTCTGTAGCTAAAAGACTGTGTCTTACAATGCCATAAATGTTATAATGGTATGCTAGCTATAATAGGACATTTCTTGAGCCCCAAAATAAATCTCACCGTGTTCCACTCATAGTCACACTGAGACGAAGTCTAGGAAGCTCTTCAACTACATAGATGAAGAAAATTTATCAAGCTTCTGTATAAGGAAATAATAAGAGAAAAGTAACTCATGAATAAATAGGAATTTGGCTGGTGATAAACTTGTTTAGAGCATCCCTAATAGCCAGAAGACAATGGGGGACCTCAAAGAAATTTTGAGAGGAAAAGGTGGTGATCCAAGAATTTTATACCTTGTATGCCGGTCTTTCATATATGAAGGCAACAAAAATGGATCCTCAAATGAAAGCACTCAGAAAATACTAGGCATGTAGGCTTCATGGAAAGAGTTTCTTGAAGAAGTATTACAGCCAACATAAAATCAAAATTAAATGCTTGAAGCTGGAAAAATCGTCATCAAATATTGGAACGTGCACTGAAACAAAATTAAGAGAGATCCAAATAAGTGTAAACCTGTCGTAAAATTGTCATGAATGAAAATTGATCTCACACACAAAGAAACAGATAAAATATTTTAATGCAAAATGGTATCAATAATCTAGATCTATAAAACCACATTACTTTAACAAAACCATCATGTGAATGGCAAAAGAAAAATGTAAAAACGTGTTAATGATTTTGCTTACATGAGAGTGCCTGAACAGACAAGTTCCTTAACTCTAATAATTGTCTAACTATAGACTAAATAATATATTTGAAAAACTCAGAGGAAAGTAAAAATAAAACAACAACAACAACAAAAAAAAAAACCCAGGCTGGTCTGATTAGGAGGAAAAGACAATAACAGAAGAGCTCAAGAAGCAAGAACAGAGAAAAAGGAAAGAAAACGTGGACCAAATATAATACTTCTAAGAGTAACTCTAAATGAGATAAACTTGCTTATTCAGAAAGAGGTCCTCAAATTGGTATGTAATAAAACCAAATCCAGTTATCTTCTGTTGACTAAAGACATACCTAAAGCAAATCCCTATAAAAACGTCTATCAGGCAAATGCAAGCAAAAGGAAAAAATGAGTTCTTAATAGCAGACTATATAGAGGTTCAGATTGAGAGCATCGCATGAGACCATGAGTCGGAGGCCACCATTTTAGATTGTAAAAACTAAAAGAGGATAAAGCACCATTAACCTTTATGTGCCAAAACCAGTTGATAAAATATATAGGGCAAGCTAATATTCTTAAAAAGCACAAAGAGAAATTCATAGACATGTACTTATCTCAAAGGATTTAAAGAGTAAGCAATGATGTAGAAAAAATATTAATAAAATGAATAAACTATATGTAAAGAGTACATTTTCAACTATATATCTTACAGAAATTATACACTTTTCCAGGGAACATGGAACTTTTTTTTTAAGTGTTATAAAGCCACAAATCAAATCTCAAGTTTCAACACAGAAATAAAATAAATATGGGGGGGTGGGGGGACAATAGCTTTCCCTATTTACTACCAAGAAGCATCTACAAAATATAGTGGAAAAAGATCCTTATCACTAAAACAATCCACAAATATAAACTGGCTGGGAATAAGCTTCAAAATAAAAGTACAGATGAAGAAAAACCATAAAAGTTTACTGAAAAGCTGAGAACAAGATAGAAATTCATGGAGAAGTACATTCTCTTTGGAGGGTAGTGGGACCTAATAGTGATGAGATGTCGGTTTTCCCTTCAATAACCTACAAATTTAATGCAATTTCAAAAAAAAATAGGAACACTATTCAGGGGGAACCTGTTTTTCCTTTGGGAAGAAAATTTGAAAATAGCCAAGAAATTTATGAAGTGAAAGGGTAGTTAGAAAGGCACAATGAGAATGAGCAACATCTGAGGAAAAGTGAACAAGGATTTCCTGAGTGGAAATCAAATCGAAGATCACAAAGGTGTGGAGAGAAAGGAGTGGGTCTTCAAGAAACATCACCGGGGGCAGCGGTTGTCTCAGTGTGGTCCCAGGTCTCTCTCTGTATATAGAAATTGTTCATTGTGAAGTTCTTATGACACGTTGGAAATTAAGAGAGTGAAGATGTTCTAGATGACATACTGAAAAGGAGAGAAGAGTAAGGTGAAATCTCATAGAAGAGCAGACTAAAAAGTCTAGGGCTGAAAAGATACTCAGCAGGAACCCCAGTTCTGGGTTCTTATCCTGTTACAACAATGACCTTGGGCTAGTCTCTTCATGCCCCATCTCACAGAATCCCAGATTCCTTAGATTCCTTATCTTTGTCATGCTGGAGTGGAATCTGGTGACATGTGATGTCCCTTCCATCCTGAAGTGCTTCTGAATCTAAGATAAAATCGTACATCCATGAAACTCAACTGGACACGTATAAAATAGACAACCTTATTTTTTTTCTCTAGATTGAGATTAGTTTCTATCATAATATCCCGTCTCTCCTGCTGGCAAAAGGAAACAAAACAAAAAATATAGTTCTCAGAAAATACATTTCAGTATGAATCACTCAATTCTGGATTTCACACCCTCCTATATGATCCAGGAATTCTACTTCTGGGTATATATCCAAAGGAAATGAAAATAGCATATCAAAGAGATACACGCACTCCTCTGTTGTTGCAGCATTATTCATTATGTCAGGTGCCCATCACTTAACAACTTAAGTGCCCATCAACAGATGAATGGATAAAGAAGATGTAGTGTGTGTGTGTGTGTGTGTGTGTGTGTGTGTGTGTATACACACACACACACACACACAATGGAATATTATTCAACCCTAAGAAAAAAGGCAGTTCTGTCATTTGTGACAGCATGAATGGACCTTGAAGACATTATGCTAAGTGAGAAGTCAGATAGAAAAAAGACAGATACTGTATGATATCACTTCTATGTGGAGTCGAAAACAGCCAAACTCTTAAAAACAGTAAAATGGTGGTTACCAGGGGCTGGGGGGTAGGGAAATAGGAGAGCTATCATTTAATGGTACCAACAGGCAACTGATAGATAAATAAGTTTTGGAGATCGAATGCCCAGTATAGTGAATACAGACAACAATATCGTACTCGAAGCATCAAAGTTGCTAAGGGACCAGATCTTAATTGTTTACACAACAAAAAAAAGAAATGATAACTGTGTGGTGTGGTAATGATGCTACAATGACAATCATATTGCAATATAAAAACGAATCAAGTCACCGTGTGGCACACCTTAAACTTACACAATGTTATATATCAGATATATTTCAATTTTAAAAAGTTTAAATTAAACTACCATGCTACTGTGTGCTTTCTATTCTATTCTGTTGTTTTCTCCCTTCATGCCTTTTTATTGTTCCATTTTAATCTTTCTCTTGGGGATAAGAGTTGGTGCTTATTGGGGTGCTTGTTGGTTGGTTCAGTTGTTTGAGCATCAGACTCTTGATTTCAGCTCAGGTCATGGTATCAGGGTCATGTTGGACTCCATGCTGAGTGTGGAGCCTGCTTGAGATTCTGTTTCTCCCTCTGCCACTCTTCCCCACTCGTGTGTGCTCTCTCTCTCTCAAATTAAGAAAGTTAATGCTTATCTTAGAGACTACACCATGTATTTGTAATGTATCAGTGTCTAATATTAATTTGTATTTTCAACTTTTTCCTAGACAAGGCAAAAAACCTAGAACGCTTTAACTACTTTTATCATCTGACTTAAAATCCGTTGTTGCTTTTCCTAATGTTGGTTCCATTCCATTTTCTTCCTATATTTTATTTTATTATTTTTTTAAATGTTTGTTCATTTTTGAGAGAGAGAGAGAGCGGGGGAGAGGCAGAGAGATGGGGGGGACAGAGAATCCGAAGCGGGCTCTGCACTGACAATAGCAAGCCCAGTGCGGAGCTCGAACTCCCAAACCATGAGACCCAAGCCGAAGTTGGGCGCTCAGCCAACTGAGCCACCCAGCGCCCTTTCTCTCTATATTTTAAAACCCACCAAGATGTGAATACTGGCTATAGAGTCAATATTCATATAAATTTATCTATGTATTTCTATACATTTTATCTTTAAAAATTTTCCATATTTATATTAACATCTATAGATCCTAGTGATTTGTTTCTTATATGGGTAAATGGGTAAAGTGTGACTTTGAAATCTTTAACAATGTTTCATAATCCCTTTGGCTTTGCAGCCTAGAATGACTTGACATTATAATGGCATTTCCTGAGCAAAAATTCAAAAGCCCAGCCTGACACATGGTGTGAAAATGGGCCACCAAAGTAGTAATTAGAATGACTCAGAAGACCAAGGACAGAGGATGGCCTCATGTGGAATTATTTGATTTTGTTTTTAACATGATCCTCTCCTCCACCACTTCATACATCCTAATGAAATGTCTAAGTTAAAATCATTCCATTTTAGGATTCCACAGCATTTCTTTGAAATGCCTGGGGGCATCTTGAATAGGACAAATTCAAAGGAAAGCATCACAGAGGAGATAAGCCAGTCGGCTCAAATATCTGAGTGAAAAGCAGTTTTCTGCAGGGGCTCTAAGGGCCACAACCCGCTCGAATTCAGCAGAGGGTTGGATTGATAATGAAGAAGGTATTGAGGGCGGCAGGTGGCGCATCTGTGAGGACAAGGCAGTATTTCTCCTGCAAATTATGTGAGCTGATGCATTCCAGCAACCGGGACCGGGAGCCCAGGGCTAAAGTTCGCTCCGAGATAAATGTCAGTGAAGGGAACACCTGGATCTGCTCTTTCCGCCGACACTTGGAAGAGCTGCGTGAGGGCTCTTGAGCTCAGTGCTGTTGTGTCCTTCAGAACAGAACAGGTTGCTTCTCTGCCTCCACTCTGACTTGCCAGAGATATCTCCCCACCTTCCTTGTTTCAACCTCAGAACAGGAAAAGGTGTTGGGGCGTGAAAAACCCAAGTCAAGTATGTAGGTCATGTATCTTGTCCGACATGGTATTTTCACTGCAGAGAGAATCCTTTGGCCATTCCAGAGCCACTGGCCATCGTGGGGAGAGGAGCATGGTACTTTCCAGGATTTGTGAATTTCTTCTCCTCTTTGTTTTAGAAGAGGGTCTGTGGGAAGGGGCACCCGGGTGGCTCAGTCAGTGAAGCATCCGTCTCTTGATCTCAGCTCGGGTCTTGATCTCAGGGTTGTGAGTTGAAGCCCCACTTGGGCTCCACACTGGGCGTAGAGCCTACTGGAAGGAAAGGAAAGGAAAGGAAAGGAAAGGAAAGGAAAGGAAGGAAGGAAGGAAGGAAGGAAGGAAGGAAGGAAGGAAGGAAAGGAGGGAGGGAGGGAGGGAGGAAGGAAGGAAGGAAATGAAGGGAGGGCGGGCGGGCGGGCGGAAGGAAGAAAGGAAGGGAGGAAGGGAGGAAGGGAGGAAGGAAGGAAGGAAGGAAGGAAGACAGACAAAGAAAGAAAAGGTTCTGTGGCAGTTTAAGAGTAACTGTGGGTTTCATCCACCAAGTCCTACAGTCTGGCTGCTGCCAGAAACTCATTCCTGTAGGAAGACTTGTCCGCACATGATAGCCTGTGGACTGACAGAAAAGTCATATATGCAAAGGTAGACCTTTCCTGCTACCCGTGTTCGCTTTCATCTCTGAACTGCCCAGCAGTTGGGCAGAGCTCCGAGAGTATCCAGAAGAAAGCAGTACAAAGGCAAGATACGCCTTGTTTATTTACTAAAGAAAGTAGACCGTTCTGTGCACATCTGTCTTTGTAGAAGTGGGCTGGGTCCTTCCAAGAGAAGGGATTTCTCTCCTCTCAGATTTTTCTATAGTCCTTGCTTCTTAGGGTTGCCAGAGTTAGCGAATAAAAACACAGGGCACCTTCTTTTTGCATGGAACGTAATTATACTAAACAATTGTTTGTCGTTTACCTGAAATTCAAATTTAACTGGGCTCCCTGTGTTTTATTGGGTGACCATGCCCCACCCCCTAGAGTCTATTTTGGTGTCGTATTGCACTGTTTTCTATTGCTCACTGTTGTGTGTTATGTTTTGCTTTACGAGCCTGCAAACTCTTGGGAATTACTCTACTTCCTGATAGCACCTGGCTCAGAGCTGAACTTGTGGTGTGACTGAACTAATATGAGTTTAATTTGGTTTGATGTGGACTCCTTTATATCACTCTAGACAACAGTGGAAGTTGTCGAGAGTATTAGAGGACCCAGCTTGTAGGATCTAAAGATGACTATAGGCACCCAAGTCCAGAAATGCTGCTGTAAGCAATGACTGTCCTTTTGAGCAGTGTGGTTTAGATCAGTGCGGTCCAACAGAAATGTAATGTGAGCCTCACATATAATTTAAAATTTTCTATTTCCCACATTTAAAAGTAAAAAAATAAAAATGAAATAGGTGGAATCAACTTTAATTATGTATTTTCTTTCACTCAACTTACCCAAAATATTGTCATTTCAGCATGGAGATAATATAAAGAATCTTTGACACAATGTTTTATGTGTCTTTAATACTAAGCCTTCCAAATATGGTGCACATTACACGGTTATCACCTACCTCAATTTGAGTGCGGAATTTCATCAGAAATACTCACTTACAAAGAGAAGCTATAAAGTGGCTTCATTCTCTTCTTCATACCCAAGACATATCGGAGTCTTGATGGGGGGAAGGCATGTATTCGAAAACATGTGTTTGTGTTTGTTGATATTTGCGGTTGAAAAAGTAGATTCACACACCCAAGTTATTTCAATATGCTTAAACGTTTCCCAATAAGTGGATTAAGCATTTTTTTACGTTTCAATTAATTAACATATAAAATAAAGAATTAAATCCCGAATTCTCAACTAGCCACATGTCAAGTACCTCATAGCCATAGCACAGGCCCAGATAGTTTTGGGGGCATCTTCTAAAATCCTGTTAACCCAACTTAAGGCAAATAAACCAGCAACCAATGGTATCTGCCCAGCGTCTGCATTCAACACTAAATGCACTAAATGTGCTAAAATTCCGTACAATTCCTAATAATTTACCTTTGCTCACCCCATCTCCTCTGAGTCATTTCCCCTCCCCATGTTGGTGACAAAAATCAGATGATGTGATTTTCCTTGAAGGCCATCGAAGGAGCGCACATCATCCGTTGCTTTGGGAATGATGTTTTAATGAGGGAGCCCGCTTGCAAATCTTCCTGAAGATGTATTATGGTGTCAGCCATCTACAGCGATCTGAAGCAGTCTGAAAATACAAACGCCAAAGCCTGCCCCCACAGTCCAAACAGTTTGCGGACGATGTCTAAATAGTCTGGTGTGCTAACCACAACTGAGGAATTTATTAGAGCATTAAAGGACTGTAACAAAAATGTTGTCATTCAAAGGCTCGGGGGAGGCGAGTGGCATGTTCCTAAGGCCAGACGCTGGGGCTCTGGCAAGACTGCGGGCAGAGAGAGTGTCAGGAACCCCAGGATCAAAAGGTGATTGAGGGGCATTTAATTGAGGAGTGAAGCTCTGATTATTTGCGGTTTCCTTTCCAGCCTTGGAATTTGGTGCAACCCTTTGAACAACCAGCTCTGGGACCCTGCAGGAAGAGGCCCTCCCCCAGGGATTCCTGGAAATTACAAATAACGGGGGTTGGGCTTTTGTCCGAATGTCTCTGGGACCAGACTCATCATTCTTGATTGTCTTTATTCAGTGCGGGACATCCTGACCAGTAGCCAGGATCTCCCAGTGCAATTAAATTTATATCTAAGACTCTGGAAGATGCTTGCATATTAAAAACAAAAATAGGGGCGCCTGGGTGGCTCAGTCGGTTGAGCGTCCGACTTCGCTCAGGTCACGATCTCACAGTCCGTGAGTTCGAGCCCCGCATCAGGCTCTGTGCTGACAGCTCAGAGCCTGGAACCTGCTTCAGATTCTGTGTCTCCCTCTCTCTCTGGCCCTCCCCCCGTTCATGTCTGTCTCTCTCTGTCTCAAAAATAAATGTTAAAAAAAAATTTAAAAAAAAAAAAGAAAAACAAAAATAAAAAGAAGTGCGCACATGGAAAGAGATCTGCAAGGTTAATGCGATCGATACAGATGTTAGAGTATCACCCAAATCGTTACATGTGCTACTTGTGTTTCCGGTCGTTCCATTTGATGCCTTATGCAAATGTTTCTCGTCAAGCACCTCCCTGCACTGGATTCATTTCCCAGAGTATTTATAGGTGTTCCCTCTTTATTTGGTAGGTCTTCACATTATGCATGGAGGTGGCAAGGGAGTTGAGAGAAAGAGAAGATAGAAAGTCGCTTCATTCTCTCCTTCAAACCCAAGGCAATTTGGAGTCTTGATGAGGACAAAAACACGTATTTGATCATATAACCCACTTTCATTGAACACTTAGGATGTTGGGAGACTGGGGCTCACAAAAATACGGGGGGTGATTTATCCCTTCTACGGCTTCACCACCTTGTCTGAATTTAGGACAGTTATTTACATTTTTTGAAGGCTCAGTTTCATCAATTTAAAAATGGGGATAAGAAGGGACACCTGGGTGCCTCAGTCGGTTGAAAAGTCCGACTTCGGCCCAGTTCATGATCTCACAGTTCGTGGGTTCGAGCCCCGCCTCAGGCTCTGGGCTGACAGCTCAGTTTCTGTCTACCTCTCTCCCTGTCCCTCCCCCATTCACACTCTGTCTCTCTCTCTCTCTCAAAAATAAACAAACATAAAAAAATAGGGATAAGAAGAAGAAATGTGTAAAGGAGAAGACACATAGAGTATCCAATAAATGGCGTCTTATAATAATTATTATTAAAAGTGGTTTAATAATAACTAAATTAAAACATCACCCCCTCAGCATTCAGTTGAGTTGTCTTGTTGCGTTTTGCCAATGTTGCTTGCCAAAACGATGTTTCCATGCCCAACAGCACAGGTCGTAGTCGTTTAGATTGGAAAGGACTGTTCATGGAGTAACTCACATGCTTGCCCTTTTTAACGTTAAATCGTCTGAATTTCTTGGCTTAACTCCAAAGCCACTCTTAAAGGAAGAAAGATACCTTTATATATACAAGGGAAGAAGATAGCGTAACCCAGGAAAACCTTTCTTGTGGGAAAATAACCATTCTTGTATAAACTCTGTAGAAATCCAGCCACAGAAGCCTGACAATAGATGATTTGGAAGTAGATGACTTCCAATTAACCTGCCAGGCAATTGGGGATCACTTCCGGTTTCTTGCCAATCTGATCCTTCAGGTCCCTGTGAAAGACAACTATGCTTAGTTTCCTTGGAAGTGTTCTCACTGCATTGAGGCATTGTATCTTCATGTGGTTTTCTTTTAGAAAAATTTTTTTCTGTTTTTATTTTTTTATTTTTGAGAGAGAGAGAGACAGAGCGTGAGTGGGGGAGGAACAGCGAGAGAAGGAGACACAGAATCCGAAGCAGGCTCCAGGCTCCGAGCTGTCAGGACAGAGCCCGTCATGGGGCTTGAACCCACCAACTGTGAGATCATGACCTGAGCCGATCTGAGCTACCCAGGCCCCCCCCCCGTTTGATTTTTTTTAATTGTCATCTTTTCCTTCAGACTACAAATGCAATGTGTGTTTACTCAGAACACCAGACTCCACAGAGATGCACAGTGAAAAGGCTGATTATCATCCTCCAGATGCTTGTCCCTCCTAACTACAGGTTCACATCCAGTCCCCTTACCAAATTCTCTTATGACCTCCAAACTAGTCTTATATTTTCCCCATGTATAATTATGCCATCTGCAAATAACGATGACTCTGCCTTTTCATTTTCAATATGTACTCTGTCATCATGGCTTTCCTATCCTAGCCCATTAAATAGAAAGCTCTAAAACCTCCTGTAACAACTGCTTATTTCTGATTTTCATTGGGATAGTTTTATGCATAATGATTTTATATTGTGTATAGTGCTGGCCTCAGGTCAATAGTCATTATCAACTTGAACAGCTTTTGGTTACTACTTTCCTTTAGCGGTTTTATTAGAAATGGGACTTGACAGGAATTATCAATGTTATTGGCTCTACAACACCAGCTTTGGGTTTCATTTTGAATGTCCAATGAGTTTTTCCACAGATCACTAATTTTGTCTTTATTAATTTTTCTCTCCAACTTCCTTTAGGTTATTTTTGTTTGTTTGTTTTTTAAGGTTTTTTTAAAGTTTGTCTGTTTGTTTGTTTGTTTGTTTGTTTATTTATTTATTTATTTATTTATTAATTATGTGAGACAGACCTCAAGCATGGGAGGGGCAAAGAGAAAGAGAGAGAGAGAATCCCAAGCAGGCTCTGCACTGTCAGTGCAGAGCCCGACACGGGGGCTCAATCCCAACCTGAGGCAAAATCAAGAGTCAGATGCTTAACTGGGCACCCCAGTGTTCTTTTTTTATGATAGTTTTATTGTGACATAATTCACAAACCATAGAATTCATCCATTTCATGTGTATAATTGTGGTTTTTAGTATATTCACGGATATGCACACAGTTGTGATAGTCCAATTTAGAACATTTTCATCCTGTTAAAAAGATACCCCTCATGCTTTAGCTATAACTTCCAAACCCCTATGTCCCACTGAAAGAACCACTAACCTGATTTCTCTATTGATTTACCTATTCTGTACATTTAATATAGTTGGAATCATAACATGTGGTCTTTTGTGACTGGTTTCTTTCACTGTGCATGTTTTCAGGGTCGGTTGGTTTCTGCTATAGCACGTGTCAGCACTTGATTCCTTATATGGCCAAATGATATCCTTGTTGTGTGGTGTTTACAACTCACCCACTTGAATTTTGTGGGGTTTTTAAAGATCTCACTGGATTTATTCAACAACGCATGAATTGGCCAGCATCCTATCTAGCAAATAAATTAAAAGGGGCTCTGAAGAACTGAAAAATGGAAGACTTTTGTAGGCAGAAGGGGGCAGAACAAGGAAGTTACTAGCAAAGAGTGGATTGCTTCAGGTGAGAACATCTTCTTTTGGGAGACATCCGGGGTTTATCAGACAGATTACTTCACTAGTGCTGACCAGGAAATTCCGGACTGGCTAGGTAAGATTACCTTGCTGGACTGCAGTTGGGTTAGATGTTAAGTCTTGGTTTAGTAATGTGGGCTTAGCACAAGTGACTCCATTTGGGGCCTGTTGTCTCTTTTTTTAACAACGGATATACAGTATTTGTTTACCCATTCATCAGTTAATGAACATTGGGTTGTGGTCACCTTTTGCTATGATGCTACCATAAACTTTCATGTATAAGTTTTCATGTGGACATACATTGTCAGTTCTCTGGGATAAATACAAGCAGTAGAATTGCTAAGTCATGTCTTTAACCATTTGAGGGACTGCCAGACTGTCTTCCAAAGTGGCTGCACCATTTCCCAGTCCCACCGGCAGTGACTAAGGCTCAGATTTCTCCATTGTCTCCCCAACACTTATTGTTGTATGACTTTCTGATTCTAGCTGTCTTCATGGATGTGGAATACATCTTGTTGTGGTTTCGATTTGTGTTTCCATGATAACTAATGATGTTGAGCATATTTTCATGTACTTGTTAACCATTTCTAAATCTTTTTATTTTTTGGAAAAACAGTGTATTCATTTATTTGTAAGAATTCTTTGTATATTCTAGGTACAAATTCCTTATCAGATATATAATTGCATATATTCTCTCTCATTCGGTAGCTTGCCTTTTCATTGTCTTGATAGTGGTTTTTGATGAACAGATTTGTTCCGTGTTAATGAAATGCAGTATATCCATGTTTTCTTTTGCTTTTCATGCTTTTGATGTTATTTCTAAGAATCCATTACCAAATTCAAGGTCCTGAAGATTTCCCTGTGTCTTCCTCTAGGAGTTTTATAATTTTAACTCTGACATGTGGGTCTTTGAACCATTTTGAGTTTGTTTTTGTATACAGTATGATGAAGGGTACAAATTCATTCTTTCATATGTGACTCTTCAGTTGTCCTGGGAGCATTTGTTGAGGGGACTGTTCCTTCCCCATGGAATGGTCTTGGCATCCTTGGGGAATATCTGTTGGCAATAGATGTATGGGTTTATTACCAGACACTCAATTCTATTTTCCTGTTCTATAAGTCTGTCCTTATGCCAGCACCACACTGTTAGATGACTGTAGCTCTGTAGTAAGTTTGAAGTCCAAATGTAGGAGCCCTACAACATTGTTTGTTTGCTTTTTCAAGTTTGTTTTGCCTATTCAGGGTCCCTTGCATTTCATATGAATTTTAGAGTTCATTTTGATTTTCTTTTACTTTTTCCTTACTGTGTCGTGCCAGTTCATTTAATTTCAGTTTATAAATAATGGAATCTTTGTAAGACTTTGAATTTTTTCCCAAAAAAATGTTAGCTGTAAGCCATGGGTAAAAATACAGCATGTTTTCTTTTTATTAAAAATTTTTTTTATAATTTTAGAAAGAGAGAGTGTGAGCAGGAAAGAGGGGGACAGAGGGAGGGAGGGAGGGAGAGAGAGAGAGAGAGAGAGAGAGAGAGAGAGAGAGAGAGAGAGAGAGAGAATATCTTAGCAGGTTCCACACTCAGCACAGAGCCCAGTGCAGGGCTCGATCCCAACAACCCTGAGATCATGACCTGAGCTGAAATCAAGAGTCAGATTACTCAACTGACCAAGCCACCCAGATGCCCCAAGGTGTTTTCTTTTTATCAATTTATATATTGTTGACCTTATTTTTTCTCTAATACAGGAATTATCTGAATTGCATTCCTTAATATCCACGCTCTCTCTCTTTTTTCGATGGTGTCACCTTTTTATGTGAATTACTTCAGGTTTTCTTGTATTATGAATTTTGACTTATCAAACTCTACACTTTGGAATGTGTTAAGGGTTTGTTAGAAACCAAGCACATGATCAAAATGTAAGTGTTTATGGGCATATGAAAACCATGTATTATTCTCCATTTGTACATAACAAAGTATTATACTATCAAGCTGGGTGATTGGTTTTTCAAATATTCTAGATATATATATCTTTACTTTTTGTCTACCATCACATTTTAAAAAGTCATATGGACTTATATAATTATATGGAGTCTCATATCTTGCACAACATAGTTTTTTACTTTTTAGGATTTATTCATATTGTGTGCAACTCTAGTTTATACACCTTCATTGCCAATTAATATTCCTTAATGACAATAATCTATACTGTTTTTAACCATTTTCCTATAGATAGACATTTAGGTTACACCCATTTTGTTTGTACCGATAAGACATTCTTCACATATCCTGAAGTATAAGAACCTCTCCTGTGTACGTAACTATGAGTGAAAATATTAAGTTAAAGCATTGGTGGTCACAGAATGTAGACTTTTTTTTTTCTGAGTCTTTGACATTTTTTTTCTTTTTTTTCTTTTTTTAATATGAAATTTATTGTCAAATTGGTTTCCATACAACATCCAGTGCTCATCCCAACAGGGGCCCTCCTCAATGCCCATTTTTTAAAAAAAATTGACTTATGGCCTAGTATATGGTCCATTTATGAAAATAAACCATAGGTGCTTACAGAGTGTACATTTTCTGGTTGTTGGATGCTAAGTCGTATGTGTGTCTGTTAGTTCAAACGTGTAATTTGTGTTGTTCAAATCTGAAATATAGTTATTGATTTTTTAATCTATTTTATTTGTCAATAATTGAGGGAAATATGTGGCTATTTATGATTTTTCTTACTCTGAAACTTGATTTTTTTTTAATTAGCCTCTCAGTTTCTGTGTTTTAGATGAGTTTAGTCCACTTATGGTTTT
This sequence comes from Felis catus, assembly GCF_018350175.1. NCBI lineage: Eukaryota > Metazoa > Chordata > Mammalia > Carnivora > Felidae > Felis > Felis catus. Next base: position 6,543,914 of record NC_058381.1, read on the forward strand.
TGTGATTGTTGATATATTTGAACTACTTTCTATCATCTTTTTAATTTCTATCTGTCCCAAATTTTTACTAACTTTATTTTAATTTTTATTGTGAAATTTTTGCATATAAATATTGCACAAAACAAAATAAAATCTATAACCCAATGATTTAATCTCAAAGTAAACATTTGTAGAACTGTCACAAAAATCAAGGAAAAGAAAAAAAAAGAATATTCCAGAAACCTCAGTCATGCCTCCTATCAAATATTGGTTCCTTCCTTCTCTATGAATACACCAGTATTCTTACTTCTAATGTATTGATTAGTTTTTAGTTTGAACTAATGGACATGAATTCCTTCTCAGATGACTGACTCCAAGTTCAAAGTCAGCAATGGTACATGGAGTTCTTCTCATGCCTCAGTTCCCTCTGACTTCTTCTGATGGCTTTATATTTTTTAATGTTTTCATCAGTTTCACTGTGCTGTATCTTCAATTGAATTTCTTTTAATTTTGATCCTTGTCATGTGTAGATGGCTTTTTGAACATCTGACTTATCAATTTTGGAAAAATCTCACCCACTCTCTCTTTAAATATTGTTTTTGCCTTCTTCCCTATCTTTCCTGTCCTCAGATGCCAACACTGTAAATAACAGATTTTATTTTATTCTATTCCCTATAGTATATTCTGTATTTTCCTCTTTTTTTTTTTAATGTTACATTCTGGCTTTTTTTTTTTTCAAGAAACAGACTCTTTTTTTTTTTTTTCAATTTTTTTTTTTTCAACGTTTATTTATTTTTGGGACAGAGAGAGACAGAGCATGAACGGGGGAGGGGCAGAGAGAGAGAGGGAGACACAGAATCGGAAACAGGCTCCAGGCTCTGAGCCATCAGCCCAGAGCCTGACGTGGGGCTCGAACTCACAGACCGCGAGATCGTGACCTGGCTGAAGTCGGACGCCCAACCGACTGCGCCACCCAGGCGCCCCAACAGACTCTTTTTCAAAAAAATTTTTACTGTCTATTTATTTTTGAGAGAGAGACACAGACAGAGTATGATTGGGGGAGGGGGAGGGGCAGAGAGAGAAGGAGACACAGAATCTGAAGCAGGCTCCAGGCTCTGACCTGTCAGCACAGAGCGCGATGTAGGGCTCAAACTTGCAGACTGCAAGATCATGACCTGAGCCGAAGTCTGTGACTTAACTGACTGAGCCACCCAGGTGCCCCCTGGCTATTTTTTTTTAACTTCCTATTCACTGATTTCAGCTAAATCTAATTTATCATTAAACTCAGCTACAAACTCTTAATTTTGATTTCTGTATTTTTCATTTCAACAATTTCCATTTATTTTTCTATTGTTTTTGTTCTCTGATTAAGTTCTTAATTGCATCCTTTATTTCTTTGGTCATATTAAGGATAAGTGTGTTAAAATCTGTATCAAATTATTCATTATCTGGATCCCTATATATCTATCTTTATTGTTTGCTATTTGTGGTTGTTTTGGTTTTCCAAACTCCCCCCACCCATGGTCTCCATGGAACCACGGACTCCATTTTTGTCTTTCTATTTACAAGAAGATGCCAAAAATAATGCCAAGGCCTTCAGTTCCTCATCCATCATTTCTAAATGGTTAGAAAACTTCTCAGTGAAAAAGTAGTCACTTCTCAGTTCCTTCTTATCCTAGGTTTTTGCTCTAGAATTATTTCCTGCTCCTTAACTCGGAAAACTTTGAGATTTTCTTTATTTTGTTCATATTTTCTGGTTATTCTCAGTGTAAAGACTGATGTGAACTGAGTGAACTGAGTCCACTATTACTTTGTCTTAGTTTGTGCTATTTTTTATGACTTTCTTACTTTTAAAAAAATTGAAGGGTTTCTTATTTTTTCCTGTAGATTCGTCATTCAGTTTGTACTCTACTGGCTTATAATGTTACATATTTTTGAATTTTCTTTTATTCATGACCCTTGAAATTGTGTTACATACATTTAGCTTAGCAAAGTCTAAAATTAAAATATATCATAATCCTCTCCTGAAAACACAAGGAATAAAAACAATTTTAATTTGATCATCCCTTCCCAACATGCATGCTAGTTTTTATTTCAGTTTAGTTCTCTTCTTTTAAGTCCTTAAACATATTGTTATAAATATTACTATTTCTCTAAACATAAGTACTTGGGTTATGTATTTTCTGTTTCATCTGCTTTTTCTTTGTGCATTTTAGAACGTGTTTCTGACATCATTTTCCTTCTCTTACAGTAGATCCTCTATAACTTCTTTAAGTGCATATCTTTTGGTTGTAAATTCTACTTTTCCCTATAAATATTTTTATAGCCACCTGCATTCTTGAAGGTAATTTTTTCTTAGCAACCAATTCTACGTTCATAGTTATTGTTTTTCTCATCACTTAAAAAATGCTATCCTATTGTCTTCTGGCTTCCATTGTTGCTGTGAGAAGGTGGTTGTCAATCTTACTGCTACACCCTTTTGTGCCGAGACCTTTCTTGCTGGCTTTTAACTGTCTTTTGTTGTTGCTGTTGCTGTTTTTGTTTCGCCCCGGATATGTATAGACATTCTTTCCTTTTAATTTACCCCTTAGTGGGAAATATTTTGAGTTTGCTAGATTTCTGGGTTTACTAGTTTTTTATAATGTCTGAAAAATTCACAGCGATAATCTCTTCAAACAATGCCTGGCCTTTATTTTCTAATCCCTTCCTTTGGGTACCCAATAAGATGCATGCTAGTTTTTCTTATTCTGTATTCATATTCCTGAACATCTATTACATATTTTCCATCTCTCTATTTCTGTGTTGCAATCTATGTAGTTTCTGTGGAAATATTTTTCACTTCACACTTTCCTTTTTCAGTAATTTCTTATCTGCTATGTAATCCAACTTTGATTTTTTTTTTATTTCGACTTTTTTTTTCATTTCTAAAAATTCCTTTCTTGGCGGCAGGGTGGGGGGGTGCCTGGCTGGCTCAGTCAGTGGAGCACGTGACTCTTGATCTCAGGGTTGTGAGTTTGAGCCCCACGTTGGGCATAGAGCTTTACTTTAAAAAACTAAAAAAAAATTTTTTAATTCCTTTTTTGGGGACACCTGGGTGGCTCAGTTAGTTGAGCATCTGACTCTTGATTTTGGCTCAGGTCATGATCCTAGGGTCGTGGGATCGAGCCCTCTGTCGGGCTGCACCATGAGCGTGGAGACTGCTTAAGATATTCTCTCTCTCTCTCTCTCTCTCTCTCTCTCTCTCTCTCTCTCTCTCTCTCTCTCTCCCCCTCTCTCCCCGTCTGCCCTTCTGCCAACTCATGCTCTCTCTCTCTCTGAAATAAAAAAACAAAAGTCCTCTTTTTCCTCCAAATCTTCAAGTTCATTTTTATATGTGATTTATAATTGTATACTGCTTAAAAATATATGGCACTGTTCCCAGTGGTCTCTTTTTGCATCCTTTTCCTTTCTGTAATGGCATCTTTCATTTTTTTAATATTTAAGGTATTTATTTTTTATGTTTTGTATTTGACAGTTCCATTTTTTGTAGTACTTGGGAATCTTCATCTATCGTTTCTATTGAATGTCATTCATTGTCCTTGGACTTGTAGTGTTTGATGATCATGGTCTTGCTGGTGAGTTTTTAGCTTAATTTCGATTTCTGGGAGTTTTTTGGGCCTCAGTTAGGGTAGCTCTTATCCAGAGAGTTTACTTCCACTTCTTCTGGTAGCAAGATTTGAATAATCTTGGTCAGCTTTAGCTCCTCGGAGAGTCTTTGTCCAGAAGTGTGTCTGCCTTGCTGATAGTTAAGGATTTCGAGTACCGGAGGAAATGCTGCTATAGGCAATTGTGTTCAAACAACCACATTCTTCCAGATATTTAATGCTTTGGTCCTAGCTTTCTAGCATTTGGAAACCGATTTAGTTAGTTTTTTTTTTTTTAGCTCCCTTTCCTCTTGATGACATAACCAATACCTCAAAAAATTGTTTCCATTTATGTTACTGTTTTTTGTGAAGTGTGTGTGTGTGTGTGTGTGTGTGTGTGTGTGTGTGTGTGTGTAGGAGGGGGGAATGTCCCTCAAAGCATCTAATCAAGTTAATCATAATGTCCAAAGTTGAAATTTGTTATATTTTTAATCATGACTCTTATTATATCTGATCTATTTCATCTCTACCAGAATTTTTATTACCTGCATATTAGATATGTCATATCTGTCCCCTAAGCTTATCTTCTCAGGTGTGTGGTTTTGTTGTGTGGTGTTTTTTGTTTTGTTTGCATTTTGGTGTTCTTTGCAAGATATTTCTTTATTTGAACTTCCAGGCCATTAATGCAACTTCTCAGGAATAATGATTCATTTGTTGCTTTGCATTTTATTTTATTTTATTTTATTTTATTTTATTTTATTTTTTTTTCAACGTTTTTATTTATTTTTGGGACAGAGAGAGACACAGCATGAACGGGGGAGGGGCAGAGAGAGAGGGAGACACAGAATCGGAAACAGGCTCCAGGCTCCGAGCCATCAGCCCAGAGCCTGACGCGGGGCTCGAACTCACGGACCGCGAGATCGTGACCTGGCTGAAGTCGGATGCTTAACCGACTGCACCACCCAGGCGCCCCTGTTGCTTTGCATTTTAAATTAACAACTATTTTTGGGGGGCCCTGGGTGGCTCAGATGGTTGCACGTCCGACTTCGGCTGAGGTTATGATCTTGCAGTCCGTGCATTCGAGCCCCGCGTCAGGCTCTGGGCTGACAGCACAGAACCTGGAGTCTGCTTCCAATTCTGTGTCTCCCTCTCCCTCTGCCCCACTCATATTCTTTCTCTCTCTCTCTCTCTCTCTCTCTCTCTCTCTCTCTCTCAAATACATAAACATGAAAATTTTTAAGAAAAAATGAACAATTGTTTTTAGGTGCAGATGTATTTTGTACTCTCTTTTCATCTTGAAAATTCTCACTACAATGTTCTTTTACTGCTTAGCCTTGGACCATTGTGCCTTTAACAGTGGATATGGTGATCAGTTTTCTCCTTGACTGAAAATGCCTGCTATTGGGTTATTATCTGCTGTTGCAGATTAGAAAATAAAGCTTCCTTGCTGGGGGAAGCTGCGGTAATATGAGCAAACTTTGAACCATATAATTCAACCTTTTGACTCCACCTCAAGATTTAGCTGATAGGACCAGCGTGTATATGGACCCAAGGGGCGACAATCTAAAGTGTAACCACCACCCTGTGATGTATACTGTCTTGTTACTTAAAAAAAAAAAAAAAAGCTAGACAATAGACTGTCTCAGGAAATACAACAAAAATCATTAAAAGACTTTGCCTCTTATCAGAAGAGGCTGAAGTAAGGAGGTGATGAGATACAGGTGACACTGTAGGGAGAGTAATAAACTAAAGCAATGAGCAAAATAAAGCTTGAGTCAGCAGAAAAGCTACTTCGTAGGATTCCAGGTAGATCCCAGTAATACACCCCCCCCTTTTTTTTAAAGTTTATTTACCTTTGAGAGAGGGTGAGACACAGCCCGAGCAGGGAAGGGGCAGAGTGGGAGGGAGATACAGAATCTAAAGCAGGCTCCAGGCTCTGAGCTGTCAGCACAGAGCCCGATGTGGGGCTTGAACTCACAAACCATGAGATCTGTCTGAGCCACCCAGGTGCCCCAGTAATCCCCCTTTTAGTCAATCCTGTGGAGTCTTTCTTGGGTTCAAACATACCTCACAAAGTTATTTTCTCCTCCTACTGAGTAGCTGGCACAAGGTCATTACCGTAACATTCAATGTATTAGTCAGCCTGGCATAGATCTCTGATAGCCACAGTTTCAAACGGGTAGGGTTACTAGATAAACACCAGTTATGATCTTGGATTATAAAAACGGGGAAAAGGGGAAGTTTTCCGATTGTTTCTGATCACCATATACCCTTCCCTTAAATTCAGGCCAAGTCCCTGCTTTTCTGAAAAAAATATATAAATGCTGCTTGTGACGGACAGACCATAAGGGAGCTGTCTGATCCCTGCACCTTGGTGTCCTTGCCCTAGTATAATCCTCTCCCCTTGAATGCAGGCAAAACTTGTGACTTGCTTCTAACCAATGCAACAAGAATATTGGGGTGTCATTGTCGCAGTTGGGTTGTATTATGTGGCAAAAGTGATACATCATGTCCATGATTACACTACTCTGTACATGGCTCCTCCTTCACAGCCTGAAAATAAAGCCTCTCCTTGAGGACTTAATGAAGTAAGCGGCGAGTTGGAGATGGCTGGTTGGCAAGAAATTGTGGCTGGGCTGTAGGAAACTGCATTCAGCTTCTAAAATCTAAGAGCGGCCTCCAGCCAGCAGCCACCAGCCACCAAAACTGCTGTGGCTCTGTCACGTGGCCACAGGACATGAAATCTGCCAGCATCAGGAATGGGTTTGAAAGCAGATCCTTCCCTAGTGGAGCCTAGTTGAGAACACAGATCAGCGCCTTCATCACAACCTTGTGACCCTGAACAAAGCACCCAGATAGACTGTGCCCTGATTCCTGCCCCACAGAAACCAGAAAATAACTGTATGCTGTGTTTTTTTTTTAATTTTTTTTTAACGTTTATTTATTTTTGAGACAGAGAGAGACAGAGCATGAATGGGGGAGGGTCAGAGAGAGAGAGGGAGACACAGAATCTGAAACAGGCTCCAGGCTCTGAGCTGTCAGCACAGAGCCCGACGCGGGGCTTGAACTCACGGACTGCAAGATCATGACCTGAGCCGAAGTCGGCAGCTTAACCGACTGAGCCACCCAGGCGCGCCAACTGTATGCTGTTTTAAGCCACTAAGCTCGTGGTTGTTGGTTATGCAGTGATAGAAAACGCGTGCACTGGTAAAGGAGCCCAGTAAGAAAGTGCAACACGGAGACATTAACTCCGCCCCCGCCATCTCCCTTGCAGTGCGACACAGCATCAGCAGAGCGATGCCCCGTACAGTTTTCCACTTAGGTTAGTACATTATTTTATGACCCATCCCTCCTTAAGCCTTTGTAAGACTCAAGTGTCTCCCTAGGAAATTTTATCGGGCTAAATTGAAAGTGTTTATTCACCAAGGTAAACTGGTGGTGGAATTTGTTGAATTATACTTGAGTAGAACTTCTACTAGTTTTCATGTGTGTTTACACACATTATCTCAGCTGATACTCATAATCCTGGGAGATGTGTAAGCAAGCGTTTCTTCCATTGAAAATGAGAGATTAAATGGCTTGTCCAAGTATCTTCGTCCATTCAGGCTGCTGTAACAAAACACCACAGACTGAGTGGCTTATAAACAACAGAAGCTTCTCACAGTTCTGGGGGCTGGAAGGCTGAGATTGGGGTGCTTGGGTGAGGGCCCGCCTCCAAGTTGCAGGCTTCTTGCTTGATCCGTGCATGGAAGAAGGGGCTAGGGAGCTCTCCTGAGCCTCTTTTATGAGAACATTAATCCCATTCATGAGGGCCCTGCTCTCATCACACAATCACCTCCCAAAGGCCCTACCTTCTAATACCTGTGGCATTGGGATTTCAACATAGGAACCTGTTGGGGAGGTGGTGTGTGTGTTGGGCGGGGGGGAGGGGGGGAGTAATGACACCAAGTTTACCAGCTAGTAAGTAGAAGAACCAGAAGTGAATGTAAGTCTTCTAAAACCAAAGCCAGTGTTTTCCCTCTACATGAGAACCACCTCCTGTAGAGGTGTCTCCTGTAGAGAAGACACTACCTGAGTCCCAACAATTATATTGAATCGTGGCAATATATTCCCAGGGTCTTTTGTTTTCAAAAATGGAATAAAATTAGAAGCTGGAGATCAGCACTCCCTCTAAAATCATGGAGGTCATCTGGTATACAGTTAGGCTTATGAAGGGCATCAGATGCACTGTATATGATGGAAATTTTGTCATCACTAAAGCACACTAACAGGAATGCTCATGCATGTATCCTTGTGTTAGATTCATACCGACCAAGACATTTTAAGAACACTTCAGGTACGGAAGTCCCTTGTGTTCAGAGGTTGGAGGTCAAGCTGACTGGGTCAGAAATCCTCTGTAGGTTCAGCACAGAATGATGAAGTTTTGCTTCTCGCTGAAGGAAGAGAATGCTTCCTTTGACATTCCAAAAAAAAGTTCCGTGTCATGGAAAGCCTCAGAAGCTTGGTACGAAAATGAATATGGCCAAGAAAAATGTTTTGTTACTTGCAAAGTATATTGTCAGATGGAAAAAAAAAAAATGGTAAGAAAGAGAAGGAAGAAACTCAACTCTCACTTCCAACCCAGTCCAAGGTTTTCAAGGTGGATGAAACTTTTCCTTTTAGAGTAAATTCTAGCTTATGTGGTGAGATAAACGTGTGATTTCGAACCCAGAGGACATCTCACACTAGATTTGTGTCATTGCATTTTGTGACTATCCATGTGCTCTGTGTTTGGTCGGAAATGCAATGATCTTGACCCATTTTCCAGTGTAATATATGTGGTGACAATAAAACATACACGCAAAACACATGGATACCCAACGATTTCTTAATGTTGACACAATCCTTATTGTTAGAGCTTTCTAGCTAGTAGGTCTGCCTTCTGTCTCTCCCGTAATTACTCGCCCTCATCACTTCCACTAATCACCTTCCTAAAATAATAAATTTACTCACGTTACCATCTCCTGCTTGAAATTTCTGACAGGTGTTCCTTCCATCTGGGAGAAAGTAGACACACAAGCCCAGGCACGACCAACTTCCCATTCCCCTTTCTGTACCTCATCCGCCGCTGTTTCACACCCTACATCATTCGTGCCAAGTTCAAAATTTCCCATCGGTAGATATACACTCAGGAAAATATGAGAGCTCATTATTAATGAACTTTTTCTATAAAGACTACTTCACCAAAAAGCACACCCTCTTTCTGTGGCAAATGGAATGGCTCAAATACAAAATCAAATTAATAAACTTGTTACGGCAGACTTTGGCATAACAAGAATAGAAGAGGAAGTCAAGGGTTATGAATATTGAATTGGGTTGTTGAAAGCAAAATAAATACTTTGAATTGTTTTAACGTTTTTATTTTTGAGAGAGAGAGACAGGCAGAGTACTAGTGAGGGAGGGGCAGAGAGAGAGGGAGACACAGAATCTGAAGCAGGCTCCAGGCTCTGAGCTGTCAGCACAGAGCCCGATGCGGGGCTCGAACTCACGGACCGTGAGATCATGACCTGAGCTGAAGTCAGAGGCTTAACCGACTGAGCCACCCAGACTCCCCCAAAATAAATACTTTGGATTATATATCTCTCAGTCTGAACTTCCATATACAAAATTATTTTCTTGCTAACAAAAATGTGGGAGAAGTCAATGAGGGATGTGCACATTTCTTTGTGCACAAACATGTCTAAATAATTAAAATCGTGATTGAGGGGTGGTTCGGTTGGTTGAGTGTGTGGACTCTTGATTTTGGCTCAGGTCACGATCCCAGTGTCATGGGATCAAGTCCCGCATCAGGCTCCATGCTCAGCATGGAGATTCTCTCTCCCCTGTTCCTCTGCTCCTCTCCCCCGCTTGCTCTCTCTAAAAATTAAAATTAAAAAAAATTTTTTTTTTAATTTAAAATTGTGATTGAGGGGGAGCAAGTCCTGCTGCACTTTCAAGTTTCCAGAGTAGGGCCACCTGGGTGGCTCAGTCAGTTAAGCGGCCGACTCTTGATTTCAGCTCAGGTCACCATCTCACTGTTGATGAATTTGAGACCCTGTCGGGCTCTGTGCTGACAGCTCTGAGCCTCTTGGGGTTCTCTCTTTCTCCCTCTCTCTCTGCCTCTCTCTCTCTCAAAATAAATAAATAAACTTAAAAAATTAAAAATAAAGTTGCCAGAGTGTGATGGGACAGGTTGAAAAACATGCAGTGAAATAAAAATCCACAGCACAACACCGCTGTGCCTTGCTTTCTGCTTTACTCGGGCAATCCAAGCTTCAAACGCAGAGACGTTAACATATATAATCTCTTGCCGAATTTCTTTTTCATGCAATTTTTGTATTCATTTGAGAAAGTAAATGCATACCTATTTCCATCTACTTCTATAAATATATATGGTAAACATATATATACTTATATAAATATACGGCAAAGGATTCTCTAAAGCAAGGAACCATCAATGGAAAAAACCACGGGTAAGAAAGGAGAAGGATTAAAAATGAAACCAGGAAATTCAAAAATCAAAAGTAGCCGGACACAAAATGCCATATATTGTATGATTCTGTGCACGTGAAGTTTCTAAAGTAGGCAGGTGCATGGAAATGGAAAGTATGTTAGTGTTTGCCAGTGGCTAAGGGAAGGGGGAGTAGAATACATCTACTATTGGTAGAGTTTTCTCTGGATGTGTTCTGGAACCACACAGTGGTGGTGATGGCACCACTCTATGGACATACTAGAAAACACTGGACACTTTAAAATGGTGAATTTTATGGTGTGTGAGGTGTATCTCAATAACAATAATAAAGGTAGGGAAGTCTTCATAGTCATAAGATGCAGAAGGAAACTGCTGAGTAATCGTGACACACTGCCCCAGAAATGACAGGTTACCAAGAGAAGAGAGGCTAGAGGCAATATCAAAAAATAAAAAATTTACAAAAATAAAGAAGGCACCAGTGGAGAGAGAGCAGAGAACAGAATGAGTTGTTTTTGTTTTTTTTTTAATAGTTTCTTGAACTGGGGCACCTGGGTGGGTCAGTCGGCTAAGTGTCTGACTTCGGCCCAGGTCACGATCTCATGATTCATGAGTTCGAGCCCCGCGTCGGGCTCTGTGCTGACATCTCAGAGCCCGGAGCCTGCTTTGCATTCTCTCTCTCTCTCTTTCTCTCTCCGCCCCTCCCACTCATGCTCTGTCTTACTTCCTCTCTCTCTGTCTCTCTCTCTCCAAAGTAAAAATAAACATAAAAAAAATTAAAATAATTTCCTGAGGGACTCACACTTGACGAAAGACCATATAAAGTTATGGACTCATATGAGGGCAGCAATAAATAGCTAGCAGAAAAACAATTAAAATGTGGGACTCGTGGCAAAGCTTCCTCACAAGCCCCATTGGGTTAGGCCAATGACGTGATTGAGGCTTATAGTAGTATACAGGGGGTGACCCCGGTCCGCACCCCAGCTTTCCCACCTATTTCCTGTGTCTATTCGAGATAGTTCATCTCTCTGGTTTTCAATTTCCTCTTGTGTAAAATGGGAGAATGATAGTACCTACCTCATAGAGTCATTTGTAGAGATTAAATGGGGGGGCGATATCTCGAGCCATCTGGAAATCAATTTGAGCTCAGTGCCTGATATATTATGAACATTTAATCCATTGCAATAGTGATTAGGAAGGATGATGATGGTGGTGGTGGTCATCGTGGTCGCTAATGCTTTTCTATATTATAAATCTCACTGTTACCGGGTTACGGGGTCTGTTCCAGCCAAATCGGTCAACTCACCAAATCAGTGTCTCTACTACATCTGGTTTGTTTTTTATTGCTTGATTCTTACTTCCTCGGTTCGAGTCATTTCTTCTTCTTGAAATGCTGCTTTGAAATGGTACTTCTCTTCCAAGATTCCTCTCCACTGTTGACATTGACCTCATCAGCCCGTTCTTACCCATCGCACCTCTCCCTGAACTCCCGCTTTCATACTTCCAGTCCTCAACCGTATGAATTTTGGCTCATGTGTACAGGGATGTTGGGTCACATCTGCTGCGGATAATGTAAGAGAAAAGAAAAGAAGGGAAGTCAGGGAAGAGGGAGGGGTGGTGAAGAAAATGGCAAAGCCGGATTGCACTTGTAGCTGAGGCAGGGGAAATAGACACAGAAAAATAAAATAGGATCTCTGAAACGACACAAACAGCCACACAACTGTAAGTGTCTGTCACATAGGTTAGCATCAGTAATTTTGGAAGCAGGTGCACCTGGGTGGCTCAGTCAGTTAAGCATCCGACTCTTGGTCTCAGCTCAGGTCATGATCTCACGGTTTGTGGGATCGAGCCCTTGTGTCAGGCTCTGTGCTGACCGTGCCTGCTTGGGATTCTCTCTCTGCCCCTCCTACACTTGTAGTCTCGCTCTCTCTCAAAATAAGTAAATAAACTTTAAAAATAATAATGATTTTGGAATTAAACCATTCGAGCATTTACTCATTTATTCACAAGGCTGCAAATGGTTTGACATGTCCTAAAACCATTAGGATAAAACTATCCTAACCACATCTAAGACCATATAGCCTGGATGCGGGGCTGGAGGCAGAACATGGCAAGGGAAGGAACTTTTGGAAACATACTTATTCATCTCTGACACCCTGACGTGCTTCTATAAAGATCGCCTAAAATTTTTGCTATTGTACAAAAATGGGGTTCAGAATGAGGAGGGGGTCATTAATGAATCATAAAGCCACAAAGACACTGGCTGGTTCAGTCAGTAGAACATGCAACTCTTTGTCTCAGGGTTGTGAGTTTGAGCCCCACGCTGGGGGTAGAGATTACTTAAAAATAAAATCTTTAATGGGCGCCTGGGTGGCCCAGTCGGTGGCCCAGCAGAAGCATCCGACTTCTGCTCAGGTCATGATCTCATGGTTTGTGAGTTCAAGGCTTGCCTTGGGCTCTGTACTGACAGCCCAGAGCCTGGAGCCTGCTTCAGATTCTGTGTCTCCCTCTCTCTCTCTCTGCCCCTCCCCTGCTCGTGCTCTATCTCTCTCTCAAAAATAAATAAATGTTAAAATAAATTTTTAAAAAAGAATAAAATCTTTTTAAAAATCCAGAAAGATGGGGCGCCTGGGTGGCGCAGTCGGTTAAGCGTCTGACTTCAGCCAGGTCACGATCTCGCGGTCCGGGAGTTCGAGCCCCGCGTCGGGCTCTGGGCTGATGGCTCAGAGCCTGGAGCCTGTTTCCGATTCTGTGTCTCCCTCTCTCTCTCTGCCCCTCCCCCGTTCATGCTCTGTCTCTCTCTGTCCCAAAAATAAATAAAAAACGTTGAAAAAAAATTAAAAAATCCAGAAAGATACTGAACATTTAGATAGATGTTTAGAAATAAAGAATAAAATTCCTCTTAGTATGTCTGTTACCAAAAACAGAGGAGAAAAATAATTCATAAGTTCTTTTTTTTTTAATTTTTTAACATTTATTTTTGAGAGACAGAGCATGAGCAGGGAAGGGGCAGAGAGAGAGGGTAACACAGAATCTGAAGCAGGCTCCAGGCTCTGAGTGGTCAGCACAGAGCCTGATGCGAGGCTTGAACACACGAACCGCGAGATCATGGCCTGCCTGAGCCGAAGTCAGATGCTTAACCGACTGAGCCACCCAGGTGCCCCTAAAAATTCATAAGTTCTTATTAAAATTGTGTGGGTGGAAGGTTTTCTTTTTAAGTCTGAAACAAAGGATGAGTTAAGTTCAATTTACAATTCTCATTATCCTTAACTTGAGAATGTATTTTGAAAATTATCAATTTCTTTTAAATTTTCAAAACATATGGGTACAAAATTGTAAATGGTATTCTATTATAAGTTTCCTGTGTCTTTTGCCTAAATAGAGTGGTGGGAATAGAAGCTAAAAGAAGTTAAAAGCCTCAAAACAAGTTTGGCGATGTAACAGATGTCTCTGGGGGCCCCTGTGTCATTTCCCCTTGATCCTCACCTGATTGTAGCCATGTTCGCAGTGGCTATTTCTGTGTCAGGTCACACTCGCCTCGTGTTTCATTGTGAACAAAGAACTTGAACAGAGAACTGTAAGTAGGCATAGGGTTTAGCCACGCGGCTATGGAGGTGGGAGGAGCTCTGGGCAGAGGGAAGAGATAGTCCAAGGTTGTACAGACGTTTGCCAACGTCTCTGAGAAACCGCACACATGCTGGTGTGGCTGGGAAGGGGTGAGGGAAGGAGAGGGCAGGAGAAGGCGGAATCAGAGAGGCAAAGGGGCGCCAGAATATGTGGGGTCTTGAAGGCCATTCTTCAGGCTTTGGCTTTCACTCTGAGTGAAATGGGAAGCCATTTCTGGGATTTGCAGAGGAGTGACTTGATGTGAGATTTATTTTTATTTATTTTTTAAATGTTTACTTATTGATTTTGAGGGGCGGGGGCGGGGGGAGAGAGAGAATCCCAAGCAGGCTCCACGCTCTGCATGGAGCCGGACACAGGGCTTGATCTCATGCCTGGGAAATCATGACCTGAGCCAGGATCAAGAGTCAGTTGCTCAACTGACTGAGCCTCCAGGGCACCCCCTGAGATTTATTTTTAAAGAATTCATACTGGATATTGTTTTTAGAATGGATTTGATTGCACGTGAGGGTACAAGACCAAGGTTGAAGATGAAAATCTGTTAGGAAGCTCTTAGGGTATTCCAGGCAAGAGTTGATCATGTTTCACACAAGGATAGTAGCCAGAAATATGGTGGGTCAGATTCTGAACATATTTTGAAAGTAGGGATAGTCTTGGGTTGCCTATAGAGTTTGAGAGAAATGGGAAAGTCAAGGATGACTAGAAGGTTTTTTAGCTTCAGCAACTAGAACAATGGAGTGTATAGGAATTCAGTTTTGAACATATCAAACGTGAGATGTTTATCAGACATTCCCATGGGAGGAAAAAATGGGTGAATGGATAGTTGGATACACAAGGATGGAGTTTTGGAAAGAGATGTGGCTCTGGTTATGGTTGTGATGACCACGTAACATATCCAAGAAATTGAGTGAGATGCGGAAGATAAGGGGACCATGAAGGGAATCCTGGATGTGCTGAAATTAAAAAGTGAGGCGGAAGATGCAAACTTGTATAAAAGACTGAGAAGAAACAGTTGGTTGGGTGGAGAGGACACTCAGACTGTAATGTCTTAGAAGCCGAGAGAAGAAAATGCATCACAGAAGGAGGGAATGATCCATCACTGAAAATATTGTTGGTATGGCAGAAAAGTGAGCTCTGATTATGAACGATTTGAGTTAGTAATGTGGAGCTCACTGGTGACTTTGGAGTTGACCAGTGACTGGTTTGCTAGGAGTTTTCTCTGCAGTGATTGGGGCAAAATCTGATTAGAAACAGTTGAGACAATGAGAGGAGACACATTGGAGACATGGGGAATGCACAACTTGTTAGAGTTTTTCTGCAAAGAAGAACAAGAAAATTGGGCAATAACCGGTGAGTGAAGTAACATCAAGGGAAGATTTTGGTTTTGTGTTTTTAAGAAATAGCGGCATTCAGTATACTGACAGAAACGATACAAGGCTAAGGATGAATGAGAGAAGCTTGGACTGCTGGAACGAGGCTCCCAGGTTGGGTAATAGGGAATGAGATCTAAGTATGAGTGCCTACGTGTAAGCATTGGCTTTAGACGGGAGCATGGATAGCTCTTGTGTAGAACCAGACAGGAAAGCAGAACATGTGAATGCAGACTCTGATAGGTGAGTAGAAACTGGGATGGGAATCGGAGGAGACCCTCTTCCAACTGCTTGGATAATCTCAGTGAAGTGAGGTGAGGTCTGAAGCTGCAAGAATAAGGAGAGGGTCAAGGGAGTCAAAGGTGCAAGGGAATATGCACCACAGGGAATAACCATAATAATCCACCATGGATTTTCAGCTGGGTAAGAAGGAAATAAAACATGAAAGGGGTGAGAGGTCCTCCTGAACTGGATGTCCTGGTGAGGTGGAAAAGTGGTGGAGGCCAGGGTGTCAGGTGCCCTGAGTAAGGTCAAAGTAGGATGCAAGAAGTGACAGTAGGGAGGGCTTGTAGTTATTGGTGACCCCCAAGTCTAGGTTGTGGGCAGCTGTGGTATATGAGCTCATACTGATCGTTACCTTTCTAAATGCTTTATTATCTTTGCTTTACCTACCTGTTCTCATTGTCATTGTTCCAGTCCTTTCCTTTGAGTTAGTAATCAGGTATTCAGATATTTCAACTTGAGTTATTTCTACTCAATTTTCAAATTCTGTATGTGTGCCATTTTGACAATTTATCCCCTGAAATTCTTTTTCTTCCCCTTTTATTCCTTTTTTTTTTTACCATATTATCTTTGACATATCATTGAATTTATGTTCTTTTTACATTCTTGTAGTATACTTATAATTTGTGTCCATTTTTTTTGATGAGGTATAATTAATTTACAATAAAATGTATATAATTTAAATATATTATGAGAAATGTATACACCTGAGTGATCCTGTTCCCCATCGTGGTGTAGTGTATTTATTTTATGCAGAAAAGCCCTGTGTCCCTTCCTGGGCATTCATCCCCAGAAGCAACCACTGGTCTGGCTTTCCACTCAGTACAGTATCTTTCAGATTTATACAGATTGCCACATACCTCAGTAGTGGTATTCCATTGTATGATGTATTCATTCTTGGACTGATGATGATAAAATATTTTCTGTCTGGGGCTACTATGAATAAAGTTGCTCTGAATAGCTTTGCACAAGACTTTTTGTGGACATATGTTTGCATTTCTGTCAGTAAATACAGCTCTTTCTTCCTTAACTTATGATGGAAGTCGACACCTTGGAAAGTTGAACCATCATTGTAAGTCAAGGACATCTGTACCTACAAATGGGATTTCTGGTTCACAGGCTAGAGAAATATTTTTTAAACTTCCAGACAACTTTCAAAGAGATTTTCAATTTTACTGTCCCACCAGGAATGTATGGGAATTCCACTCAACCCAAATTCTCCCCAGTGCTGGGTGTAGTCAGTTTCCTTTCAGCCATTTGGGAATGGGGGGGGGGGTATAGAACAATCTTGTTGTGGTTTCACTTGGCATTCTCCAAATCCCCAACAGTAACAAGAGAGACTTTTCTTGCACTTTTGTCCATTTTTTTCTGTCTTCTTTTGCTCAGTATCCGCTTAAATCTTTTGCTCATTTTTATTAGGTTATATGTCTTTTATTATTGAGTTGTAAAAGTTTTTATATATTGTGGATACAAGCCCTTAATGAACTATGTGTTGGGAATATATTCTTCCAATCTGTAGCTTCTCCATTAATTTTCTTAATGGTTTCTTTGATGAGTCGAAGTTTTAAATTTTTGGTGAAGTCCGATTTATCATTTTTTAATGGTTTAGTGTGTTCTGTGTTCTCTCTAAGAAATCTTTCTATCTCTAGGTCAAGAAGATTCTTCCTCTTATGTTTTCGTCTACAGGCTTTATGGTCACAGTTCTTACCTTTACGTCTGTGATCTGTCTCAAATTAATTTGTGATACATTGTGAGCTAGGCATTGAGATTCTTTTTAACCATATAAAATTCCAGTTCCAACATTATTTGCTGAGCAACTTTCCTTCTCCCGCTGAATTGCTTTGGCATTTTGGTAAAACATTATTTAATTGTACATTAGGTGGGTCTGTCCTGTTCCAGTGGTCTGTTTGTCTTTCCCTTTACAGTACCACAGTCCTGATCATAGTCACTTGAGAGTAAGTCTTCTTGGGGCGCCTGGGTGGCTCAGTCGGTTAAGCATCCGACTTCAGCTCAGGTCGTGATCTCACAGTCTGTGAGTTCAAGCCCCGCGTCAGGCTCTGTGCTGACAGCTCAGAGCCTGGAGCCTGCTTCGGAGTCTGTGTCTCCCTCTCTCTCTCTGCCCCTCCCCTGCTCATGCTCTGTCTCTGTCTCAAAAATAAATAAAAACTTAAAAAAAAAAAAGCTTCTGAAGTCAGGTAGAGTAAGTGCCCCAACTCTGTTCTGTTTTGTTTTGTTTCTTTTTTCATAATTGTTTTGAGTTACTTGGCCCGTCCATATAAGTTTTAGAAATATCTTCTCAGTTTCTACCAAAAAACCCAAAGCCTGCTTGGATCTCCAGATCAGGTATGGAAGATCTGCCATGTTAACAGGATTGAGTCTTCTGATCCATGAACATAGCATATCTTTCTAGTTATTTGGACAATCTTTAACATCTCTTGGCAGTATGTTATCGTTTTCCAGGTAGAGATCTAATACATCTTTTGTTAAATTTATCTCTAGGTAGGTATTTCACATTTTGAAGTATTTTGTAAACGGTGTTTTAATACATGTTTTATTTTGGATAGTTTTAGATTTATAGAAAAGTTGCAAGACAGTACAGAGAGTTCCCAGATACCCTTCACCCAGTTTTCCTTGCTGTTAACATCTTCTGTTGCCATGGAACGTTTATCATAACCAAGAAACCAACCCTGTACATTAACGTGAACTACACTCCAGATTTTATTCAGATTTCACTAGATTTTCCACAAGCGTCCTTTTTCTGCTCCAGGATACCACACTACCTTTAGTCATGAAGCGTCCTTAGTCTCCTCTCACCTCTGATCATTTCTTCATTTTTCCTTGTGTTTTATGACCTTGATAGTTTTAAGGAGTACTGATCAGATATTTTGCAGAATTTTCCTCGGCTTGAGTTTGTGGGTTTTTTCCCCTCACAGCTGGACTGGGGTCGCAGACTTTGAGGAAGGATGCCATAGAAGTCAAGCGCCCTTCATATCTTATCTTATCAGCAGTGTGTGCTATCAACGTGACTTAACACTGGTCGTGTTAACTTTGATCATCCAGCCAAGGTCATGTTTGCCTGGTTTCTCTGCTGATAAGTTACATTACTCACCCCTTTGCTTCTGCTTATGCCACTGTTTGGAAGCATACCTCCTGAAGAGGTATCTATAAATCATAGATAATTCTTCTGCAGGGAAGATATGTTTCCTCCTTCCCTCCCCTTCCCTCCTGTTCCTCCCCTTCCCTCCCGTTCCCTCCCCTTCCCTTCCCTCCTTATGTAGATCAGCATGAACTCATGAATATTTATTTTATTTGAGGATTATAATCAAATACTAAATTATTTATTTTCTTGCTTAAATTGTTCCAGCTTCACTCTTTGAGTGCTTTTTCAGGTTGGCTCCTATATCCCTATGACACGTTCCCATCCTTTTTTTGGTTTCGTTTTTTGTTTTGTTTTCCCTTATTTTCCAGCTCTACAAGATGCTCCAGAATTAATTCTACAAGATGCCCCAGGATCAACTGTTTCCCAACGAGCTCTGGTTCCTCAGTTGGAGAATAATAACAGATCTGGGCACTTGGTGTGCTCAGAGCTGCTAGGGTATCACTGCTTCTAGGCTTTCTCAGTGCACAGACCTAAGAAATCCGTGTATGTGTAGTAACCTGTGCATAGACTTTGGGTTGCAGACTTGGAGGAAGGCTGGCATAGATTACAGATGTGTTTATAACCATAGGGTGATGGATGTGCCTATAATCATTTCTGTATATATCCGTCTGCATCGATATGGAGCTAAACTTGAGTCCACAGCGGCATCTCCAACTCTAATCCCGTACAACCTGCTTCATTTCTGCTTCCCCTTCCCCCTTTCTTATAACCTGCCTCCCCAACCGTGGGAAGACTGGCCCTATTCATCCTCCACCCCTTAATTCATGAGTCCAGCCCAGGATACATGGGACACAGTTTCAGAATTATTAACCACTTCTCCAGTGAGAGACAACATTATCAGCTGGAGTGCAGTGTTTATGTACAGTTGCTTTTGTCTTTAGCCTTCAGGTTTTCAACCAAAATACTATTTTCCAAAGTGACTTATGTCAACTCCTCCCTCGTCCCCCGCCCCATCCTGATCAGTGAAGTTATGCCATGCATTTGTAATACAGTTAGATTTTTTGTTGTTGTTGTTGTGGTCTGCATTCCATTCTGGGGTTCTCTGGTTCCTGGTTGCTGTGTTTTGTCTTTATTATTTTATCTTACCTTGCCTACATTCAAATTCAGTTTCTGTACTGTAAAGTTTAATGGGTTTTGACCAATGCATAGTGTCATTTACTTCCCTCTCCAGTGCCATACATAATGGTTCCACCACCTTAAAAATTCCCCTTAGGGGCACCTGGTGGCTCAGTCGGTTAAGCATCCTCTTGGTTTCGGCTCAGGTCATGATCTCATGGTTCATGAGTTTGAGCCCCACATTGGGCTCTGCACTGACAGCCCAGAGTCTACTTGGGACTCTCTCTTTCTCTCTCCTTCTCTGCCCCGCATCCGCTCATGGTCTCTCTGTTTCTCTGTCAAAATAAATAAACTTAAAAATTTCTTAATATAAAATAGACAAATTTGAAAAATCCTCCTCTTTATCCTCTTTGTAATTAGCTACTCTCCCTTCTCCAAGGTGCTGGCAACCATTGGTATAGGGTTTTCCATCCCTTCAGTGTTACCTTTTCCAGAATGTCATATGAGTGGAATCATGCTCTAGGTAATCTCTCAGTTTGGCTTATTTCTGTTCACGCACACCAGAGAGGTAGGCATGTTTTGGGATAAGCCCCATGTTTATGGATTAGTGATAATATAAAGAATCTTTTGTGGCAGGTAGATAAAGAAAAGGCTTTAAAATATATCTTGTATTTGGGGGCACCTGGATGGCTCAGTTGGTTGAGCATCCAACTCTTGGTTTTGGCTCAGGTCATGATCTGACAGTTTGTGGGATTGAGCCTTGCTACACACTGACAGCACAGGGCCTGTTTAGGATTCTCTGTCTCCCTCTCTCTCTGCCCCTCCCCTGCTCTCTCAAAATAAATAAACATTAAAAAAATCTTTCTTATATTTGTAAAATGTTCATAATTTTCAAAGTGCTTATAGTATACCATTTCTTATTTGATTTCCACACCGTCCTGTGGACTGGGGAGCCATTCCTTCAACAAAGAATCTAAGGTTCAAAGAGTGTAGGTGGCTTCTCCAAAGACACAGAGCTGGTGAGAGCCTTCTGGTACTTGAACTTGGCTTTTTAATGCATTGTTTGTATCTGTGCTTCTCTAGGGTGCCTTCAATCACGTGTTGCTGTGAATCCTTTTCAATGAGCCACCAAGTCTTGACCAATGAGTAGAATTCATTGTGAGGACAGTAAAGAGGTACTTGATCTACATGCGTCCCACCAGGGGAGCCCCAGCAGAGGGGGCCGGTGGAGTGGTGTCACGAGGGAAGAGGAGAAAGACCAGATGAGTGTAGCAAGTGAGTTGATGGCCACAGGGCTCAGAGAATGCTTGCCAGACAGCAGCATAGGCATGTTGCAGTCTTGAGAATGATTCCAGAGTTTAAAAATCCCAGTGTTTGGCCCAACATGTCCCATGATTGTAGGTCAACCATGTCATCAGGGGCCCAACAAAAGTGATTGGGGTTGTTGGGCAACTGGCATCGCCAGTCCTTTCTTTAAAAGTTTACTTATTTATTTTGAGATAGAGAGAGAGACAGAGCACACACACAAACAGAGGAGGGGCAGAGAGAGAGGGAGAGATAGAATCCCAAGCAGACTCTGCCTGTGTGAGGCTCAAACTCATGAACCATGAGATCATGATCTGAGCTGAAATCGAGAGGTAGACACTTAACCAACTGAGCCACCCAGGCACCCCTGGCATTGCCAGTCTTAAGACTAGAGGATATATGACTGTTTAACAGGAGGTTGAAGAAACTTTTCAAGGCAGTTTTGCCTATCTGGGATTTTTTTCTTACTTGCTGACTTTATGCCCTATACTCGACTGAAAACACAACTCCAGCATTTGCTGGACAGAGAGGACGGGAACACTCCACGTAGAGAACACAGCCTTGCAAAGCAAAGGAGAATCAGGATGTGTATGGATGCTGCCCAGGGACTTCATAAGGCGGTCCCTTTGATTAAAGCCATTTATGGATATGGCACATGCAGTCCTTGGGCTGACTGGTGCGAGGCAGCTAATGACAGCAGAGAAAACATCGGGACGCTTGGGGGGGGGGGGGCGGGGGTGCTATGCAAATTGTAGGCAAAGTGCTACCACTTGCTCTGTTATCTTTGCTCTCTCTCTCCCATTTCGTGCACTCCTGTTAAAGAATCGGTCTCTTTGGGCAGTGATGTGGTCTGTTTTTCTGGAACATTCTGTCTGGCTTCTTGCTCACTCGTTTCTCGTTGCTGGGGGAACCTGGCCACAGAGCCAGGAATTCTTCTCCTTTTCCTCTCTTTCTGGCCATTTCTCATGGGTTTTGCCCACCCACCGTTCTACCTCATGGGGGTCTCCACCCAGGACCCGGCTGGGCCCCTGTTGTCTCCACTGACAGCAGGTCCTCCTGTACCCTGCTCTCCTCCCCAGCTGACATCTGTCTGTCTGGTTGAGTCCTGCCAACAGGTGGTGCTGGAGAGAGAATGACTCTGGAGGACAAGAAGGGAGCTTCGTGCTGACCTTGTCAGGGTTGCTCTGGCAGAGTCTTTCCAGAACCTTCGTTTGCCTCTTTAGGGACCAGCAGCAGCCACTGGGCCCCTTTCTCAGAGGTCTGAGCACCTTTTCCTCAGCGGCTGACATCTCCTTTCTTCTGTCCCATTGGCTCCAAAGCAGTAGCTGTCTCCCCAGGGGTCTTCTGTTCTTTCAATATTCCACACCCAAGTAATCAGTTTGTGTACTAAACCCCGTCTGTTTGAAGTTGCTAGTGTGGTTTCTGTTTTCCTGACTGGATCCTGACCCAGGAAACCAATTAGAAGTCTCCTCTTTCTCCCAGTTCTTACTTCTTTAGCAGATGTCTCCTTCAGCGCTTCCCAAGACTCTGTATGTTGGGGAAAACCTTCTGTGGATTTCATCACATTTTATCAGTATCAAACACTGAATGCCTACAATGCAGACCCCACACTTTTCCGGAGGGTAGGCATGGCAGGGTAGGATACGAATGGAAGGTGGCTCCGTTATATTTTTATATATGTGTTATGTATGTGTTTCTACTACTTTCCCCCTAAAACAGGGCAGAGTAGAGGAAAATAAATAGACACGGATTAACACACACATACATGTGTACCTACATCATTAATAAGTTCTAGGCTCTATCATTTCTTTTATCCCATCAATTATATATATATTATATATGTATAAATTATATGTTACATATGTACAAATTATATATATACACAAAAAACAGTAAACAAAAGCAAATTTAAGACTACATTAGCAAAAACACAGAAGTTTTTGTATTTCTAGCTACTGTATCTCTGTTGTGCTTGGGGAATAGGGCTCAAAGTTACCACCTTTTAATTTTTTTAATGTTTATTTATTTTTGAGAGAGAGAGAGAGAGAGAGAGAGAGAGAGCGCGCGCACAAGCAGGGGAGGGGCAGAGAGAGAGAGGGAGACATAGAATCTGAGGCAGGTTCCAGGCTCCGAGCTGTCAGCACAGAGCCCAACATGGGGCTTGAACTCATGAACCATGAGATCATGATCTGAGCTGCAGTCAGACCTTTAACTGACTGAGCCACCACCCAGGTGCCCCAGTTATCACCCTTTTAAACATGAGGTTTACAAAGCAGGCTCAAAGGGCCCCCTGACTTGCCTTGTTTCCCTGGCTAGCGAGCACCAGGTCAGCCTGCTTGACTCTCGGCCACCAGACACACCATTTCTTTATTCCCCGACTTCCCTGGCCCCTGAGGCACGTAGCATCTCTGAAAGAATGTGAGCTTCCCCTGACAGCCTGGAACAGAAAAGTTCAGCCCCTGGCTCAGTAACTCAGGACGCTATGAGTCTTGCTGTCTCCTCTTTGACTTTCCCCTCCCCCGAAGAGGAGAGTTATTTTCAACCCTCCATCTGTTTTGTGTTTAACGTGCAGAAAGGTTGCACATCTTCACGGGCCTTGTTCATGAGCAGTAGATTGTACAACAGTTTATTACACAAGTGGAGGTTTTTATTGCTGGCCTTTGTTGAGTTGCCAACTGGGAGAAAGAACATAACGTGCTCAGCGGTCCCTATCAGGAAAAATGAGAAAGCATTAAATACCAGTCAAATCGTCAAGCCATCGAAAAGCGGGTAATCAAATCCAGAAATCCCTGTAGCATGACTAGTGAGAAGGACTTCTCTCACTAATAGTGTTTTTACGTCCATCATTGTTTCTCAAGTCACTCATATCGCAGGCAGTATCACGAAGCGTTATGTGAGATGCGTGTCAGTAGTGGAGTGCGTGTGTTTGACCTCGAAAGGCTCATCCGTTTCAAAATCTGACCATGGCCAATACATGGTATCAAACGTTTAACTACTGGTTTGTCCCCCAGGCAGGGGTAGAAAACCTGCACGAAGCATCCTAGGAAACGTTGTATCAGAGTAATACCAACCATAGCACGCCAATCCCAATGGTAATGGCTTACCCTTGCTCCTTCTGTTCCATGTTCCCCAAAGCTCAGAGCATCACGGAGTCAGCCGGATAAAAGTTGTTGGAGACTCAGAAACGGACCAGTCGCACAGTGTTCGGTCCAGTTCACATCACGATCACCTGGGGACCCCTGCCCAAGACTAAGTAAAATCTCCCAGGCTGGGCTAGGACGTCGGTATGCTTTTACGGTTCTCCAGGTGATTCTAACATACAGCCCGGGCTGAGCACCCCAGTTGGAGTCCAGCTGCCTCATTTTACTGGTAGAAGAAAAGGAACCAGAACAATTGGTGGTCCTCTTTTCTAGCAAGGAATTTTCTACTTTAGTTCCCAAATTTCATAACTGTTTATTTCTCAAAGCAACACATTTAGGGGTCCTGGGTCGGTTAAACATCTGACTCCTGATTTTGGCTCAGGTCACAATCTCAGTTTGTGACTTCAAGCCCCGAATCAGGCTCTGCATTGACAGCCTGGAGCCTGCTTGGTATTCTCTCTCTGTCCTCTCTCCCTGTACCTTTCCTGCTGTCTCTCCCTCTCTCTAAATATAAATAAATTAAAATTAAAAAAAGGAGAGTCTGGGTGGCTCAGTTGGTCAAGTGTCCAGCTTCAACTCAGGTCATGATCTCACAGTTTGTGAGTTCAAGCCCTGCATCGGGCTCCATGCTGACAGCTCAGAGCCTAGATCCTGCTTCGGATTCTGTCTCTGTCTCTCTCTCTGCCCCTCCCTCACTCATTCTCGCTCTCTCTCTCTCTCTCTCAAAAATAAATAAAACATTTTTTTTAAAGAGTCGGACAGTTAACCGAATGAGCCACCCAGGAGCTGCAGGAAGCTGCCTTTCAACATGAAGGAGGTACAGTCTTTCCCTCCATTACTTGGCCGTGATTAGAATCCATGCACATATGAACAAAACCAGTCCTGGTTTATGCCTGAGTCCAGCATGAATTTTGACGGTTTCCCCCCGCATCACCATCATTCTCAAAACGTTCCAAACTGGACATTAAATGTTCTGATCACCTTTCTCTAGATGAGTCCCCCCCAAAGTCTCGTCCACGCTTTCTCCGAAAGACCCACTTCTCTTAGGCTGAGAAGCCCCAGAACCTGCCTTCTAATTGCACCCTTGTTGCGAGTCTGACAAACACATCTGATAGCTCACGCCCCGGGGGGACATTGGTCAGTAGCCTTGGACTTCTCAGCTTAATTGCCCTAGCTTTAATGCCACTTAAATCAGAATGTAAGCACTGAAAGAATTTCAGGAATCCGATGATATAAATTGTATTTTTAGAGCTGAGAATGAGTTGAGCTAGTGACACAGTGCAGCGCCTAAAGATAGATCTCTTTAGTTTTCCCATGATTTATCACAGGCGAGTTCACAGCAGGTTAAAATAATTGAATGCGCTGATAGCATGCATATTGGCACGGTTTTATGAGCAGTCATTCATAACATATTTGTCACGAAGCATAGCTTCCAGGATGGAACCCTGATCCGCAGGCAGTGTTTTAGCCTCCACGACGCAGTGGAATTAACTCCTCTGTGGAGCCTGGCCACGTCGTCACGGTGTCCGGCCCCCAGCTAGAGCTGCGGGGAAAAGGATCAAGGGAATGACTGGTCCGCCAAACAAACCGTGAGTATATCATGACGACAGGCACACTTTCCCTGGAGGCTAAAGAGAAAATGTGCTTTCTGGGGACGGCTGTAACTCCGTGCTTATAGACTCAACCTGCACTGACTTCTTTCTTTTCCCTTCGTGGTTCACTTTCCCCTTTTCTCCCAGTGTGATTTTTTTTCCCCCTCTGCTTATGGGCTGCGTCCCCTGGGCATGTACTTTTTCCACAATAAAAAAATGACTCTGCGGGGGTCACTGCAGCAGGTGACAGACAATGCGTGTGTGGTAGGTACACGTGGACCCAAGTTCGGCTGCGTTCCTTATTTTTCTGTGAATCTGCTTAGTTCCTGTGTTGAGCCCCGATTTGGCGTAGGCGTGGAGGCACGTCCTCTGTCAATCCGGGATGTCCTTACTCAAACACAAGGTCCTGTCTGGGTGCTCTGTGGCTGGTCTGCTTAGGGGACACTGGGCTTCAGGGCAAGTGGGAGGTGCTCGGGGCTCCCTCCCGGGGACCCCACCCTCCATCATATTGGCTTTCTTGGCTTCTGTGACCCTCCATCTCCCCAGATTTGAATAGTCCCCAGGTTTGAATCTACTCTGGAGAAGGAGTTTCTGAGATCTCCGATCTCCCAAATCTTAAGTTTCTGTCCGGAGCCTGGGACTTGGGACTCAAAAGCTAAACCTGTGGCTCCTGTTACCTACATTTTACTGGTTTTCCCTTCCCTAAAGCACTAAAGACAGACAGCTGCACTGCCTAATGGGGGGAAAACATGGGGGTTACCAGGGAAAACATACAGGCAAATTTCTCCCAGTAATTTCCCACCGCATACAGCATGCAGTCAACAAAGGTGACTGCTGTCTTTACACAAGGTAGTGTAGAGAAGCAATAAAGACCACAGACTTGATAGCCAGCCTCCACAAGTCCAAAATCTGGCTGCATGGTCTCCTGACTGTGTCCTTGGACAAGCCACCTAACCATTCTATGCCTCAGTTTCCCCACATACAACAAGGAGATGATAGCAGCACCTCCCTACAAGGTCCTACCTATATAAAGTGCTTGGTGAATTAATTATGCTATTAGTATTACCACTTCTACAAAGCTCTGTCTCTCAAAGCCATTGGTGACTGTAATTGCATTGATGCCACTGGTATACACAGTACATCCCATGCATAGAAGGTGAAACCACACCTAATATTTCACAGGGAAAGGAGCTACTATTCCCAGGTGGGAGGCTGGGCTGAGTCTCCTGGAAATGCAGCCCTTTGGGTAAGATGTGGATAGAAATGATCCTTAAGGGCTGGGTTAAGAAGGAATCAGCTGACCTCAGTCAAGGCAATTCTGAGATTCTTGGTGTGGAGAGACAGATTCTTGAGATTCTGGAAGACAGTTCCATGCTTCCAGTCCAGAGGATAAGAGAGTGAAGCAGGGAGAGGGGGAGAGGGAACGGAGGCAGGGAAAGGCTGGCTAAGTCGGTGTGAGGAACGTGCCTGGTCGACCACTGCTGGCCGCTGCCGGAGAACAGAACACGCACCGGGCCTCTCCTAAGAGGCAAGTCCTGTGCTGGCTCTTGCTGAGGGAGGTGCCGCTCCTGTGAGCAGAGACAAGAGGGGGAAACGGAGGGGGAGATGATGGTTCACCAGTCCCTACGTTACATAAACGTCATTCTCTAGCGCATCAAACTGATGAGCTTGAGAAAGAGAACGTGGGGGACTCTGGCATTTACACCTGGTCCCCTTTCTATCCCAGAGCTGTTCTGGTCAATGTCCCTATCAGCCCACATGAAGTCAGGATGAGCAAGTCTGCAGGGACAGCAGAAGCAGTGCCATGTCAAGGCTTAGGAGGTCTAGACTCAAGACCCAAGCGTATGACCAACTAGCCTGTGACCTTGGACATACCTTTCACCTTCCTGGACCAAGGGCCGTCCGTGAAGAGGTAGACGCAGATAAAAGCAGCTTCATTTGGGGAGAGCAACGTAGCATAGTTAAGAATGCGGGTTTCAGAGCCAGAGGGACATCAATATGAGTTGTCTTTGCCATTAACCAGATGTAAATATAGGGCAATTAACTTATTTAATTTCTCTAAGCTCCACTTCCCTCATGTATAAAGATGGAGATAATAACAGCACACTTCTCATGATTATTTTGAAGATTAAATTCAAGAGTGTATGTGGAGTGTTCAGCACAGTACTGCTGAAACACTGTAAGTGCTTGATCGATGGTTGCCAATATCACTATAGCGAGTTTTCGCTGGAACCCAGGGTTCCGTCAGGTCAGGGGGAGATGGAACTCAAGACAGCGGGCCCTCCTTCATTCACATCATCTTTGATTTTCTATCTGCTTTATCTAGTGTAAAAAATAAAAATAAAAATAAATGTCTCACGCTAAAAAATTAACAATAATACTAGATATCACTGGACTAGACCAAGAGTTGGCCTACTTTTTCTGTAAGGGGTTAGGTAGTAAGTATCTTGGGCTCTGTGGGCCACATGCGGTCTCAGTTGAATGTTCTTTTAAATTAGTTAGGGTCAGTCTTGGAGCATAAGAGTGTTTGTTAGGATGGGACCACAGCAATGACACAGGGCCCTCACCCTTGTAAAACAAACATCTCAGTGGCTGCACACAGTTGACATACTTCTTACATCACAGTAAAATGTGAACTGAGCACTGGTCTACACCACAAGTCTTTTGGAGACAAAGAATCTTTCCATCTAGTGGCTTCTCCGTCCATTTGGAGACCTCCGTTGGATGGAAGGAAAAGAGAGATGGGCCCACAGTCAAGAGCTCTTTAAAAATGTAAAATCCAGGGGCACCTGGGTGGCTCAGTCAGTTAAGCATCCGACTCTTGATCTCAGCTCAGGTCTTGATCTCAAGGTTGTGAGTTCAAGGCTCATGTTCGGCTTTGAGCTACGCATGAAGCCTACTTTAAAAATTATAATTAAAAAAAAATTGTTAAAACCTTTCTTTGCTCAGGGACTATACAGTGATAGGCCCGGGCTGATTTGAGCCTGTAGGCCATTGTTGGCACACTCCTGGCTGATTTGAGCCTGTAGGCCATTGTTGGCACACTCCTGGATCAGACCATTTCTTAGGTTTCCTTCTGCAGATGAACCAAACTTCTCTGTGATCAGCCTTGTTTTTCCCCATCAAAGCAGACTAGTGACCCACTCTGTAAGATCTCACACCCTCTGTCATGTGATAATCTTTTTCACATTTCTAACAGTTGTCAGATTAAGTGGTTTTGTAATGTTACAGAGAGTCCTTTTGTGGGCGGTCTTCATAGAGATAGTGTATCAGTTCCCTAGGCCTGACTTTAATAGAGTACTACAAACTGGGTGACTTAAGACAACAGAAATTTATTCTCTCCTAGTTCTGGAGCCCAGAAGTCCAGAATCAGAGTGCTGGCAGCCTTGATCTGGGGGTTCTGAGGGAGAGTCTGGCCCATGACTTTCTCCTAGCTTCTGGTGATGGTCACCAGTCCTTGACATTCCTTGACGTGTAGACATACAGGGTCAACCTCTGCCTTTATTTTCACATGACATTCTCCCTGTGTCTCTGTATCTGTCCCTTGGCCATCTTCTCATTAGGTTACTCCCCACCCTAATATCCTCATCTTCACTTGACCAAATCAGCAAAGACCCCCATCTCCAAATAAGACCATGTTCACAGATAATAGGAGTCAGGGGTTCACTCAATCTTTTGGGGGGACAGAGGTCAGCCCATAACAGGTGGTGAATGGCACGTGGTCATGTATTCTTATCTAGGAACTGTGAAAGGATAGAAGTGATGAGGGCTCAGAGGGTTATCCCATGTGGCAGCAGAGATAAATGAGACAGACCAGGTGGCGACGAGCTTCATTTTTACCCATCATTGTAAATTGCTGTACTGTTACAGCTGCTACCTTGGAGAATGCAGAATTTTGCTTTTTAAAGTGTGTGTGTGTGTGTGTGTGTGTGTGTGTGTGTGTGTGTGTGTGTGTGTTTAATATGGACATGGAACAATGAGCTAGAAAATGTTGCACATTCTGTACCCTCCTTCTATTTTCAACTTATAAATGCTGCATTCAAAATACCGGAACAATGTGGCTTGCGGTTACTAACAAAATTAAAAATAAAAGTAAAAAGCCCCAAAGCATTCGTGTCACCCCGTGAGGGAAGAGGGGCCTGGTGCCCTGGACATAAGGCCTTTCCGGTGAGTTTTTCACCCCTTTCTGCAGAGGTCAGGATTTGAAAATCACTACCAGCTGGTTGGAATTTGGTCCTATTTTGAAACCAATGATTTAGACTGCTAAACCATCGCTGGGACTAAGATTTATTTTCCCCCACTTGGTCTATGTTACAGAGATCCAATTTGCAGAGTGGAGGAAAGGGGCAGAATACTTTCTTGGTGACTCCGCACCGCCTCTGCCAGTGGAAAACTACCAATATCCCACAGCTAACCCATGCGAATTGGTCCATGCGACACCATGTCTAATAATCCAGGCAGGACTTAATGTTCCCCTTCCAAAGTTCCATGGCCTTGTTGTCTTGTTCCTCATCGGTGGCACTCATTATAGGCTGCCATATTTGCAAGTCATATCTCCCCTCCAGAAGTGCAAGCTCTTTGAAGTCTTCCTCTTGTAAAAGAGAGGGGAACAAACCACAAGAGACTCTTTTTTATTTATTTATTTACTTACTTGCTTATTTATTTATTTATGTTTTTATTTATTTTTGAAAGAGAGAGAGAGACAGAGCATGAGTGGGGGAGGGGCAGAGAGAGAGGGAGACACAGAATCCGAAGCAGGCTCCAGGCTCTGAGCCGTCAGCCCAGAGCCCGTCGCAGGGCTTGAACTCATGAACTGTGAGATCATGACCTGAGCCGAAGTCAGACACTCAACCAACTGAGCCACCCAGGCGCCCCTGTAGTTATTATCTTTTTGAAGGAGAATTTGATATTAAAACCTGGCACATTTTTAGCCCAAACATTCCACTTCCATAAATTTTATCCAGGAAAAAAACCACAAATGTGTACAAAATGTATCATCAAGATGACTTACAGAGCAGGACGCTGTTGGTTTCATTAATGATGCCATATGCATTAAAGTAAACACAGGGGAGTCTGTTAGAGGGACACATAGACAGAATTTTCTTTTTCTTTCTTTCTTTCTTTTACATTTATTTTTGAGAGAGAGAGAGAGCACGCGTGAGGGTGGGAGGGGAAAGGGGGCAGAGAGAGAGGGAGACACAGAATCCGAAGCAGGCTCCAGGCTCTGAGCCGTCAGCACAGAGCCCGACGCGGGGCCCGAACTCACGAACCGTGAGATCGTGACCTGCGCTGAAGTCGGACGCTCGACCAACTGAGCCACCCAGGCGTCCCAAGAGACTCTTCATAATAGAGTACAAACCAAGGGATGATGGAGGGAGGTAGGTGGGGGATGGGCTAGGTGGGCAGTGGGCATTAAGGAGGGCACTTGTGGGATGAGCCCTGGGTGTTATATGCAAGTGATGAATCACTGAATTCTACTCCTGAAACCAATATATTGTACTGTATATCAACTAACTGAAGTATAAATAAATTTTAAAAAAAAGAAAGAAATCTTACCCTTTGGACTCAAGGTGGAGAGGAGGAAGCCAGTAGAGAGGGCGAGACTTGAGATGCTAGAGAGCAAAGAAAAGCTTGGGAGTGAATCCTTCAGGATCCAGGAAGGATAGGGCAAAAGGCCAAGCTGGAATGGTCCCTGCCCTATACAGGAACACCGAGTTGTGGAGAATTTCATTTCAGCTTCCCTGGAAGCCGGCTAACCCCTTCTGTTTGGGGTGCAACATCAGACCTAGAAATCAAGAGACTGTACCTAAGGACAAGCGTGTCAAAGCTAGCAGCCCTAAGCAACTCACTTCACTTCTCTCCGCCTTAGCCTTCTCATCTGTGTGATGGGCTACATAATGGACTTTGCATCTTGACATTGTTGCTGGGATCAAATGTGATAACGGGTGAAAAGTACTCAGCCCGTAGCATAGCACAGTGGTCTGTCCCCCAACTTCCCGCATTTACCCCCTAAGAATTTTGAGAGTGCTTGGGTTGGAGCCTGAGAATCTGTAGATGTATCATGCACAGAAATTTTTATTTTCCAGGAATTTGGGGACACAAGGCTGTGGCAATACTAATGGCTCAATAAAGAGTAGCTGTATTCATTTTACTATGTTCATCATCATTAACATCATCACCATTGTTGTCATCGTGGGGAATTCTTTTTTTTTTTATTTTAATAAACAAGTTGATCTCTAGTAAGCCTATATAAAAACATGAATAAATTTAATCTTTAAGAATGGTTTTGAGGGGCGCCCGGGTTGGTTGAACGTCCAACTCTTGATTTTGGCTCAGGTCATGATCCCGGGGTCATGGGATCGAGCCCCGCCTTGGGCTCTGTGCTGAGTGTGGAACCTACTTGAGATTCTCTCTCTCTCCCTCTGCTTCTCTTTCCTGCCCACGCTCTTGCTCTGTCTCTCCAAAAAGAAAATAAAAGAAAAAAGAAAAGAATGATTTTGGATTCGAGAGTACATAAATCATGGATTCTTATTCTGGCCCTACCTGAAACAGCAGTGTGGCTTACAAAATAGTTAATATCTATGCCTCAGTTTCTTCATCCATAGAATAGGTTGTCGCTGGTAAGGGTTGTGGTAATGATTATCTAAAGTAGCTGACACACAGTAGGTCCTTAATCTGTGACAGATTTTCTTTCTTTTAAGCAATGGCTCAAATACTCTTATTATCTAAACTGTTTCCCCCATTAGGTCTTATGTAGGGGCCACTATATAAACAGATAAAGACAGAACTCTTTTGGTTCATGGTTAGATGGGGGTCTTCCCGTCTCCCCACCAAATTCCCCTGTTGGTCCTTAAGTTACCGCCACAGAACGCTATGTTTAAAAACAAAATCAAAACCAAACCAAAACAAAAACCTCTGTCTTTAAATCACATAAATGTTAACTGATCTTTAACATGATTTTCCCAATGTTTAAAGTATCTTTGGAAGAATATATGTCTCACATAGTATGAAAACTTGGCTGTCAAAAATGGACTCACATCATGGGGAATTCTACCTGAAGATAACGTCAGGGGAAGCATTCAGCAATATTGGTGGATTCTGTAGCATAATTGAATCTAGTTGCATCCACCGTGGTCTGATACGGAGACAGATTCATTGTTTGCAGAACTGGTAGGCTTGTAACCAAATCCAAACGACGCCCAGCTTGGAGCTCATGGCCATTTTTTCAATGGTACACTTATTTAGGTGGGAAATGGCCTTAACTTACAATAAACCCTTGGATTTCACTCAATAAATCCATTGGCTATAAATCTAACCCATGATTCCTTTCCATCATTTTCCTGAAATGAAGAACAAGGGAGAGTCAAGGAGGTGCACGTCACCACATTCTGACTGGGGAACTCCCGAAAAGGAAAGAGTTATGAGGTCATAGCATTACAGGGGCAGTAGGGGGAAAAACTCATCCTCCGATACTTTCACGTACAGACTTGTGCCCCCTTTAACTATTAAAACCAATGTTTGTCCATTGTTCTTAGACATCCAGGGGCAAAGCCTTTTAATAAACTCCTCTCTGTGTTTGCTTGCTTTGATGGTTTTCAAACTCCTTATAATCAGTAACACATGTTTTAATTATTTTGTTTTCTGCCATACAGTTTGCTCAGCTTTTCCCAATTCCTGCAATTAACACTTAGGGAGGAGAAAGCAAATCACACAATTCATTGTACTTACTTCAGTATCTAGCATAGGAATTTCTTACTAATGCATCAGTGAAAAGATTCATGAACTGATGGTACCCAATTCATTACAGCGTGTCTTACTTCAAAGTCCTTCATTTTGATCATACCTGTCTAATCATTTGACTGTTCTGCTTCTCTGTATGCTCATTGTTAGATTAATAATGATTATAGATTATAATAGATTAAAGATAGTAATGGATTAACAGTATAATAATAGATTAATAGATCATCGTAATAGATTGATAATTGGGACACCTGGGTGGCTCAGTCAGGCGTCCAGCATAGGCTCAGGTCATGATCTCACGGTTCGCGGGTTTGAGCCCCGCGTCGGGCTCTGTGCTGACCGCTCGGAGTCTGGAGCCTGCTTCGGATTCTTGTCTCCCTGTCTCTCTGCCCCTCCCCTGCTCATGCTCTGTCTCTCTCTCACTCTCAAAAATAAACAATAAACATAAAAAAAAATTAAATAATAGATTGAAAATAGATACTAGTAATAGATTGATTGTAATAATAACAGATCACTCTAAGGGCACATGAGGCTAGCACCTTGTCTGTGGGCCCTTGAAATAACTAAATGGCAGAGGTGTGTTCTCTTAAGGGAAATGTGCGTGTAGGTTATCAGTAGCAAGGCAAAAGGAAGAAACTATTTTTAACTGGGTCTCTGGCCCCACATAGCTCCCAGAAGCTGGGCTGGACAAGGTAGAAATCTTCGCCTACCTCCAGCTACCATCCCCTTATCCCCAAAGCACAGTTCCTGGGTCTCAGAACTTACACTATCGATAAGCGAAACTTCTATTCTGTAGCACCAAAGTGAAAGGACCCAGAAAGACCGAGAGTTAAGAGTGTCAATTACTTAGGACAGAGTAACTCTAAAACAAGCACCTCTAACATCTTAGCGGCTGAACATGATTCAGATTTACTTTTCGCGTTGCAGTACAAAGTAAGTTTGTGGGGAGGGGAGCTCTTCTCCACATAATTTCCCGGGGACCTAAAATTTTTCTATTTAATGGCTCCTCCATCTTTTAGGGCTCTTAAGACCTCCTCTTGATGGAAAGAGAAGAGGTACACGGAACATTTTTTGGTTTGACAATAGGCAAGTCGCTTGGATGTACAGTCAAGAACCCAAACACAGGGCAATCCTTAATTATGAGAGAGCTGTATAGCGGTGTGCCTAGGAAGGAAAGAGAATGGTGAACAGAGCCAGTCTCCGTTACAGACAGCAAGTACTTGTCCCCAAAACCTAATGGCTTAGCTGGCCTCAGCCACTTGCTCTAGACAGTCATGGCAAGTGGGAGTTCCCCTGGGAAAATAAAGGGCATTATGTGGGAGAGACTACTTGGTGAAAATCCTGAACTTTTAGTTCCAAGTAAAGATGGCCCATCGGTGTCCCGGGATCTGAATTATTCACCCAGGATTCCATTCTAGAAGAGCAACAGGCTTTTCTAGAAGAGCAACAGAATTGGGAGGCTGTAAATAGGAGAGGGATAAAATGCTGTCTTCGACTAGCAGCCGATGCTCGATTCCTCTCAAAAACCTGTGCTCTCCTCCTGATTTCTGTCTCCCACTGAAGCACAATCCCTAGAAGCAAAAAACTATTGCCCATGGAGTGTTTACTGTTGCTAAAAGTATGAGTTTTCAATACTCATAAAACTCATACTTTGTTATCATGTGTTCCCCCCCCCCCAAAAAGAGGGACGATGTCTTCCATTCAGATAATTTCTCACCAGTTGTAGGATGATGGTGGTGATCGATGATGCCAAACTTGGATCCTCACTTCGTGTCCGACACCACTCTAAGCACCTTGCAAG
This sequence comes from Felis catus, assembly GCF_018350175.1. Classification (NCBI taxonomy): domain Eukaryota; kingdom Metazoa; phylum Chordata; class Mammalia; order Carnivora; family Felidae; genus Felis; species Felis catus. The sequence goes on from NC_058381.1 coordinate 6,579,073, forward strand.
TGCTTCCTGCTTAGTTCCTCTAACAGCTTTTGAAATAGGTCTTCAAATTCTGTTCTGCATTTTGCAGCTTTGGAAACCGAAACACCAAGAGGTTAGATAACTTGTCCAAGGTCACACAACCATAACTGGGGCCAGAATTCCAACAATAACAACAACAAAAAGAACGAGGTCTTAACCACCACATTCAACAGGTTCAGTGCCAAAAGCTGAACATCCCCAAAGTGCATTTAAGTGGGAAACAGATAAGCATGATTTTGCACTCAATTGTTGTTTTTTCTGTCAAAAATAGAATTCATTTAAGTTTATTTAAACGGCAAAGCATAACACCACTGTTACCATGGCATTATATTTTCAAAGATTTAGAGCAAGATATACAAATATAAGTTCCTAGATACGAGTAAGCACCTTCTCCACTAATCTTAACAACAGAACATCTTAACCCTTTCTTCCTGCACTTTCTGTTTATTTATAAAACGCTTTCTCGCAGATGGTACCTTTTAAATCCCTTCTGCTCTTTTGACTTTGTTATATTGCACGGAAACATAGTGTTACATTTCTGAGAATCTCAGAAAAGTATTTACCTCCTTCATTCCCATCTTCTGTCTGTATCCTCTTAAATGTGCAATAATTCCTGTCAAATTTTCCTTCCGCAAGAAAAAAAAATAATAATCAGAGCTCAATCGGATGTCTTATGTGTTCCACTCAGAAGAGTTCCCTCCAACTAGCCAATTATTGTTACTTTCATTATACCTTTATGTCATTGGAGAGGTAAAGCTTTCTTGTTTTTCGTTTGCTATTTGCTATTGCCATGGCTAGGACATACAGTGTGCTATTAAATAGCAGTGCCCAGGGGGCACCTGGGTGGCTCGGTGGTTAAGCATCCAACATCAGCTCAGGTCATGATCTCGCAGTTCGTGGGTTCAAGGCCCACGTCAGGCTCTGTGCTGACAGCTCAGAGCCTGGAACCTGCTTCACTCTCTGTCTCTCAAAAATAAATAAAAAAATGTTTTAAATAAATAAATAGCAGTGCCCAGAATGACAGTTGCTTGGCTCCACATCTTCCAGGGAAAAGCATGAAATGTTTCATCATTAATTGTGTCGTTGTAGGGTTTTTAAAAACATTTTTTAACGTTTCTTCACTTTTGAGGACACAGCACAAGCAGGGGAGGGGCAGAGAGAGAGGGAGACACAGAATCCGAAGCAGGCTCCAGGCTCTGAGCTGTCGGCACAGAGCCTGAGGCAGAACTCAAACCCGCAAACCGGGAGCTCGTGACCTGAGCCGAAGTCGGACACTCAGATCGACTGAGCCACCCAGGCACCCCTCCCAGAAACAGTTTCAAGATTGCGCTTTGATACTTTGCTCCTGCCATTTCTAGATGAGTCTGGCTCCCTTCACAAGCTTCTCTGGGATTGACACTCGGGCTTAGTTAACTTGGTACCCCCGGTGCCTCCTTCAGCACACTGCAAGGTACTCCTGAAATCACTGAATGAATGACAGCGGGAGAGACAGACGTGAGCTCGTGTGTGCTAACCTCCGAAAGGGAAACTTTTTTTTCTTCTTAGGCACAGAAATGAAAGGGTGTTACTGTTTATTTAATACGGGACAAGGTCAGATCAGTGAACTTCTACAACTCACATCAGACCATATTACTAATCAAACGCACTAGCTTCGTGTACTATAAAAAGCCAAACAATAAGCCCTCTAAGGACCCCATCCCTTAAAATTTATGTTTGTGACCAAAGTCCGCTGCATCTCCTTGGGCTGATCCTAAAATAACTCTTTTCTCAAAAAGTCGCAGTATCCTGGCACTTCACAATAACACAAAAGGGCCCGAGCCCCGGGCAGCTGTTTGTTTTTATAGGAGCGAAAGCAACTCTTTTTTAATGAGCACAGAGCTCCCCATAGGTTCGGGGATTTTATTCAGCTGTTTTCTGAATCTCTCAAAGCTCGTCTTACTGAAATTTCAGCGAGACCCCATCCACCTTGGCGGCGGGGGAGGGGGGGAGGCGGTCCCACCTCCTCTGCCTGGACACCCACCTCAGCCTGCTGCTCACCAACTCTGATGTCAGACAGACACACAGACAGAGGGGCCTTGCTGGCAGGGAGCGGGGCTGCGTCCCTTGCTGTGTATCCCAACAGCAGAGGTATTCTGGACCAGTGCCCGTGTTCCTGTACTGGAAACAGCACACGACTCAAAGGCATAGTCCCTGCCTGATAGGGCTTGGGTTCTGGGGTGGTAGCAGCCGCTGAGGCCACAGAGGGCCCTGCACACCCTTGATCTGTCTGCTGATGTGTGGCAGACATTTAACCACTCCCCCCACTGGAAGGGGAAGCCGGAAGAGCAGGTGTCTGGAACCCCAGAGGACCTCCAGGGAGCGCAGGCCCTGAATAGACATAGCAGGTCATATGGCTGTAACCTCCACCATCCACCTGTCCCCTACCGGTGTTCCCAAAATGCCACTTCCCCAATAGGGTACAACCCATGCCTTCTGGTTTCTACCTGCATCCATGGATGGGTGGGCTCCAGGGGCCCCTGTCCACCTGAGCCCCTGGGCCCATCCACTCCACTAAAACAGAGATCATAAAGAAAGTAGAGAAGGAGGACGGGTTCCTCTCAGGCAGGTTTCAATACGAAACACAGATGATACATGTTCGAGGAGTAAGGAAATCCCTCCTGCCCTGCGTGTCGAATGCTCCAGGCACAAAGTCAAAACCCTGTCAGTGGTTTGGCTTTTTTCTCCACCATCTCTAGGCCTCTCTGAATCCTGAGTTCATCCGACACCCGCGGAACCTTGTGCTTCCTGAGCATCTCGGAGGGAGGGGATGATTTCCACAGTGTGCCAGCTGCCACGGACACAGTTAAATCTCCTGGTTCAACATTATGTTTCTTGCAGCCACAGGCTGGAAGTGAGGTACGGAGCTGTGTCTTACTTCTGTACCCCAGAGTCAGCGTGCGTTCCACGAAGGCCAGAAACACAGTTCCTCAGAATGGAGTCTGCAAGTCGAATGGGCTCCCCATGGAAAGCGGAGGCCCACAGCTGCCCCCACCCCGGGGCCCCTTCAGTCTGCAGTGGTTCATCCTGGAGCACGGGCAGAAGGGTCTCCTACCGTCTGCCACAAGCCCCCCAGCAGTGCTGGAGGGTAGAGCCCACTGCAGGAACCAGCCCATGGTTCAGTGGGAAATACAGTCAAACCTTGGTTTGCGAGCATAATTCGTTCCGGAAACATGCTTGTCATCCAGAGCACTTGTGTATCAAAGCGAGTTTCCCTGTAAGAAATGATGGAAACTCAGACGATTCGTCCCACAAGCCAAAAATATTCATATAAAAATTATTACAACACTGTAATATAATACAAAACAATAAAGAAAACACAAAATATAAAGAAAAACAAATTCACCTGCACTTACTTTCAAAACCTTCGTGGCTGGTGTGAGGGAGACGAGAGAGAGGAGGGTTACTGCGTAGGACGACTTTCACTATCACTAACGGAAGTTGACTACAGTACGGTATTAATAAACTCTTGTCTTATACTGTATTTAGTGTAATTGGCCATAAGGCAGCAGAGGAAAGGGTCTCTATCTGCAGGCAGCCCGACCTAGAATGGAGCACAGCATTCCTAGGCTCGCTCTTGGATGGAGAAGCCAAGGACTGTCCCTAGGTGCCTCGAAGTGACAAAAAATACACTAATGCCAGTTGTGGGCACCTTCCAACGTTCTGGAAAATCCTTGATTCAGGTCAAACACAGTGGCCTGAGACCAAGCATCCAAGCCTGGGAGATGATCACCCACAATCCCAGGGAGAGAAAGAGAGAGAGAAGAGCCACTGGCTCAGTTGTGATCATGTGACATTCAGCGTCACATACTAGCATTGCAAGACATGGCTCGTTTATCGAGTTAACATTTATTAGCCATGTTTGCTTGTCTTGTGGAACACTTGCAGAACAAGTTACTTGCAATCCAAGGTTTTGCTGTATTTATTCATTCAGCACAATGGAGCACCTGAGCTGGGCTAGGGACTCCACTGAGCTCTGGAACAGGTAGTTGGAGGTTGGTGGGGGGGGGGGGGGGTGCTGCTCCTGGTAACCCTGACCGTCTTGTCCATCCCCACACCTTAGTAGTCAGACCTGAAAGTCTGGTTCACACGTGAAGCACGGCTCTCCCTGGGGCTCACGGCACAGCCATGAGGGTGAAGAACCCTTCCAACAGAAGCAGGAGGGCACACTGCCATCCTCGGTCAGCACAGAGCTCCCTGTGACCCGCATCCCCACTGCGGGATGCTCTGAGGTCCCCCCGGGGCTTGCTTATCTGGTTCTTCAAGCACCATTACTCGGCCACCCCTTTAGAAGCGGAACAAAAACTTCACCGAGCTTGTGAGAATATTCAGACATCCACAGACGCAGAAGCAAATGAGGCCCCCAACGAGGCAGGTTCTGAGCGCGGCTAGACCAACAGCCAGAGATCAGGTCCCCATTCAGGCCCCACCCACCAGTTATGACACTAGAGCGAGTCCCCAAAGCTCAAAGAGTCTCAGTTTCCTCCTCTGGGAAACAGGGGTGGGGAGAAAGAAGGGGGTAATAATTCCTGTCTCCGGTCGCCAAATAAAATGCAGGGTGCACAGTTCACCTTGAGCGTCAGATACATTTGAATGATTTTGAAAGAATGCCCACGCAGTATCTGTCCCCGGCGGTATCTTTTACCTGCTAACTTCGGCAGCCCTGTGCTGGTTATCAGTTAGGGGGGTAGATGATACGGGGCGATGTCTGTAAGTGGTGGTGTAACCTTGAGGAGGATTTGGGGCTGGTCTTATCTACGTTGGGGCTCCTGGAGGCAGAGGCTGGACTGCACAGACCCCCCCAATTCTGACACGTGGACACATAGTCGATAAACAGTATGTTGAATGAGGCACAATGATGAAATGATGTTTAGGTGGCATTTCTGATGCCTCATCAGAGCACTGATGAGGAAGGTGGCTGTAAACACTGTGGAGAACCCACCTCAAGTGCAGCCTGAAGGAGGGGCTCGGGGCTGTTCCCTGCCCGAGACAGAAGCAGGGGGCCAGGACTGCTGGGTTGAAAGAAGCCAGGAATAGCAGTAAAATTGAGCCGGCAAGTTTTCAGAGCAGAGCTCTGATGGTGAATTCGTGACTCAGTGACAATGTGACATTGTCCCCAGACTGTAAAAATAATTGATGTGCACTTGAAAATGGAAAACAGAGGCACCTGGATGGCTCAGTCGATTAAGTATCTTGGCTGAGGCATGATCTCATGGATTCGTGGGATCGAGCCCCACATCAGGCTCTGTGCTGACAGCGTGGAGCCTGCTTGGGATTCTGTCTCTCCCTCTCTCTCTCTCTCTCTGCCCCTCTCCCGCTCACACACTGTCTCCCCCCTCCTCTCTCTCTCTCTCTGTCTCTCAAAAATAAATAGCATAAGTGGGGAGGGGCAGAGAGAGAGGGAGACACAGAATCGGAAGCAGGCTCAGGGCTCCGAGCTGTCAGCACAGAGCCTGACGCGGGGCTCGAACTCACAAACCATGAGATCATGACCTGAGCCGACGTTCAGACGCTCAACCAACTGAGCCACCCAGGCAACCCTCACATCGCCACTTTTAAATAAAATTGTCCACTGTTTTTCCTGGGTGCTTTCAAAACATCTTCAGAATCACTCTTTCACGTTACGAATTAGTATTGTTGTGAAACTTATGGGAAATACTTTAAACTTACCTGTTATCTGGAGAGGAATTACATTTGTAAAATAATGTCTCTTTCCAGGAATAAAATTTATTTCCCTTTTGTTCCATTCTTTAAGGTATCTTGATAAAGTTTTGTAGTTTTTTTTAACTTTTTTTTAGTTTATTTTCTGAGAGAGAAAGAGTGAGCAGGGGAGTGGGAGAGAGAGAGAGAGAGAGAGAGAGAGAGAGAGAGAGAGAAGGAGGGAGAGAGAGAATCCCAAGCAGGCTCTGTGCTATCAGCACAGAGACCAACACGGGTTTCTGAACCGTGAAATCATGACCTGAGCCAAAATCAAGAGTCAGATGCTTAACTGACTGAGCCACCTGTCAGGTGCTCCTATTTTTTTTTTTTTTTTTTTTTTACAAAGCCCCTGAATGCTTCTGTTTTAGTGCATTCCTAGCTATATTGTATATTTTTTTATTCACTTGAATAAATTTCTTTCTCGAAAAAAATACACTATTTGGTTTTTTGAAATGTCCAAAAGAATCTTTGGGGCTTTTGTTATCCTAGTAGTTGGTGCCTATTTATTTTGTTTTAGCCAACTTTCTGTGTAACTTTTTAGTTTGAATGGATTTTTAGGAGATTCTCTTGGTTTTCCAAGGATAAACATCATCCATCACCTGAAAATGATGACTTTGTCTCATTGCTACTAGTGACCCCTCTTTTTTCAGTTGTTTGTTTTATGGCTTTGGCTGGAACTTCGAAATATTGTATAAATTGTGGTGACGGCAGGTGCATACACAATTCCACGGAAAATTCTGGCATTTCTTTGATTTGCTAATACTGATATTTGATTTTATCCCATGCATTTTTATGATGATGCTTAAATGATTTTTTTTTTCTTCTGGGCTATTCATGGAATATATTTTAATGTCCTCATGTTAACACATGCTTTGATTCTTTAGAAAAAAAAATGCAACTCGGCCACAGAGCATGATTTGTTGACGTCATACCAGATTCAAAATTCTAGTATTTTCTTTCTGGTTGGACAATGGGAAAGCAGTTGGTATTTTTTTTTTTTTCTCTTGTACTGTGCTTGTCAAATTTTAGAACCAGGGTCAGGATAGCTTTATAACACTAATTAGGAAGCTTTGGATCTTCTTCTGTCCTTTCAAACAGTTTACAGAGTAGGAGAATTATCTGTTCTTCAAAGTTGGAAAAAATTGTTCATGAAAGCATTGGAGGCAGCGCCTTTTTTGGAGGTGAGCCTTTGACAGACTTTCACTTTCTGCCCTAATTATGTTTTCTATTCTGGCTGCCGGCTTCATCCCGAGTCAATTTTGGTCATTTATATTTTCTAAGAAAATTACCCATTTCATTGAGATTTTCAAATTTATTAGCACATGGGATTCTCTTAGAATGCTTTTAAATTCTCTCTTATCTACAGCATCGTTCCCTTGTAACTAAATCTTGTACGTTTGTGTTTTCTGTCTTTTATTGTTAGTCAGACTTGTAACGTTTGTTTATATGATTGATTCATTTGTGATACTAGGAAGATTCCGATATCAGACTTTTAAAATGAATTTTTTTTTCTCTTTCGTAATGAATTTTTGCTGCTTTCTTCATTATTTTTTTTTTCCTCTCTGCTTTCCTAAAGCGTATTTTGCTATTCTTTTCACATGTGGTAGTTGAGCGCTTAATTATTTTCTACCCATCTCCCTTCTTGATAACAATGAAAATATTTAAGAGTGTGCAATTGCCATGAGTGTGAAGTGTGGCAACATCCCAGGGTTTCTCATAGGCAGCTTTCTTGTTCAGTATTTTCAAAGTAATTCAAAATTAGATTTTCCCCTCGTAACTACAGAAGTTATTTATATAGCATTTTGTCTTAATTTTATGAGATTGGGTTTGTTTTATTCAGACTGGCATTAATGGGGGCACCTGGCTGGCTCAGTCGGTAGAACATGTAACTCTTAATCTCGGGGTCGTTAGTTCAAACCCCACATTGGGTATAGAGATTACTTAAAGAAAGAAACAAACTGGCATTAGTAGTTTATAGTTTTTGTTGTTGTCCTTACAGTATGTTTAAATCATGCTTGTATAAAATTTTTGCTTTGAGGGGGCTCCTGGGTGGCCCAGTCAGTTAAGCATCCGGCTTCAGCTCAGGTCATGATCTCACGGTGTGTGAGTTCAAGCCCCACGTGGGGCTCTGTGCTGACAGCTCAGAGCCTGAAGCCTGCTTCGGATTCTGTGTCTCCCTCTCTCTCTGCTCCTCTCCCCCGCCCCTCCGTGCATGCACTCTCCCTCTCAAAAATAAATAACAACAGGGGCGCCTAGGTGGCTCCGTCGGTTAAGTGGCCGACTTCGGCTCAGGTCATGATCTCTCGGTCCGTGAATTCGAGCCCCGCGTCAGGCTCTGTGCTGACAGCTCAGAGCCTGGAGCCTGTTTCAGATTCTGTGTCTCCCTCTCTCTGACCTTCCCCTGTTCATGCTCTGTCTCTCCGTGTCTCAAAAATAAATAAAACATTAAAAAAAAAATTTTTTTAATAAATAAATAAATAACATTTAAAAAGATAATCTAAAAAATAATAAAGTAAAATAAAATTTCTGCTTCGGGGGCACTCAGGTGGCTCAGTTAGTTAAGCTTCCCACTCTTGATTTCAGCTCAGGTCATGATCTCATGGTTCGTGGGATTGAGCCCCACATTGGGCTTGGTGCTGACAGCACAGAGCCTGCTTGGGATTCTCTCTTTCCCTCTCTCTCTGCGCCTCCCCTGCTTACTCTCTCTTTCTCTCATAATGAATAGTAAACTTTAAAAAAATTCTGCTTTGGGCAACATACATCCTAAGGTTGATTTTGTGAGTAAATATATGGTCAGTTTGTATGAACATGTCAACGGCATTTTAAAATAAAGTGAATTCCATTTTTTTAGGGCTCAAATTTAATTTATGTGTATTATTCTCATTAGCTTGCATACATTAATTTGTTATGATCTTAATTGTTTATGACTTCCTACATTTATGGAAGGACAAGAATGGTATATTGAAGCGTTGTATTTCTGGTCATTTCTCCTTGTACTTTTAGTTGGTGTCGTTTATGGACTTTGATAGAATATTAGTTAGTCATTAAGATTAGTTATATTTTTATGGTGAAGTGCGCCTTTTGAGATATAGCATGACATAATACGACCGTCTTTCTTCTGTGTAAATTATTGTATCTTTCATTTTACTTCAATGGAAATATTTTCACACATCTCTCTTTGTTTATGGGTAAAACTTTATCAGTTTTACTTTTAAATTTTGTGAGTAATTTCAGTTAAGATGTATTGTGTTTAAAAAAACAGACTAATTGGGGACCTCTGTGGCTCAGTCAGTTGGGCATCCGACTTCGGCTCAGGTCACGATCTCACAGTTCATGAGTTCAAGCCCTGCGTGGGGCTCTGTGCTGACAGCTTGGAGCCTGGAGTCTGCTTGGGATTCTGTCTCCCTCTCTCTCTCTCTGCCCCACCCCAGTGCTTGCTCTGTCTCTCTCTCTCTCAACTATAAACATTAAAAAAATAAAAATATTAATATAAATAAATAAGTAAACAAAGTAAAAAACAGACTAATACCTACTTCTTAGTTTTAAGGATTCAATGAGATAATACAATTAAAATAATCATTGTAGTTTTTGGCATATGGAAAATGCTCATTAAGTACCAAAGAATAATAGTATCAAATAGCATGCATTAAATTTTTTAAACAAAATTATAATTTAAGAATTGTACCTAAGGCAGTAGCCTATTTGCTTTTATTGCCAAAGGTCTTATTTTAGGTATTACTTTTGACATTTTGTTTCATATTTTCTATTTTTTACACGCCCGTTGCTTTTTCCTGGTCTGTTCACCACTTTCTCACCAGTGAGTTAGGCTCTGTGCAAAGTGCTGAGATGCTATTGGGAGCAAAGTGCTGAGATGTACCTGGTCTGACGTCAGGGGGCTTACATTCTGGAAGGCAGACAGGAATCAAACCAACATTCAAATGATATGTGTGATTATAACCACAGTGTTTTGATGGGTGTTAAGAAGGTGAAATGGTAACCACCATGTTGGATTCATATAAAGTGTTGGCAAAGCACTTTCCATACCTTATGTCAGATGAGGACCATTATGGTGGTCTAACAGGCGTCCCTCAATCGCATATGATTACAGGGTAAATGGTTAATTCCTTCATAATAAACATTTCTTGCATAAAATGTCACAGCTCACACTGGAATCTCGCATCCTGGGAAGACAGATAAATGTTGCCCTCCAATGGGATTCAACATTTCTGGGGAGAAAATAAACAGAACATTCCTTTCCTTTTTTTTTTTTTAATTAAAAATATTTTTTAATGTTTATTTTTGAGAGACAGAGAGACAACGGGCGTGTGAGTGGGAGAGGGCAGAGAGAGAGGGGGACAGGGGATCAATGCGGGCCTTGAACTCACAAACCCGTGAGATCATGACCTGAGCCAAAGCAGGATGCTTAACTGACTCAGCCACCCAGGTGCCCCCAGAATGTTCCATCTCTTAGGTAAAATATCCAAGGTCCCAGGCTGCAACTCTACCACATTAGAGGGGGAACGAAACCCTACTGAGTCATTAGGTATTTAATAACATGCACTGTGTGTCTTCTGTGTACTAAATACTATGGTAAGCGTACAGGTACATGGTTCCTGCCTCAAGGAATTGCCAGCTGTAGGAGACGCACCATAAGGAGGAACATGGACAATAGATGACTCAGAAATTGGACGTCGTGTTGGGGGCAATTATACTCCAAATATGCAGGACAACTACAATTCTTTTTTCTCCAGTCAGAGCAGTCTAACCATGGAATGAATTTCCTCATAAGGAACTATTCCCACACCCCAACTGCCTCCTTTTCGGAGCTCTCACACTCTAGGCTACTATCCACCTGTCCTGATCACTGCAGGGCCAGGTACCAGACAACTAGGGACAGCCCTGTGTCCCAGAGCCCACTGAAATTATTAAACTCGCCAATCCTAGGGGTGTCTGTGTAGCTCCGTTGGTTAAGCGTCCCACTTGGGCTCAGGTCATGATCTTGCGATTCTCGAGTTCGAGCCCTGCGTTGGGCTCTGTGCTGACAGCTCAGAGCCTGGAGCCTGCTTTGATTCTGCGTCTCCCTCTCTCTCTGCTCCTCCCCCACTCACGCTCTCTTTGTCTCAAAAATAAATGAACATCAAAAAAAAAAGAAAAATTTTAGCCAGTCTTAAGTCTCCTTACCTTGCTTTACCTGTTTTTTTTTTCCAATGGAAACCACAGTAGAGGCTCATGTCCACAGTTCCCTCTTCTGTCTCCTGACTCACCCCAGTGCCTCCCTGTGTGGCCCTCCATACGTGGTATGCCCCCTTCTCTTGAGAACTGTGAGTAATAGACTATCTTTACTATGGCAGTTGTTTCCTGACCAGTTGGCCTTACCGCACCTCAAATTTTCTATTAATGCACTTAATTTTATTTTATTTTTTATTTTATTTTTAAAATTTTTTTTATAACATTTATTTATTTTTGAGACAGAGAGAGACAGAGCATGAACGGGGGAGGGTCAGAGAGAGAGAGGGAGACACAGAATCTGAAACAGGCTCCGTCCGGGCTCTGAGCTGTCAGCACAGAGCCCGACGCGGGGCTCGAACTCATGGACCGCGAGATCATGACCTGAGCTGAAGTCGGCCGCTTAACCGACTGAGCCACCCAGGCGCCCCTAATGCACTTAATTTTAAAGCAATTGCCAAGTAACTTCTGGTGCAAAATTGCCCCAGATCTTTAACCTCAACTCTGGACGTCTGTGTTTAAAAAAAAAAAAGGATCTAGGTGAATTAAGGTCAACAAGATTGGGGAACTCTAACCTTTAGATTTTGTGCACAAAGATTTGACACTGACATTCAAGGCCTCATACAATCTGACCCCATCAAGCACAAATTCTGCCTCCCCCCCTCCATAACCCTTTGTTGCTCTGGGGCTCTGGTTTTGCAGCCTGATTCTTGGCTACATGCTGATCCCTCTTTCCAAACCTTGGTTCCAAATGCAGACTCAGCATTTCCTAAGGACCTCTCGGACTTCTAATCTCTTACATATTTTTTTTAAATAATAAGTATTTGTTTATTGGAGGAATTAACTCACCACTGCTTAGATGCATCTGAAGCTGTTAAAACACCCCTCTCTTGCCAAATGTTTGACAAACTCTCCTGCAAATATGAGGCAGTAATTGCAAATTATCTCATAACCACTGTCAAAGTACTTCTCACCATTTAATTTTCTATTTCTGTCACTGTTTGATTCCTGCCTCTCTCTCTCTCTCTCTCTCTCTCTCTCTCTCTCTCTTGAATTAGAGGCTTCACAAGGTCAAAGATGAAGTCTATTTTTGCTTATCGTAATGTCCACATTACTTCACATCCTGTCCAAGAGTAAATGTTTGGTGAATAAATGAGTAATTGATTAATTACTTACCCAATTAATTAATTACCAGGTTGTCTTGCCTTTTCACCTTGATGCTAGGCTTCCGCACATTATCATTTCCATTGTTTCCTTCCGACCTTACGAATATACTTACATTAAAACAGTACCTATTGAAACAATAAATGACAACTATTATCTGAACTCCATTAGTGTTACCAGTGGTGCTGCACAGAGACCCAGCGACAGATGCCAAGGACTCGTTTGTTTTATTTTTAAAAATGGGCAGCCTCCCTTCGAACAAAAACACAACTGCCTTTGAAAACAAAAATGATGTTATTTGTGGCAATTATGTCGTCACTTATCCAGGAAGGACAGATTTCATTAAAACCGAATGCCGGTTCCTAAAACCAGAAGGTGCCCTTTACAGATGACAAGTGTCATTGTTCTAGGATGCTTCCGAGCACTGGGGAGAATTAACAGAGCTCACTCTCTGCTATCTTTATTTCTGTTTTGTATGCTGAGATGCCCTGCAGCCCGGGGGGGGGGGGGGGGGGGGCGGGAAATGCTGACTTGGCAGTTCGCTGTGAGAATTCCTACCCTCAGTCCAGGGTCGGGTGGTATCTCGGGGCTCCTTGTAGTCCCCGCCACCACTCTCAGGGGGCTTCTGAGGGTTAAGGGCAGGTGTCGTCCACAGGTTCGTTCCCCAAAACTTTCTCACCATGCCTTCCACCACCACGGTCTTAATGCAGTTAAGATCTTGGGGCGCCTGGGTGGCACAGTCGGTTAAGCGTCCGACTTCAGCCAGGTCACGATCTCGTGGTCCGTGAGTTCGAGCCCCGCGTCAGGCTCTGGGCTGATGGCTCGGAGCCTGGAGCCTGTTTCTGATTCTGTGTCTCCCTCTCCCTCTGCCCCTCCCCCGTTCATGCTCTGTCTCTCTCTGTCCCCCAAAAAAAAAATAAAATAAAATAAAAAAACGTTGGAAAAAAAAAAAAAGATCTAATCGTTTCCAGGGCGCCTGTATAGCTCAGTCAGTTGAGCATCCAACTTCAGCTCAGGTCATGATCTCACAGTTTGTGAGTTCGAGCCCTGCATCGGGCTTACTGCTGTCAGCACAGAGCCCACTTCGGATCCCCCTCTCTGCCCCTCTGCCGCTCATACATTTTCTCCCTCTCTCAAAAATAAATAAACATTAAAAAAAAAAAGATCTAATCATTCCCCCCCAATTTGGGATTTAATTTATATGTAAAGGGCTTGACTCCCCCAAATAAAAGGCTGCATTTTGGAGAGAGCCCACAGACATGATAGAATGGGTCAGACCGGGGCGCCTGGGTGGCGCAGTCGGTTAAGCGTCCGACTTCAGCCAGGTCACGATCTTGCGGTCTGGGAGTTCGAGCCCCGCGTCGGGCTCTGGGCTGATGGCTCGGAGCCTGGAGCCTGTTTCCGATTCTGTGTCTCCCTCTCTCTCTACCCCTCCCCCGTTCATGCTCTGTCTCTCTCTGTCCCAAAAATAAATAAAAAACGTTGAAAAAAAAAATTAAAAAAAAAAAAAAAAGAATGGGTCAGACCTCTTCTCTCAAAGAATAAATATGAGGCACCCTGACGGCCGTTGAGTGTCCAGGGGATTGTTTTGACCATAGTTTGTGTAATAACTGCCAGCACCGAGATCCAGAGAAAACTCTCTGTTCTTTCTGAGAGGTGGAAACCTTCGAACTTCCTTGAGAAAGTAAATCTGCACTTCAAAATTTATATCCGAAGGTTGGACAACGAAAGCACGCTTGCCGTTTCTCAAAACGAGAATGGTCATCTTCGAGATGGTTCCAGAGGTGATGGTTATCCCAAGAGCCCAGAGAAACGCCCAACAGCTTTGCTGTCCCCGCCGTCTGTGCCGGGGCAGTTCCCTCCAGAGAGTAAGGTTTGTCTCAGGTCCGTGAAGGGCTCCTTGCTCTTCCCTACCCTCCCCTGTTTCTTCTTCCACGGCCCCTCCGTCCTCACCTCTACCCCCACTGGCTCTTTCCCTTCTCATCCCCTGATGCTATCCCATCCCCTTACCTTATGTCCCTGTCTCTCTCCTTTTCTCCCCTTTGCCCCCCCTCTTTTCCGAGCCCTGCCGTGAATCCTTTTCCTGCTTTTCCTCCTTCCTGACTTAGAACTGCCCGCATCCCTGTTTAAGGTTTGAATCTGCCATGGATCCCGATAAAATTAGATGCGCTAAAAATAGACGCACAGAGGCACCTCAGAGCCAAAGTCAGAGGAATCCAAGAACCTTTCTCTGTCCCGATATTTGAGCCTTCGTCAATGTTAACAGTGGCTGCTTAGACACGTGACAGTGGATGTACCATGTGGTTTTTGAATGTTTATTTATTTTTGAGAGAGAGAGAGAGCGTAAACAGGGGAGGGGCAGAGAGAGAGGGAAGGGGACAGAGGATCCAAAGTGCTGACAGCAGGGAGCCAAGCACAGGGCTTGAACTCATGGACCATGAGATCATGACCTGAGCCTAAGTCAGAGGCTCAACCGACTAAGCCACCTTCCCAGGCTCTGGGAATCCAAGATGGAACCACCCCATCAACCCGCTGGTCTCCCCTGAGCTCACACACACACTGCAACAGGAACTTGTTTCTCCAGAGAACACAGGAGACCAACTGCAAACCTGCAAAGAAATTCTCTAGTAGCCGAGAAAAAAATGGCAGCCCAATCACCTGGTTTGGTTTAGAAACTAACGACTTAAATGGAGAAAGAGTGAGCAGAGAGAGCCAGAAGTAGGGGTTCAAGGCCAGGCTTTCCCAGCCAAGAGGAAGTGAGCCACAGCCCCCAGATGCTCCACCGATGAATGGAAGCCCTGCTCTTCCAAGGCTCTCCAGTCCCCACGGCCGCCTCTGCCTGGCCTCTCAGGACCCTGCATCCAGGAACCCAATCTGGTCTTCTGCTGCGTGCCTGCCCGCTGGATCAGCTGGTGGCCATAGTCCTGTCCTGTCTTCATCTCTCTAGGGCACAACCCACGTCCTAGAAGCCTATAGCTGTTCTGAAGAGGACAGGAGTCTCAGCAGCTTCACTAGCTTTTATCAGCACCCTTCCCTGTTGACCAGCCACCAGGTAGAGAGGCAGGGCCTCTGTCTGGTCAAGGCCACTGATGCCTACCATGCAGGGGCAAGGTGGGAATTAGCTAACCCTGAAGGCTTTTTAAAATTACAGTTCTGGGCGCCTGGGTGGCTCAGTAGGTTAAGCAGCTGAGTCTTGATTTCCGTTCAGGTCGTGATCTCACAGTTCATGAGTTTGAGCCCCACGTGGGGCTTTGTGCTGACAGTGTAGAGCCTGCTTGGGATTCTGTCTCCCTTTCTGTCTTCCTCTCCCCTGTTCGTGCTCGCTCTCTCTCTATCAAGAATAAACATGAAAAAAAAATTTTTTTGATCACAGCTCTAAGTGATGCCACACTCTGTAAAGGATCACTCCACTTTCTCTTTGCTTGCTATTTTCTTTCTTTCTTTTTAAAAATTTTTAAATGTTTATTTTTGAGAGAGAGAGAGAGAGAGAATGAACAGGGGAGAGGCAGAGAGGAAGGGAGACACAGAATCCGAAGCAGGCTCCAGGCTCTGAGCCATCAGCACAGAGCCCGATGCAGGGCTCGAACTCACGGACCGTGAGATCATGACCTGAGCCGAAGTCGGACGCTTAACCGACTGAGCCACCCCGGCGCCTGCTCCTGTTTTCTTTTGTGTGCTTCCGTAACCCAGTTTATGGGTTAAAGGCATTCCTATGCTTTTGCTGGTGGAAAAATGCTATAGAGACCAGAGCCCTTCCAACAGAATCTGATTATTTTTTTCTTTATGGAAATAAGAAAAAAAAAAAAGATGCGCAGAGATTGTGGTTTGCACGCAATTCAGAATCATTCAGGTCACAGAACGCCGTACTGGGAGACATACGCCTGTTTCTAGGAACACATTTTGTGGCATTTCAAAGATGGTTCACATCCAAATATCAGTTTATGAAAATCTCGTAAATGAACATATGGGTGTGTGTGCGTGCGTGCATGCACATGTGTGTGTGTTTTGATGGCAGATCACTTAATAAAACAGCTTTGAGGTATAATTGAAATTCTGCAATAAAGTCAAAACTGTAAGTGACAAGTTAAGTTGGGTAAGTTGTGACAAGTATATACAATATAAAACTAACATCGCAATGAAGAGGGTGACTATATCCATCCCGCATCAAGTTTTCACTTTGTTTTTTTTTGGGGGGGGGGTTGTTTTTGTTTTTTAGAGACTTTATTTTTTAGAGCAAGCAAAATGGAGTGGAAGATACAGAGGGTTCTCTGTACCCTCTATCTTCATACACGCACAGCCTCTCCCATGATCAATATTCCCCACCGGAGTGGTACGTTTGTTACAGTGATTAATCTACACTGACACATCATTATCTCCAAACACCATAGTTTACCTTGGGGTTCACTCTTGGTGTTGTAGATTGAATGGGTTTGCACAAATGTACGATAACATGTGTCCACCGTTATAGTATCATACAGAGTAGTTTCACTGAACTAAAAAATACTCTTGTGAGAGGGGCACCTGGGTGGCTCAGTCGGCTGAGCGTCCGACTTCGGCTCAGGTCCTGATCTCGCGGTCCGTGGGTTCAGGCCCTGCACCAGGCTCTGAGCTGACAGCTCGGAGCCTGGAGCCTGCTTCGGATTCTGTGTCTCCCTCTCTCTCTGCCCCTCCCACACTCATGCTCTGTCTCTCTGTCTCAGAAATAAATAAACATTAAAAAAAATTTTTTTTTAATTGTTTCATTTTGATTTGGCAAAGTGAGCACCAGTATCATTGGGTAGAATGTAAAAAAAAAAAAAAAAAAAAAAAAAAACCTGAATCCAAATCTGTTTTCTTCTGAAGTTCTCTAGTCATTCGGGAGTCCCTCTTTCTCTCTTGCTCTCTTAAGGAAGTTTTTACTTTCTAATGCACAGTTAGAACATAGAGCTTTGTTTTGTTTTACCAGCAGTGCCCTGCATAGTGTGGGAGAAACACCCTTAGTTTCAAAGTAATCTATTTTACAGGCGGACACCATCGTAATTGACAGCATTTGATGTGGCAATATGAGTTCAATGCATTTTCCTTCTTCAGGGCCTGTGCAATTCCTTTTCCTTTAGTCTTGGATGCTTTTCTTCCCCATTCTTTGCCTGGATATTCTTTCCTTATCTTTTAGATATTAAATAAAATATAATGTCCATTTTGCAGCCGGCCCTGACTTAACTACCTCTCTGTTATTCTGTCTTGTAGCATCGTGTCCTTTCCCTCTAGATTTGTGCTGGCCAATAGGTAGCCACTAGCTGCAGGTGGGTATTTAAATTTAAATGAGTTAAATTGAAATAAAATTTAAAATTCAGTCCCTCAGCACATTACCCACCTTTATTTTTATTTATTGATTTTTTTTACATTACCCACATTTAAAGTGCTTAATAACCACATGTAGCCAGTGGCCACTGTGGTGAACACAGTGGGTATAGAACATTCCCATCATCTCAGAAGTTTCTACTTCAGAGTACTACATCTAGATCACTTATAATTTCTTTTTTATCATTTATTATTTATTTTGAGAGAAAGAGAGAACGTGAGTAGGGGAAGGGCAGAGAGAGAGAATCCCAAGCAGGCTCTGTGCTGGTAGTGCGGATACGGGGCTCAAACTCACAAGCCATGAAATCGTGACATGAGCCAAAACCAAGAGCCAGACGCTTAACTGACTGAGCCACCCAGACCCCCCTAGATCACTTATAATTTCTAATTTTATGTTACTTGCACAGAATTTTTCAATTGGTCACTTGATGTTTGTCTCCCTCTGGGCTTATACTTCATGAGTGTGAGAATTACAAAACATTGGTCAGTGCTCCGGCCCTAAGTAGAAGCTCAGTATTTTTTGAATGAAAGAACACAGGAGTCAGAAAGAACTTGCTGGAGCCTGTGAGTGCAGGGCACAGTGTTTGGGCACTGGGAACAGCCTGAAGTCCTGTTTCATGCCAGATTGTCGCACAGGAGCTGGGGCAGAGACATATATTACACAGACGTGTTATCTTTGTGGAAAGCCGGTGGCTTGGATGGCAAGGTGAGAGAGGTAGCAGTCATTATTACATGAAATGAAATACACATTAAATCTCCTCCCTAAGTTATCTCACACACACACACACGTGAAATATACAGTCATTCTTGGTAGAAGAGGGAAAGTGAGCTCGTCGCGGAGGCTCGCTCTACTACAGTTGACAGAAAAGTGCTTCGTGCCCTATATAATGTCCTCTTGGACTGCTCATCCAATGGTTCAGCAAATGTTTGACCCAGAAAAAAAAAAGCTGCCCCCGTTTAGAGATACGTAATAATCAGACAAGAGCCAGCCTGGGGAATAAGCATGGAGGGAAGAAACATACCAAACCAAAACCACTAGAGAATCACCTTGCAAAGCAGAACAATAGTACAAATGAGCACCTACCCACAGAGTCAAAGAATTTTTTAATGGTGTTGGTGCAACTCCAAGCTCAAAGAAAAAATACAGGAATCAGGCAAGACGAGACGAGACCACAGAAAGAAAGAATGGGAGCCGGGTGACCTCCAGGGAAAACGTGGAAGAGGAAAAAAAAATAATCTCAAAACCTAAAGTGTACTGGAATGAGCAAAAATTAAAATCAATACTGCTGACAGAAAAAGACAGGGAGGCTAGTCTTAGGGGAAAAATGAGCAAAATATGTGCAAAGCAGTAAAAGAGCTACAGGGAAAGGAGACATGGTGGGTAAACATGGCGGTGATGGGTGAACCCCCAAGAGGAAACTAACAAATGAAGTAGATACTAACATACAAGAGAAGAACCATCTAAAAAACAATTTTAATGTTTTATGTATTTTTTAGAGAGACAGAGAGAGACAGAGTGCAAGCTGGGGAGGGGCACAGAGAGGGAGACACAGAATCCGAAGCAGACTCCAGGCTCTGAGCCATCAGCACAGAGCCTGAGGCAGGGCTCCAACTCACAAACCGTGAGATCATGACCTGAGCCGGAGTCAGACGCTTAACCGACTGAGCCACCCAGGCGCCCCGAGAAGAACCACTTTATATAACAAAAGTGGGTATTGTCTTATGGAAGGGCACTCCATGTCCCACAAAAAATTGGCATAGGATGATGAAGCAACATGTACCAATTTGCTGCTTTTCCATGATTACAGATAGTACCCTACAACACCCACCTCTCAACACCTCCCTCATAAAGAAAGAAAACATAGATTTTAAGGATTTTGAAAAAAATTCAAGCTGAGTTCAAAATTCTCTTAAGCAGCACATGTCTACAACCCCTCAGATAAGAAATGAGACTGATTTTTTTTTTATACCAAAACAGACATGTTCAAATATGCAAAAAAAATAAACAGCCTCCATAAACCCTTCCGGGAAAAAAAAAAAAAAAAAACCAAGGATTTGATAACCGAACTGAGATTTCCAGGAGATGAATGGGGGACGATGTGACTAAAAAGACAAGAAAGTGTTTCTTAAATCAACTTAAACAAAAACTGGGAAATTTACCATTACAGGAAAATACACACCAATTTTTAGTAATGTTGAAAAAGTAGGAAGTGTAATATAATGTTCTGCTTGGAGGGTACCCTGTAAGGTGAATTATCGTGGGGCACCTGGGTGGCTGAGTCAGGTAAGTGTCTGAATTCAGCTCAGGTCATGATTTTGTGGTTCCTGAGTTCGAGCCCCACGTCAGGCTCTGTGCTGACAGCTCAGAGCCTGGAGCCTGCTTCTGATTCTGTGTGTCTCTCTCTGCCCACCCGCCCCCCCCCCCCCGACTTGCACTCTGCCTCTCTCTCTCTCTCTCAAAAATAAATACACATTAAAAATTTAAAAAAATACAGGCCCAGAAGTAAAAATGCAAATTTGACTTCCAAGTCAAGGATTTATGAATTGTTTGGCTCATATAAGTTACCCAGCCCTTTTTAATGCATTTCCCCTTCTTCTCAGAGGGTCGTTTTGAGGCCGTACGCGGATAATCCATGTCAACTATGACTTTGAAGAGTGCCTAGTACGTGGTGCCCAGACTGTAACTGTCAGGAGGAAAGGTACAAGAAGTGAAAATGGCCTTGGATGTAACAGGGATCACCCAAAACCAAATGACTCAGAAGGACAGCAACGGGAGGGACTGGTGTCATGAGAGTATAAGAGATGTGGTCTGCAGAGTAAGAGAAATAGTCTCCAAGAAGTGATACTTGAGCTGAGACCCCCCAAAGGATCATAGGAACCAATCAGGTAAAGGGCAAGGCGGTGAGCGGAAGATTAGAAACCCACTGGTGCCTGTGTGGGGGAGGGGGGAAATAGCAGCAGAAGCAGCAGGTGCGAGCAGATGATAAAACAGAGAAACGTCAAGTACACAACCGTGGAGAACGGTATCATCTCACTGCTGTGGCAGACGCTTGAGTTAACAGATACTGCAAAAGGAATTTTTGTCACGCGTCCATTCAATTCACTGAACAAATACTGAGCTAAGCTTTTATGTGCCAAGTACTAGGTCAGGTGCAAGGGACAGAGCCTGGATAGGCAGAACCCTTGGCTTCATGGAACTTAGGGTGGGCGGGGGGTGGGGGTAGTTTTGAAAAATTAATCGTCAGTGCACTGGTTTTACTATTTAAAAAAATGACGGAACACTACAGAAGCATATGACTCCCGACTTAATTCGGCATCAAGAAAACTTTCCTAGAGAAAGTGTCTTTTGGAAGATAACTTGAAAGAAAATTGATAGCTCTTTAGGTATGAGGTGGGATGGTCAAGGCGTTCGTGAAGGTATTGAAGTAAACAAAACGTGTTGAATTTGAGTATCCACAAGAAGTTGAGTGTGTCTGAAACAGAGAAAACCAGAGAGAGGGAGAAGAGAGAGAGAGAGAGAGCGAGAAGAGAGAAAATCTGAAGAAGTATGCAAGGCATAGTAACCTATGGTAAGGATTTTACTTCCCATTTCTACAGAGAATCATTGAAAGAGGGTTGACCAGTACGTTTTATGTGTTTTAAAAGATCATCCTGTTTATTGTGTAGAAAATTGTTCAGAGCGGCCAAAAGTGAAAGTCGAGGGGACCAAGTGTATTTGTCAGTGCAGTCTAAGTTGTCTTATAGTAACAAACAACCAACCCCAAATCTCAGTGACTTAAAAAATAAATAGGCTTTTCTCACTAGGGCTGCACATCTTCCACAGACCGCCCCAGGATTCTGCTCAACATGGCCCTTGTTCAGGAATGCAGACTGACAAAATTTCCACGTTGGGGGATTATTCGCCACTGCAGGGAGAAGTGAACAGGGCAGACCACTCAGCAGCTCTTCCCAGAGTGGAATGTGCCGTGTCATTTCTGCTGACATTGAATTGGCCAAAGGACATACTTAACTCCAAGGGGCTGAGAGGTACAATCCTACCATTTGCCTGGATGAAGGGGAATAAGATAGTTGTACACATCTTATAGGCTATTACACCAATTAAGAAGATTCGACGGTATTTCTAGGTTAGCAAGTGACACATGAAGAGTTAAGAAGAGATTTTAAGTTTTATTTATTTGGAGAAAGAGAGCATGCTCAGGGGAGGGGGAGAGAGAGAGAATCCCAAGCAGGTCCCATGCTTTCAGTGCAGAGCCTGACGTGGGCTCAAACTCACGAACCTTGAGATCATGACCCAAGCCAAAATCAAGAGTCAGACAGTTGATTGAACCACCAACTGAACCACCCACGCACCCTAAGAAGAGATGATAAAATTAGAATTACTAAAACTCATCAATTGGTTGGATGTGGGAGTTGAGGGAGAGGGATCATTGCCCTGTGAGAGATAAAGCAACTATATGGTGGGTTGGTGGTGACATATTCCAAGTTAGTGACCCCAGAAGGCACATGTTGCAGGAGGAGGAAACATCTGGAGATGTCGTTAACATCTTGTTGATACCTGAAGCCAGTGGAACAGAGGAGGTTTTCAGAGTAGGGCAAGCAACTTCTCTTCCTTTGGGATTTGCTCAATTTTAGCACTGTTCTATGTGACAGGAATGTCTTCAGGCCCAGAAAGACTGACCGCTGGTCACCCTGTGAGAGACAGAGTGAATATAAGGAACGCCTATGACAGATTCTTGAGGAAGACAGCATGTACTGACTGGGTGGGTAGAGAGAGGAGAGCTGTCAGATGATAATACTAAGAAAAAGAGCCATGAAGATAGAAGGCAAGTCAGGAGGGGTATGCGTCCAGAAACATGGGAAAGAGGTGTTTCAAGAAAGAGAGAATGAGTGGTCAACAGAGACAAATAGTGTCACAAAGTCAGGTAGGACACAGGTTGGAAAGTGCCCATTGCTTTGAGGTTGGAAAAGAGCTGAAATCCGAGTCCTTGATGTTTATACCTCCAAGCAGAGAACCAAGAAAGAGTGAAGGGCTCATCCAGACACGGGGGGGCTGACACATCAGGGAACAGTCTGGACCTGTCCCTGGTGTAGTGACCAGATGGAGGAGATAATATGGCAACTTCTCACACAGCAGAGAAGATGTGGGGCAGATCAGGTGTTCTAGACCTATGCTTCTCTCCACACCTGCTCAGGAATTCAAAAGGGATCCACTTAACACACAAGAGGAATCAAAAATGACTCTCCTTAATTGTACAGATGTAAGATACAGATTTGTACTCTCTCATTCAAAGATACATAGACAGAAAACAGCCACTTTGGGCCTGTGAAGGATTTCGAAACACAAAGATGAACAATAAAGAACATAAAATTTTGGTAAACATCTGATTTTTTTTTTCTCAATAACATTCAGGAAAACCCTGATTATGTAAACAGATGAAGAAAAAGGAATCTAGAATTTCAATAGCAAGTTCGAAATTTTATTCTGCACTCTTACTGGTCAGTGTAGGCTAGCTACTGAGACATGGGAGAAAACAAGCCTCCAAAATTCAAGTGACTAAACATAACAGAATTTTGATCATGAAACAGCAGAATGCTGTTACCATGTGACTCATAGAACTGAGGTCTTTTCCATCCTGTGGTTTCAAGGGGGGACTTTTCCTTTTTCCCCTCTAAATAATCTGTAATTGTAACACAACACCGATGAAAGCCGCTATCGTTTTTGGAACTGAGCAAAGTAATTCTAATGCTCATTTCAAAGAAATACAATTTTGCAAATATTATGGTTGCGTATTAGACCTCTAGAAATTACAATAAATTAAAATGATTTTTTCACCTTATTTTTTTCCTATTTGTTATTAAATAATTATAAATTCAATAGAACGTTCAAATAGCACAGAGAGGTCACATGTACCTCGCACCAGATTTTTCTCAATGCCCAAGTTGGGAGCTTGACCTTGTACAATGGTGTGTACCTAGTTCTGTGTCATTTTATGACGTGTGGGTTTGTGTAACCACTGTCACAATCAAGACACAAAACATTTCATCATTGCAAAGATTCCCCCTTGTGTTACTCCTTTATAACCACATTCACCTTCTCTCCTCTCCCCCATCTCGAATTCCTGGCAACCACGTATCACTTCTAGCTTAATACTTTTGTCATTTCAAAAATGCTATAGAAATTGAATTATACACTGTGTAACCTTTGGAGATTGGCATTTTTCACTCAGCATAGTGCCCTTGAAACTCATCCAAGTTGCTGCATGTTAGGATAGTTGGTTACTTTTTATTGCTGAGTAATATTCCATGGTGTGGATGTATTGGAGTTTATTTAACTCCCACTGGAGGAAATTTGTACCCACTGGAGGAAATTTGGTCATTTCCAGGTTTCGGTAGTTACAAATAAAGCAGCTATGAACAATCATGTATAGGGTGTGTGTGTGTGTGTGTGTGTGTGTGTGTGTGTGTGTGTGTGTAAACATAGGTTTTCATTTCTCTGGGATAAACACCAAAGATGCAATTGCTGGGTAGTATGATAGTCGCATGTGTAAATTTTTAAGAAATTGCCAAACTGCCTTCTAGAATGGCTGTACCATTTTTTAAATTCACACCAGCAACATATGAGAGATCTAGTTGCCTTACATCCTCTCCAGCGTTTGGTATTGTCCCTCTGTTTTACTTTAGCTGTTATAGTTGACATATAATGATATCTTGGTCTTAATTTGCAATTCCCTAATGGCTAGTGATGTTGAAAGTACTTTCCTCTTCTTATTTTCCAACCGTATGTTCACTTTGGCAAAATATTTTTTCGTGTCTTTGGTCATTTTCTATTCTGATTTTTTTTCTTCTGTTGAGTTGAGAGTTCTTTGTATATTCTAGATACTAATCCTTTGATGGATATGTGGTTTGTAACTATTTTCTCCCAGTCCACAGCTTGTCTTCTTTTCCTCCAAAAAGGTTATTTACAGAGCAAAAGTTTTTAATTTTGATGAATGCCAGTGTATTAATTTTTCTTTTTATGGGTTGTGCTTTTGGTGGCATGTCTAAGAACTCTTCACCAGGCCCTGGGTCTTCTTTTTATAGGTAGTTAAAGTGCAAGTGTAATTATCATCTTGAGACTTTCCCTCTTTTCTAATGTATGCATTCAGCACTCTAATAAGTTTCTCTCTTGGAGCTGCTTTCCCTGCATCCCACAGATTTTGATAATGATGTATTTTCATTTTCATTTAGTTAAGTGTGGCTATTTATTTTCCCTGAGACTTCTTCTTAGACCCATGAGTTATTTAGAAGTGTGTTCATTAGTCTGCAAGAGTTTGGAGATTTTCCTGTTATCTTTCTGTTATCGACCTCTGATTTGAATCCACTGTTGTTGGAAAACAGATTCTGGATAAATTTCCATTTTTCACAATTTGCATTATTGTTCAGAGTTGAGTTTATCTTGGTGTATGTTCTGTGGGCCCTGGGAAAGAACATGTATTCCCTTCCTGTTGGGTGGCATATTCCGTGAATCTCAATTTGATCCTGCTGGTTGATGGTGTCATTAAGTTCTTCTGTATCCTTGTTGCTGTTCTGTGTAGTTATTTTTTGAGTTTGGGGGGAGGAACGGCATTAAAGTCTCCTACTTTACTTGTGGATCTGTTTCTTCTCTTTTCATTTGTTTTTGCCTTGCATATTTTCTCTTTCTGGTGTTTGGTGCCTATACATCTAGGATCCCACTATCTTCTTGGTGGGTTGACCTTTTCCTCATTATTCAATGATACTCTGCACCCAGTAATTTTGTTGTTGTTCTGAAGTCCACTTTATGATGTTAACAAAGCCACTGCCACTTTCTTTGGATGCACATTGCACGATAAATCTTTGCCCATCCTTTTTGCAACCCGAACACATCGTCAGATTTGAAGTGAGTTTCTTACAGACAGCATAGAATGGGGTCTTGTCATTGTTATTGTTTGGCTTGTTTTTTCTGTTTTAATCTACACTGTCTTTAATTGTGTGTTTAGATCATTTACATTTAACACAATTTTAACTGTTGATACGTTAAGGCTTGAGTCTGCTATTTTATTTTTATATTTTCTGTTTATCTCTATTCTTTCCCCTGCCTTCCTGTGAGGGACTTGCACATTTTTTTTAGAATTCTATTTTGAGTTGTCTATAGTATTTTTTAATGTATCTTTTTGTACAGCTTTTATAATGGTTTCTTTGGGTATATGTTTAACTTATACAGCTTAATGCATTGCCTTTTCCCAATTCTAGTGATGTATAGAAACCTGACCTCTCTTTACACGGCTTTACTCTCCCCCATTTATAATATAAAATTGTCTTGACTATTTCCTATATATACAAGGAAACCCACACTAGACAGTGTTACAGCTTTTGGCTTCAACTGTTGAACATAATTTAGAAAACTTAAGAAGGAAAATGTATTTACCTATATTTCTTTCTCCTGTGTTCTTTTTCTCTTTTTCTTTTTTAAGTTTTTATTTATTTATTTTGAGAGAGACAGAGAGAGAGAAAGCATGAGCAGAGGAGGAACAAAGAGAAAGGGAGAAAGAGAATCCCAAGCAGGCTCTGCTCTGCCAGCACAGCACCTGATGTGGGGCTCAAACTCAAAAACCATAAGATTATGACCTGAGCCAATATTTAACCGACTGAGCCACCCAGGTGCCCAGCCCCCTTTCTCTCTTTCTGACGTTCTCAGTGTCCTTTCATGTTTCCCTTTCTGTCTGGACAACTTCCTTGAGCCATCATTTTAGGGTAATCTGCTGGTGACACATTCTCTTAATTCTCCTTTATCTTGTAATATCTTGATTTTCTCTTTTTCCCTGAAGGATATTTTCTCTGGATATAGGCAGGGTTTTTTGGTTTGTTTTTTTTTCTTTTTCTTTCAACACTTGAAAACTATTCTGCCATGTCCTGTCTGGTTTCTGACGTGATATTACCATCATCCGAACTGCTTTTTCCCTATAGCTAATGTGTCATTCTCTGGCTGTGTTTAAGAATTTTGCTTTGTCTTTAGTTTTTATGTTTGACTATGATGTGTCTTGCAGTGGGTTTCTTACAACTACACCTTCATTCTTTTTTCTTTTTTTGCCAACTTGGGAAATTTTCAGCCATTATTTCTTCAAATTGTTTTCTAGCCCCACCCCTTTTCACCTTTTCTCCTTTTTTTTTTTAATGTTTACTCATTTATTTTTGAGAGAGAGAGAGAGAGAGAGAGAGAATGAGCAGGGGAGGGGCAGAGAGAAAGGGAGAGAGTCCCAAGCAGGCTCCCCACTGTGAGCACAGAGCCTGATGGGGGGGTTGGATCCCACGGAAGCGTGAGGTCGTGACCTGAGCTGAAATCAAGAGTTGGAGGCTCAACTAACTGAGCCACCCAGGCACCTCTCCTTTTCTTCTGAGACCTCCATCTGTTGTTATGGTCCCACATGTCCCTGGGGCTGTTTTCTTTTGATTTTTTAACATCTGTTTTCTCTCAATCATTCAGACAGGAAAATTACTGTCCTTCTGTCTTCAAGCTCTCTGATTTTTTTTTATGTCTATTTTCTCTCGATCATTCAGACAGGAAAATTACTGTCCTTCTGTCTTCAAGTTTCTTCTCTCCTTCCAGTTCTGCTGTCAAACCCATCTGTTCAGTTTTCCATTTTGGTTCTTGTTTCATTGATAACATTTCCATTTGGTTCTTTTTTATATCTTACATTTCTTTGCTGTAGTGTTCTGTCGTTTTATTGAAACGTCCTGTATTCTTGGTATCATGTGTAATTTTTTACCAAAACCAGGACATTTGGGACTATCATGCTATAAAATTAAATCCTTCTCTGATACTACTATGGTGAATGAAGGGAGGGAGGGGGATGCCACCTCACTTCTGCCAGGTGGGTGGGCTTAGAAAGTCTAGCTTTTCTACTAGGCTCCATTGACACCTGGAGGTTGGAAGGAAAAGTCCCTTGTCACTGCTGGGTGGGGGTGGGAGTTGAGGTTCCCATTAGGTATTCTTTAACTCTATCTCAGCAAAAATGGAGTAGAACACCATTCCTGCTTCCCATGAGCACCCAGTGATCTCCACTGACATCACAATGGGTAGGGGAGTGTCTTGTTACCACTAAGTGGCAGTGAACATTCAGACTCTCCACTAGACCTCTTCTGACACCACCTGGCAGGGTTATTAGGGTATCTCGCTCTAA
Organism: Felis catus; assembly: GCF_018350175.1. Taxonomy (NCBI): domain Eukaryota; kingdom Metazoa; phylum Chordata; class Mammalia; order Carnivora; family Felidae; genus Felis; species Felis catus. The sequence continues at coordinate 6,606,735 of NC_058381.1, forward strand.
CCTGGCAGTGATGGAAATCGGGCTTCCCCACCTGTTCTTCGCTGCAGGGTTCCAGGTATAGCCACAGCTTTCTGTGTGGTATTTGGCTGGAGTGAGCCCCTGTGGTCTGAATGTGTCCTACCTTGCAAGATGGCACCTTTCCTGATCCTTGGTTACCGAGAAGAGGCTTTCGTTGGGGTCTTTTTTTTTTTTTTTTGTCTGTGCCTAGTGGTGTTTCTGGGTATAGGTCTTTTCAGTTCTAAGTGTGGGATATATGAGGGAAACAGAAACCCAGAAGATTTACCACCATGTTGTTCCTTGGATCCTGTGGTACCAAGCCAATTCATCATCTCACAACCTTTGAGAGTCTTCTTAGGTTTCTTTTGTATAGAATATCTAGGATTTTTAGTCGTGCTTCCCGGGAAGAATAGGAAAATGTATGTCTACTCAGTCTTCCTAGAAATGGATACAAGCTCTAATAACTTGAAAGTATAAAATGTGGAAGTGTTCATTGGTATAATAGGAATGGACACAACAGTCAAATAGACAAAAACCGCTTTAAAAAATCAGTAAGAATTCTCAACAAATGTTGAAAATTCCTGGCTAACCAGAGAAAGCAGAATTAGATCGCTGTGCATATGATGATCCCAAATAAATTCCGGATAGATTAATTGTATAATTAATTAGTTTTAAAAGTGCAAATACATGACAGAATATAAGTGCATTGTATAATCGGGGCAGGAATAAATTTATAACATTCTCAGCACTAATGATAGCTGTCTTTGATATATGAATAATCCTTGTAAATCATTTACAGAAATAGGAGTACTATAAGTAAAAACTAATTACAGAAAGGCCCAGAGTGGGGCGCCTGGGTGGCACAGTCGGTTAAGCGTCCGACTTCAGCCAGGTCACGATCTCACAGTCCGTGAGTTCGAGCCCCGCATCAGGCTCTGGGCTGATGGCTCAGAGCCTGGAGCCTGTTTCCGATTCTGTGTCTCCCTCTCTCTCTGCCCCTCCCCCATTCATGCTCTGTCTCTCTCTGTCCCAAAAAAAAATAAAAACGTTGAAAAAAAAATTAAAAAAAAAAAGAAAAAGGGCCCAGAGAGGTCATTTGCATAAAAAATACAAATATTGCTAAGAACTAGTAAACAACCGAAGATCCCAACATTGGTATATCCAGAGAAGAGAATGCCACAGGGCTCTTAAAAACCATGTTGTACAAGAATATTTAATGCCATGGAAAAAGGCTCATAATTCATCCTTAAGTACAAAACAAAAAGCAGATTACAAGGAGGTTAAGACACTCATGCTATTTTATTTTAATAGTTTAAGACGTTCAGAGAAATAGCATATTAAGAGAACTATTAGGTATTGGGGCTCCTGGGTGGCTTAGTCAGTTGGGTATCCGCCTCTTGATTTCGGCTCAGGTCGTGACCTCAGGATTCGTGAATTTGAGTCTCGCATTGGGCTCTGTGCTGATAGCGTGAAGCTTGCTTGGGATTCTCTCTCTTTCTCTCTCTCTCTCTGCCTTCTCGCCTGCTCATGCACACTCCCTGTCTCTCTCAAAATAAACAAGCAAACAAAAAAGAGAGATAGAGACATTATGTATCAGTGCTTGAAAATTAGCCATTGGAACTCTGACTATGTTTTCTTTTTCATCCTTGTATTTTCCTATTTGCAAAATACATTTTTAAAAAAGCATACTTTTATACTTAAAGTAAACCCCTAGATGTATGTTAGGGAATCTCTAGCTGTTGGAGAAGACTTTCACCGCTTGGTGATGCCATCTGCCATCATTCATCGTGCCATCCTCGACGTGTTGGGTTTCATTTCGTGCTTGTTGCTTCCTTATTACAAGATGGCTAGTGTGCCTCTGGGAGTTGCCCCAACACTCCAGGTGGATACAGGGAGGAAGACAGCCCACCTCCTGCATCACCACCCCCGTCTCATCGGTCCTGTTTTCCAGAAGCCCCCTTCAGCAGACTTCCTTACATCTTGCATGGCCAACCAAGGAGAAGCCAAGGAGTGAGCAGGCAGTTTTCCAGACTCCAGCACAGATACGGCCAGAAAGAAGGGGCTAGGAATGGATGCCAAGTGAGCCAACTGTGATTTTCACATAGTATTTTTATGTAGAAAATTAAGAGCATATTTTGTGGAGTGCATCGATCGAACGCAGTGACAACCAAAATATGCAGAAAGTATGTTTTGCGGGGCCCGTAAAAAGCATTTGTGACATCTGACCGTTAAAAGGAGTTAGGGGATGTACTTACAAACTATTCGGGTCCTGATCCCTGCATTGCAGGGGTGAGACATTATAAATTACATGCCTCTACACTGAGAAAAGATGAGAAGGCTGATGTTGGGCGTGCGTATCTCTACCATAAACTCTTTTACAGGCACTTCGTTGTATGCGGCAGGCAAGAGTGCTTTCAAGCTGTGTTTGCTTACATGAAACCTGAGTCAGCCATCCAGCGACTGCAAAAAAAAAAAAATCATCAAAAAGCAGGATCGATGGTACAACTGAAGGCAGCAAGCTGTCGGACAAAGAGCAAAGGCGGGGGGACGGGTCAGGAGATCTGAAGGCTCCATCACGCTCTGCTGCTAAGCAGCTGTGTGCCCTTGGACACATCATTAACATCGACCAACTTCAGTTTCCTAATCTGTGAGATCGGGGGGCAGTGTGCGGATGAGACCACATAAGCCCTTGGAGCACGAGATGGCCGTATCCGGTATCCCGAGATCCTGGTATCTTCTGAAAATTAGTAACTGCAAAGGTAATGAATCACGCTAACCCTCTCACTGTGGGCCGACAGAAAGGAACACAGAGAACTAGAGGAACAGAGATGTGAGAAGGCTTTGGCTCCGTGTCAGCTGCCATGAAGCCCACAGGGGAAATACAGCAGATGTAAACCCTGAGCACCCAATGAGGCTCATCGACATTGTTCTTATATGATTGGAGAAATGGCTTAGCAATGTACCTGAGCCCACACCCCCCAATCACGACTTAGAGCCCTTGTTGATTTCATTTCACAAACGAGAAAGAATATGCCTCGAGGGTGAAATGAATCACAGTGCCCAGGAAGAGGTCACTGGTAGCTACTAAAATCTTTCAGTCCGGGGATCAGAGGCCATGCAAGCAACCTTCATCGGTACCATCGGAATGTAGCAATAACATTCAAGTTCAGATGTCAGCCACGGCTGTCAGCACAGGCTGTGATGTGGTTGGACCCCTCACTCCACCACTTACCGCTGTGTGACATTCACCAAGTTACTTAACCTCTCTGTGCCTCCGTTTCTCATCTGCATAATAGGGGACAGTAATTGCCCCCGCTCCTTAGAACTGGGTGACAAGGAAAAATTTTAGTCCAATGCCTGGTCTCTAGATAGTGGTTAACAAAGAGGTAAGTTTTCATTCTTCAAGTAAATCGGTAAACTTGCAACTAAGCTTATAAGCTGTTACGTAACAGCTTATAACTGTCGTGGATTTCTTAACGTGGGGAGTAGAGTTTCTTTATCGCAGAAAAGGCAAACATGGGGAGTTTACTATAAAGCTTGGCGAAACTTTTAATGAGATACATTCCAAAGGATGTGTGCAGTTTTGCAAACAGTTGTTGCCTGGAATCCTGAACCTGTTCTCTAGTGCAGGTCAGGTGCCTCTCCTACTGGGGACAAGGTGTGAAACAAGAGAGATGTAAGGTCTGGGGGACAGACGGGAATGGAAATGTATCTTTGGATTTGACTTGGACTGTGTTTTCCAGAAGAAACTGACAATTGAACTGGAAGTGGTCATGGAAACAGAATGTGTAAAAAAAAAAAACTATTTTTTTGTGTCTTCTTATTTCTCTTGCTAGAAAGTTCTCCTGGACCCTTAGCCGGTGATCCACTTGCGGTCTGTTAATAATGGGGTGTTAGAATAGAGTTTCAAATCAGTGGGGAAAAGATTGGATTGTTCATTAAATGGTTGGGATAGCTGGCTGACAATTTGGAAAAACAAAGTTAGAACCCTATCTCAAACCAAAATAAACCACAAATGGGCTAAATATTTAAAGAAACAAGGAGATTTGCAAGCCTCAGAAGAAAATACAGGTGATTAGCAGCAGAACTGTATTATGGCAAAAGACTTTGTGACTATAACACAGCCAGAAATTCTAATAGGAAACGTGATTGCTGCTTGCATAAAAAATTTTATTTTTTAAATTTTTTAACATTTATTTATTTTTGAGAGGTGGGGAGAGGGACAGAGAGAGAGAAGAAAGGGAAACACAGAATCCGAAGCAGACTCCAGGCTCTGAGCAGTCAGCACAGAGCCCGACACGGTGTTCGAAGCCATGAACTGTGAGATCATGACCTGAGCCGAAGTCGGACGCTTAACTGACTGAGCTGCCCAGGCGCCTCTGCATAAAAAAATTTTTAATGTCCCTTTATAAGAAACACCATAGACAAAATTAGGAGAGCAGCAACTTAAGAAAAATAGCTTCATTACATCAGGTGAATCCTCAACACAGAAAAAGCTTTTATAAATGAACTAGGGAAAAAATGACCTATTCTGTTCTTTTCTCCCAACCCAAATGTGGTAGTGGCCACAGATGGGACCTTTGGAAAAAGAAGAGAGACCTATGGCTAATAGTACATAAAGAAAATACAGCTTTACATGTAAGCAGCTACTTTTCATCTATCAAGTTGTCTAAGATAAAGAGCAAACACGTCCATGTTAGAAGAAGCATTGGTCAAGCCATAGGCAATTGTAGATTGCAAATATAAAAAAACTTTTTTGGAGAGCTAGTGGGCCATGTGGGTGATTTTTTTTAGCGAAGAGTCTTTGACAGCCTCCAATATTTTCCCTTAGAAAATTATCACTGACAAACCTGGAGGTTTAGACCAAGGGTGTTCATTCAGCGGATTTGGGAATCTGAATATAGAAAGTTCAGGAGACATCCATCATCTGAGGCAGGCTGATAATCGAGGTTGAGTTTCCACAGTGGAATACTATGAAATTATTTCTTAAAAAAAAAAAAAAAAAAAGGAATGTGTTGAGGCGGAATGACATCGCAATGAAAACAATTATAAAACAGGACTGTAGTATAGGTCATATTTATATCAAAATTCCATACCTTGCTGAGTTTAGTGTGGGAACACACGTACAGGGAAGAATATTAATAAATGGTTAAAAACAGTGTCCCCAGGCCATTAACTCCTCAGAACTGCCACAGTCATGAAAAACAAGGAATGACTGGGCAACTGTCAGACCAGAGGATTCTGGGGAGGCCATGAAAGCGAAATGCAGTCTATCTATCCTGGATTATTGGATCCTGGAACAGAAAGAATACGTTAATGGAAAACTGATAAAAATCCAAAAACAGACGGCAGTATAGTTGAGAACCACATATCGGTATCAGTTTCTTGGTTTTGACAAACGTACCACAATATTGTAAGGTGTGAACAATGAGGGCCACTGGATGAGGGCCATATGGGAATGCTCTACACGATCTTTGCGGCTTTTATGAAAATCCAAAACTATGCCAAAATACAAAGTGTATTAAAAATATGAAGACATTTTTTTACCTGTTGCATTGGAGTGACTGAAAGACCTGAAGACTTTCAGATCCTGTGTATATAATTTTTTATGGTGACTTTTCATATTATACAGTGGAAGATAAACTGATTTAAAAATAAAATCGTACAAGAGTATATGTGTGACCGTGGAATAATAAGAAAAACCAAATTATAATACAGCATGATCCTACGTAAATGTTTCTTAAGTCGGTGACTTGTTTTTGCTCCCTTTTCTAATTTTAAAAACAAACACAAAGTACTTGTAAGACGAAAATAACTAAAGTTTCAAACATCCCTGAAAGTGGGCACTGGCAGGTGAATTTCTCAAATCTCCAGTCCTGCATGTCAGAATCGGGAGTTTCCTGGTCATGTTTTGAGGCCACAGAAACTGTCTCTTTCTCCTAGTGATAGATTTCAATAAATATTCCTTTACTCTAATTGTGACTCAACATATCTTTTCTCTGCTTAGTTCAGTCCCTTCAAGACAGAAGGATAAAGAAGGGAGTCTCAATACAAATAAAAAGACACAGGGAGAGAAGACAGTTTCACACCATGAACTATTTTCCGCTGGGTGGGTTATTTTGAAATACAGTTTTCAGGGACTCCTGGGTGGCTCAGTCGGTTGAGTGTCCAACTTTGGCCCAGGTCACGATCTTACGGTTCTGGGTTCGAGCCCTGCATCGGGCTCTGTGCTGACATTTCAGAGCCTGGACCCTGCTTCGGATTCTGTGTCTCCCTCCCTCTCTCTGCCTCTTTCTGGCTCGTGCTCTGTCTCTCTCAAAAATAAACAAACATTTAAAAAAATGGGAAAAAAATGAAACACAATTTTCAGAGAAAACAACAACCAGCTGATGAGAAAAATACAAAAATCACTCAGCGTGAGTGCTGCCGTTGGAAAACTGAAGACAGAAAGTAAACAACCATTTTGCCTATTCCACGTGTAACCCATAATCACAGCACTACCATATTTGGAATAAATAGCCCGACATTCAAATGTAGATACGACTGGCATTTATCGTAATATTTTGGACATGTGTCCACATAATGCAATCTTTTCATGTGCTTGTCTTACCCAGAAATGAATTCACTGGATGGTGTCCAAGCTGTAGTTTGGGTTTCTAAGAATGTAAATACCACATTATAACTGAGGTTCCCAGTAGCTTTTAAACTCATGGAGATTAGACAATGGGAGTGGCTTCAGAAGCCCTGGGGACATGTCTGCCTACGTCACCTCCCCCGTGGGCCTCCCACTGTTCTGCATCCTATTTCAGAATTCATTTCTGCAAGCCTCAGGGATGTGACGGTTTTCTAGAACCTTCCTCACAAATGCAGCGGCTTATGCCTGCTGAGAGTTACCAACTCCAAGAGAGTTACCACATTAAGGAGGATGAATTTTATCTCAGTGGTCTTAAGGGCTGAATTGTGGCCCTTCCCTCCCAAAATTCATATGTTGAAGTTTGATTTTCTTTAATGTTTATTTTTGAGAGACAGAGTGCAAGTAGGGGAGGGGCAGAGAGAGAGGGAGACACGGAATCTGAAGCAGGCTCCAGGCTCCGAGCTGTCAGCACAGAGCCTGACTCAGGGCTCAAACCCACCAACTGTGAGATTATGACGTGACCCGAAGTTGGACGCTTAACCAACTGAGCCACCCAGGCGCCCCTCATATGTTGAAGTTTTAATCCCCTGTACCTCAGAATCTGACTATATTTGGAGACAAGGTAGTTAAAGAGGTAATTAAGTTAAAATGAAGTCACGAGGGTGAAGCCTGATCCAATGGGTCTGGTGTCCTTGTAAGAGGAGATTAGGACACACAATGAGAAGACGGCCATCTTCCAGCCAAGGAGGGAGGCCTCCAAAGAAACCAACCCTGTGATCCCAAGAGTTCCAGCCCCCAGGACTATAAGAAAATAAATGTCTGTTGTTTGAGCCCCCTAGTCCGTGGTATGTTGTTATGGTGCCCAAATGGACTCATGCTAAGGGGGCAACAGAGCATTTTGAGTAGCAGGGGGAGGATGGTTAGATTCATCTTCCTGAACCATCTCTCTGGCTGATGGACCAGAGACCTAGGTAAAGGGTCTCAACTGCTGTGGAGGCCTGTGCAGGCTGCGCTCAGCACAGACATGAGGGGCACCTTCTAAATAGTTGGTAATTCGAAGAATGTGCCCACAGATCATTTATTAATACACAGTTTGCACACTCATGAGGGAACCCTGATGACAGAGCGCAGGTAAAGGGATTAGAAAGAAGCGAATAGATTTGAAAGAGATTTAGAAAACAGAGTCAGTGGTTTCTGAAGACTGGTTGGCTGCTACTAATGACCGAGGGAGAAGAAGGCAGCGATAAGGCTGCCTGTGTTGGCTTCGAGTTTGAGGAACCGAATGGAAGTGTCCAAGTGGAGATTTTCAATAGGGACTTGCAGATAGGAAGATAGGGATTTTGATATGCGTCACAATTTAAGGCCCACTATTTTAAATTTTTTTTAACGTTTATTTTTGAGAGAGAGAGAGCAAGGGAGGGGCAGAGAGAGAGACAAAGGCAGAGGACCGGAAGCAGGCTCCGCACTGACAGCAGAGAGCCCGACGCAGGGCTCGAAGCCGCAAACCATGAGATCACGACCCGAGCCGAGGTCGGACACTTATCCGTCTGAGCCACCCAGGCGCCCGCCCCTAAAGTTCACCTTTTTTTTTTTAATTTTTTTTTTAACGTTTATTTATTTTTGAGACAGAGAGAGACACAGCATGAACGGGGGAGGGGCAGAGAGAGAGGGAAACACAGAATCGGAAGCAGGCTCCAGGCTCCGAGCCATCAGCCCAGAGCCCGACGCGGGGCTCGAACTCACGGACCGCGAGATCGTGACCTGAGCCGAAGTCGGACGCTTAACCGACTGAGCCACCCAGGCGCCCCTAAAGTTCACCATTTTAAACTACAGGACTTGGTAAGAACAGAAGGAATAGTGTATAAAACAGAGAAACAGCATAGCAGAAATAAAAAGTGTTGTCTGTAATCCAAACTCTGAAGCCGGAGGCTCGTTATGGGGACGTGGCAGCAAAATAAGAAAAATGGTACCTCCCATTTTCTTCCCCTCCTCCGCCCACCCACTGATTCCAGGCACAGCCAGTTTCTCACATCCAATTCCTTGGGTCTTGGGAGTGCCCTGGATACAGAGATGATGGATTCCTGGATTTCCCTATTCATCCAGCAAATACTAGTACCTGTGCTATGTCACGTACCGTGCTAAGCTTCTGTTGGCCGGTAAAACTCCTCACGTTCCCCCCCGTTCTCAGAACAATGCAGATGCTTGGTCTGTTGCAGCCCCCCTGCCCCCAAACTCTAATTCTACTGGCAGTATAAAAGAGCAAGGCTAAGTTCTTGCCAAGTGCATGGCTGAAGTTGCTTTGAGAACACAGGAAGATTTGGAAAGAGGACCAAAGCCACTGGTCCTTCCCCTTGATTGTCATACCTGGTCAAGAGTTGACCATATCGCAGCTGAGGGTGGTACTTTATATTTGGCATTAGGTACGCCGAAGTTCAAATAGGTCTGCTTGTTACACATTCCCCAGATATATTTTTTTTTATTTATTTATTTTTAATTTTTTTTTAACGTTTTTATTTATTTTTGGGACAGAGAGAGACAGAGCATGAACGGGGGAGGGGCAGAGAGAGAGGGAGACACAGAATCGGAAACAGGCTCCAGGCTCCGAGCCATCAGCCCAGAGCCCGACGCGGGGCTCGAACTCACAGACCGCGAGATCGTGACCTGGCTGAAGTCGGACGCTTAACCGACTGCGCCACCCAGGCGCCCCTATATATATATTTTTTTTAATGCATCAAGTGCCTGAAGGCTTTTGTTTAGTTAGATGGGAAGATGGGTTTAGCAATTAGCTTTGCAACAGGACAAGCCGAGACAGAAGAGGCTTCATGGAGACCACAGCCAACTGCCTAGTTTGTGCATTACCTGGGGGGAACCCTCTTGGGACCACCTGAAAGTAACTGATGAGCGGCAGAAGGGGATTTACTCTTGCTTGGGCTCAAAGTATTATCATTTGGGCACAGATGTAAATGCAACCCCATTACTAGCCCCAGGGTGGTGAGGCCCAGAAACGTTTGAGCAACACGAGACAAGTAAACATGTATTCAGATCCTTCTGGGAACCTGGGATAGGATTGTCTTGCTTTTTTAGAAAGAATACTTGTAACGTGAAATAATCATTTATGTTGATATTTGACTTAAATGGCAGTTTGTTCAGCTTAGTAAGTCCGTCAAGAGCAAAAACTTCATATGTAGGAGATTATGGGAAAGCAGAAAGCTTTGGTGTTTTGGCAGAAGGGAAGGGAAATAAAATAGCTTTGACCAAGAAGTCAACAATCCTTAAGCGAGTTGTAAAACCCAGGCTGGAAGCAATGCGGAAATGCACCATCAGCCAATCACGTCCTCACGAAGGGATGGTGACACCACGGGGAAGCTGAACTCTGATGGGAGAAGATAGTAGAAGGGATTTCTCCCAACTCCGCTCAGCTTTGATTCTAGAGCATTCCAAGAGGCCATTCCATGTCCTTTTCTTCATTCTTGTTCAACATAGTTGCAGCCCAAATGAGAAATCATCAGGGCCTAGCAAGTCTTTGGTTATAGAGCTGTGAGAGCTCTAACAAAATCCTCTCCAGTCAGTAGGGAGAAGAAATCCACAAGCGGAAATTAATCCTGGGAAACATACTCTACATATAGGTGGATGTGCCCCCCCTCCCATCCAGTGTTCACCTGCCCTTGTCACCTTGACAAAAAGTCATGCTCCAACAGAGCCAAGCTGTCCCAAAGTAGCCAGAGGACTTTACTGAGTGTACTGAGATGCTACATGCAGTTTCTAGAAACCCATTATGGGGAAGGCAAACCTGACTGTCAAAAGCCCGTTAGCGGTGGACATACTCTACTTTGGCAACTGTTCGAGCAGTGCTTCTCAACTCCAGTGTGCATACAGATAGTCCAGGAGGTGTTGTTAAAATACAGGTTCTGGAGGCACTGGGTGGATCAGTTGACTGAGTGTCTGACTCTTGATTTTTCGTCTCAGGTCATGATCTCAGGGTCATGGGATCAAGCCCCTCATTGGTCTCCACACTGAGTGTGCAGCCTGCTTAAGATTTTCTCTCTCTCTCCCCTTCTGCCCTTCTCCTCTGTTCACACCCATTCTCTCCCTAAGAATACAAATAAAAAAAATTTCTTAATTAAAAGAAATACAGATTCTGATTCAGAAGGTCTGAGATGGGGTCTGAAACCTTATACTTCCAAATAGCACCGATGCTATTGGTCCAGATACTGCTAGGAAAAGTTGACTTTTCCAAGAACATTCCCTAGATGGATAAAAATGGCATTGCCTTTTCCACCTAGCACTGCAAGAGAAAACCATCAGCCACAGATGTGTTCAGCCTCAGTTGAATTCTAGGCTGCCTGAACTTAATGAATGAGCCTCACAGATAATCACCAATTCAAAGGAAAGAGAGATTTATGTCAACGCTTGTAAGCTTTGTTATCTGTCACCATTACGAAACATCGTATCATGAAATACTGAATTTACATACAACTCCCCCAATTACTGGCAAACTGTCCACGCGAAACATCTAATTTCAACTCTGCTCAGTTGAAAAGCATCGTCATTGTACTGCATCACTTCATGGAAGAGAGAACCTGCCCAGGGATTTAGAAGACTTGAAATCCTCGCTCTGTCATTCACCTGCTGTGTGATCCTGAGTACTGCCCTCCGCCCCTCTGAAGCTCAGATATGAAATGAGTAAGACTGACTGCATGCCTGTAGAGATCCTTCAGCTGTAAGGTTCGCTCTGCTGTGTAACATACTGAAACATCATTTAAGTTCTCACCAATGATTAGGAAGGTGCTGGGTGTGGAGGTGGGAGGCTAGTAAACACCCTTGGTTTCACATCAGTGAGAACAGGACTGACAGCCCAGTGTTTGGGGCACTGGCTTTAAAGTCAGACAGAGATGGGCTCCAGTCCCGCCTCCCCATGTAACCAGACTCGTGGTATTTCAGAGAGGACTGAGTTCCTCTGAATTTCAGTTAGATCATCTAGGACTCATCCGCTGGAAAGTCTAGTGCTATACTAATCTGCATAGATAATCGGAGAGCATTCAGTAACCAAATTCTCTTCTTCTTCTTTTTTTTTTTTTTTTTTTTTCCCCACCAAATTCTCCTCTTACAGCCATTTCTGCTCTCCGACTTGTTCTGCTTTTGGAGTTTTGCTCCTTTTCCCTTTCTTCCCATTCTCTGTCCACCTGGACCACTCATTCCAATGGGCTCTAGGTTCCAATGAACCAGCCACAGAGATCAGCATTCTGGTTATGGTTCCTCAACATCAGTTCCTCACACTCCTTGTCTTTAGTCAGTCTTGGTGTTCCTCTCCATAACTTCTGTGGTTTCCATGTTAAAGCATGTTTCTCTATCCAGTGGAAGCCTCTTCACCTTCATCCCTGATCACGTGTGCCCCTACACCCTGGTGTGTCCAGGGAAGTTTTGGCTTACGCTGCTGTCCCAGGTTAGTAGTTAGCCGAACCCACTTTTACTCTAAAAAATGACCTGGTTTGGAAGATAAACTATGTAATCATACTCTCTAGAGCCAGCCTCCAGCAGGATGAATGAGTCAGCCATGCCAGAGAGAATGAAACATTCATAAAAATAGTCAACACTAGTTAGGGTTTGAGGAGGAAAGTCACCCAAAGAAATACAGGTAGAAGGCTAAAATCATGTTGGGGAGTATGTGCTCCTGGGCAAACCTTCATTGCTTCAGGGTAGAAGATGCCCCAGAGAATAAACTTGTACTTTATGAGTAAGACGGTGAGTTGTACTTCTTAAGAAAAAGAAAAAAGTAATATGAAGGGGCTTATTACCAAGCAAGTAGATCGTCACCATGAACATCCACACCTCCAGTTTAGTAGAAGCCACTGGAGACAAGGCTCCTGTAATGGAAGGTGGGCAAAAGAATGGCCTCATGGAAAGATCTTGGGCAAGGGATAAATCAGACAGGAATTAGGATATTGACTTTTTTCCTAATGGTGTAACCTTGGGCAGATGGCTTACTGTGTCTGGACCTTCGTTTCATCGCTTATGAAAGGAGAGAGTTCAATTAGCCATTGGTTTTCAAGCTATGCTCTGCAGAGATCAGGAGCCTTAGCAAACTTGTGGAGCCTTGGGGGGACAGGGGCAGCTCAAGATTTCCCACCACTGCTCACATAAGAGTTCTACTTACATCATTTTTATAGCAAGCAATGAGTTGTCTTAAGAGTTCTGAAATTTGGGGCACCTGGGTGGCGCAGTCGGTTAAGCGTCCGACTTCAGCCAGGTCACGATCTCGCGGTCCGTGAGTTCGAGCCCCGCGTCAGGCTCTGGGCTGATGGCTCAGAGCCTGGAGCCTGTTTCCCATTCTGTGTCTCCCTCTCTCTCTGCCCCTCCCCTGTTCATGCTCTGTCTCTCTCTGTCCCAAAAATAAATAAACGTTGAAAAAAAAATTGTAAAAAAAAAAAAAGAGTTCTGAAATTTGATTTTGAGATCTTGATGTGTTTGGAGATTTTGATGCTAAAATAAAATGTGAACACTTACGGACTAGACCCCTTCTCAACTCTGGTCGATGTGGTTCTGAGGCCTCAGGAAATATCAGCAGTTAGTGAGCCTACAAATGGAGGTAGACAGAAGGTTTCTCTAATGCCCTCGAAGAGCCATGGTAACTTGATATTAAATGCAGACCACATGTGCACTTGTGTGTGTGTGCACTAGTTTGTTAGGGAGGCTGATGAAGACAGGTGTTTCCAAGGATTGTGTGGTTACAGACATGTGAAGGTGTGGCCAGGAAATGTTTTCCCTGGAGAGGAACTTTCTAGGCCTCTGAAAAGTGTTCCTAGCAGTGTTCTCCGTTACTCCTAAAGACCCAGAGATTCTAAACTAGTCCTAGGCTGATTCTAGATAATTAGGAGAAAGCCTGGCATCTGAAAAGTATTGCCAGTATGTCCCAAATTCTTAATTATTATAATGATAAAGTCTGTTGTGTCCTAGCATCTTAGGGATTGGGCAGCACATCTAAATTTAAAGAGAAAAACATCCTTTCTTTTGCAATGAAAATCAGGAGTCTAAACATGTAGGTAAGATACTTTAACAAGGACAAAGTGGGTCAGGGAACCATGGCCTGTTTCCCACTTGCTGGATATTCCTGGAACCAAGAGGAAAAAAGTAGGTTAATGGTGACGGTAGGACAGAATTGCTCACTTTTACTGACCTGAAAGAAAGTTCAGATCTTGAATCATAAGGAAAAGATTGGCCAACACTGGGGGGGGGGGCTTGGGTCCTTGCTACTTATGAAGCCAGGTGTATGTACCCTTGAGAACCAAAATGTGAATCTGGGACACTTGTTTCCTTCTCTTCATAAAAGCACCAGATAAGTTGTAGCTTAACATTGAACTTGAATGAAAATCATCTGCTCTCTTTTTTATCATAATCCAAAAAAATGAGATTTCATCCATTTTACATATTATTGGTCTCATATCTGAAACACTTATTTTTTCTTTCTTTTTTAATGTTTATTTTTGAGAGAGAGAGAGAGAGAGAGAGAGAGAGCGTGAGTGGGGGAGGGGCAGAGATAGACAGAGACATAGAATCTGAAGCAGGTTCCAGGCTCTGAGCTGTCAGCACAGAGCCCGATGCGGGGCTTGAACCCATGAGCCAAGAGATCATGACCTGAACCAAAGTCAGACCCTTCACCAACTGAGCCACCCAGGCGCCCCTCATACCTGAAACACTTTGAAATTTTGGTCTCGATTTGGAATTCATTTGAATCTAGTCTTTTCTTTCTTTTTTTTTTTTTTGGTTTTTTTTTTTAATATATGAAATTTATTGTCAAATTGGTTTCCATACAACACCCAGTGCTCATCCCAAAAGGTGCCCTCCTCAATACCCATCACCCACCCTCCCCTCCCTCCCACCCCCCATCAACCCTCAGTTTGTTCTCAGTTTTTAAGAGTCTCTTATGCTTTGGCTCTCTCCCACTCTAACCTCTTTTTTTTTTCCTTCCCCTCCCCCATGGGTTTCTGTTAAGTTTCTCAGGATCCACATAAGAGTGAAACCGTATGGTATCTGTCTTTCTCTGTATGGCTTATTTCACTTAGCATCACACTCTCCAGTTCCATCCACGTTGCTACAAAAGGCCATATTTCATTCTTTCTCATTGCCACGTAGTATTCCATTTGAATCTAGTCTTTTCTATACTCTGTCATTCCAGAATGACTCGCATGGTTGCTGTTTCTTATTTCATTGAACTTCTGATCATGCCACAATACGATGTTTCAGATTATCCGATGGATTCTACTCCTTAAGGGATGAAGCCCCACGTCTTCGTATGCTGCACATTCATTATTGCATACCAGCCTTCCCTTCAGGCTTGTGGCTTGTGTCCTTATGATCCAGAGGCGCCAGACTGGTCATTAGTTGCCAGACACAACCTGTACCTTCCATTCATTTGCCTTCTTCATGAGCTTTCCCAACAGTAGAGCCCCAGGCAGGAAGAATCACCTTCCTCCACTCCCAGAATCCTCTGCGCCCGGATTCCTCTGTGCCCATTGTTGGCTCAGAGAGCCATATGTATGACTCTGTTTCTGTGTGGACTGTGAAAAGCATGCCTGTGCCTTTCTGTACCTCTGGCATCTAATATAGAACTTGGTACATGGTAGGTGCTCAAGAAATCTTTGTAGAAAAAATTTTTTTCAATGAATGAATTCTCAGTCGCGTCTAGAAATGAGAGGACTGAGCCATCCTCTAAAGGGCGCATGCTTCTGTGGTCTCTTTTAAATGTGTAAGCCTCTTTTACTGGTTGTAGAATGAAGGGTACTGGAAATCTTTAAAAAAAATTTTTTTTAACGTTTATTTTTGAGACAGAGAGAGACAGAGCATGAACGGGGAAGGGGCAGAGAGAGAGGGAGACACAGAATCGGAAGCAGGCTCCAGGCTCCGAGCCATCAGCCCAGAGCCCGATGCAGGGCTCGAACTCACGGACCGCAAGATCGTGACCTGGCTGAAGTCGGACGCTTAACCGACTGCGCCACCCAGGCGCCCCGGAAATCTTTTAAAACTAAACCTTTTCCGCTTAGAATGACTTGTGAAGCACATGTTTTTAATCCCCCTCCCCTTCCAAATGTCTGTAGAATTGCCATTCTCCCATTAAGACAAATTAGCCAGAAGTCTGCATTGGCTTTGAGAAATTGGAAAGGGCAATATCCACATGAAAACAATTCTGAGGAATTTCTGTTTAACATAGTGCAGCTAGGAGACATCAGATGGAGCCCACCCACAGTTTAAGACACGCATCGCAGCCCCGACCTGTGCAGTGAACGGAGAACGCCCTTGAGATGAGCTGCTCTACAGTTCTGTGGCTCAGGGCTTTGATGGGACAATCTGTGAAGGATGTTCAGACATTGCCATAACAAAGGGGAAAGTTGAGGCCACTTAACCACATTGAGAAAATCTTTAAGAGGAGATTCAGATGGGGACACCTGGGTGGCTCAGTCGGTTGAGCAACACACTCTTGGTTTCAGAGCTCAGGTCATGACCTCACAGTTGGTGGGATCGAGTCGGGTTCCTCACTGACAGCGTGGAGCCTGCTTGGGATTCTCTGTCATCTTCTCTCTCTGCCCCTCCCCTGCACTCCCTCTCTCTTTCTCAAAATAAATACATTTTAAAAAAGACTTTATTTTCTAAAAAATTTTTTCTTAATGTTTTTTTTTTTTTAGAGAGAAAGAGCACAAGTAGGAGAGAGGCAGAGAGGGAGAGAGACAGAATCCGAAGCAGGATCCAAGCTCTGAGCTGTCATCACAGAGCCCGATATGGGGCTTGAACCCGTGAAGTATGAGGTCATGACCTGAGCCAAAGTCAGATGCTCAACCAACTGAGCCACCCAGGCACTCCTAAAAAACAAACAGACAAACAAACAAAAAACTTTAAAAATAGGAGGTTCAGATAAAGTCTACGTGAAAAAAAAATTACGAGACAGGGAAAATTGCATACAAACTGAATATTTAATGATTGCAAGTAATTACGTTAGATTTTTATCTTTTGAAGATATAGTAATGGGACATGTAGTTCAGTGATGCTTTTTAGAAAGTTTGTATTTGCCTGTACAGTTGATCCTCATTATTTGTGGATTCCGGATTGGGGAATTTGCCTACTAGCTAACAGTTGTTGGTATCCCCCCGAAACTGATACCCAGGGGGCTTCCGCAGGCATTTGAGGACAGAGCACAGCGGTGAAGTATGAGTCACCCAACATCCTCCTTCCTCCTGAGGTCAACAAGGTGACACTGTGTTTGTGTGTCAGCTCTCATCATGTAAACCAGTATCCTTTTCACGGTCCATGCAATGTCATGGTTTTTTGTTTGTTTTGTTTTTTTTGCATTTTTTGTGCCTTTTGCTCATGAGTTTATTGTTTAAAATGGTCCCCAAGCACAGTGCTGAAGTGCTCTCTGGTGTCCCTAAGCACTGGAAAGCTGTGATATGCCTTACAGAAAAAAAAAAAATAATAACCATTAGATTCAAGCTCCATCCAGGTGTGAGTTCTGATGCCATTGGCCATACGTCCAAAGTTAATGAATCAACAATATATATCAACTAAGGTGTATTTTATCAGGTGTAGTTTATACATACAACTAAAAAACAGGTGTATTTATAAAGGTGTAGTTTATAAATACAACTAAGGTGTATTTATATCAACAAGGTGTGTATTAATCGGTTGACCAAAATGTTGTGACCAGAGGCTCTCAGGAACGCAACCAGCAATGATTGGGGATTTGCTATTTCAGTGTTCGCGAAACTTTAAAGAACCTTAACTACCACAAATAACAAGGATCAGCTGTAAACAGGGATGAATTGGTATGTGTCTGAAATTTGCTCCAAAATAATCTGGAGGACTAGAAGTGGAAATAGAAATGAAATAGTCTTAAGGGGCACCTGAGTGCGGTGAAGCGTCTGTCGGCAAAGCGTCCGACTTCGGCTCAGGTCATGATCTCGTGGTTTGTGAGTTCGAGCCCCATGTCGGGCTCTGTGCTGACGGCTCAGAGCCTGGAACCTGCTTCAGGGTCTGTTTCTCCCTCTCTCTCTCTGCTCCTCTCCCACTCATGCTCTGTCTTTCCCTCTCTCAAAAATAAATAAACATTAAAAAAAAATGAAATAGGCTGGCCATGAATACATTGTTGGAGATGTGAGACAGGTATATGAGTATTCAGTACACCATTCTGTCCACTTTTGTATATATTTGAAATTTCCTATAACAAAAAGGTTTTCTTTTTAAAAGGGAGAGAGAGAACAGCGTCGCTGAAACAAATTTGGCTTTTCTTCAGGCATTAAAAATCATTTAGTATATTATATAAGGAAATCTAATTATTTAGAAGTGGAATGAATTGAATTTCACGTGAAGTATAAATGATCCCGTGGCGGGGAAAGTTAGTATATACAAAACGGCAAACACGAAAGATAGTGCACGAGTGTGGGCTTTATAGATTGTAAGGTGATACCGAAACTGACATGTCGTTTTTGGAAGGAAAAAGGGGGAAGCAGGAGACATGTATGTAACAGACTACCTTCTGCCATTTCACTGGAATAAAGCTCCGTTTCTAATCTTCACTTTTGTTTATCCCGTTAATAAACCTGCTTCAGGCGCCTGGGAGGCTCGGCCCCCTCTGTCCCGGCTCAGAGTCTGAGAGTCCGAAACAGGTCATGTGCAAGGGCAGAAGCCCTGCTTTATCCCCACAGGTTTCCACAATGACCTTTTCTTGCTCTCAGGCCCTCTGACCCTGATTCAGCAGTGGCTTTCGCCAAGCTAAAGCCTCTGTATCATTCTTCGCTTCCTCATCTCCTGCAACATTTTTTCCAAATGTCTTCCGAGTGCTCTTAGAGCTCCAGAGAGATTTCCCTGGGAGCACGGAGGCCGGGGTAAGCCCGAGAGCTGCCCCAGCAGGATCGGGCGACGCCACTTTGATCCGCTCCATAACTCGGGTTTTGCAAAAAGATCTTGCAAGGGCGAAAAGATGATTCTGCTTCTTAGGGGAAAAAAAAAAAACTGCACAAGCCATGCTTCTGGGACACACTTTAGGAGGAGGACGGAGGAGGGCTCGATGTGTGCACAGGGCGGCTGTCCCTGATGAACCTGGCTCACTTCGGGCGAAAGATTCACACTTACTCGGCGTGTTTCCTTCTGTTCTCTCAGAGAAACCAGACTCTCCTGCAGCCCAGATCAACACAGCTTCCTCTGGAATCCTTAGCACTGGCCAGGTTTTGTGCACAGAGCCATGTGTCTGGCCTTTGGGTCTTCAGCTTGAGAAA